>NC_138203.1:145629698-146096117 GCF_964194415.1 Vipera berus | reverse complement strand
GTTGTTGTTGCTATTGTTGTTGTTATATTATGCTGAAGCACACAGAACAGTTCCCTTCCCACCAAAGTGCTACCTATTTATTTACTTGCGTTTCCATGCTTTTAAACTGCTAGGTGGGCAGGAGCTGGGGCAGGTAATGGGAGCTCACTCCCATGATATGGTGCTAGGGTTTCGAACTCGGGCTGTCAACTTTCCAGCTGACAAGCTCACATCTTTAACCACTGAGTCATCACACTCCTTGTAGCCTCTATAAAAGTTATCAATGCATTAAAAAGAGGAAGAAAACAAACATGGCAGAAAGTAGGAGTTTTGCTTCTCCTGGAAGATGTCATACGGGCACGGGCGACCAGATAATTTTGTCCCCGAACTGGGGCCACCCATACTTAAAATAAAATATCATCTCCACATGAAATGCATTGTGCAGTTCTATCCTCAATAGTCAAATGGTTTTAAAACCTCACCAGGTAAGCATGAAGAGGGATGGTGTAGTGCCTATTGCAGGGGTGTCAAACTGCCGGCCCACAGGCCGAATGCATCATGTTGAAACCGTGCCCACCCTATTGCCGGCAATGGAAAAAATGTCGCAATACATCACGACACATCACGTTGCGAGTTTGACACCCCTGGCCTATTGTGTGCCACTCCACAGCAGAGTATGGGAAGCTCTCAGTTGCAGCCTCCCAGCCATCATGAGGTCCTATTAACCCCACGAGATAATATTAGTGCCTGAGTGCCATCAGAAGTTTATCCCAAACAATTCTCTGCAGGGTACAAGTCTTGGTGCATTACATCTTATACAGCACCCTGAGTGGCTCTCTCGCGCGCGCTCTCTTTCCCATTCCCATCTTTCCCATCTGCATTTTATCCTTGATCATCTTTTACCATCATCTCAGGCCGAACAGCATTTGTGCGACTCTGAAAATAGCCTGCAAGTGACGAGAGGTAGCAGAACCAAAGAAGCGTGCAGTGTAGCTTTGCTTTCATGAGACCAGCTAATATGTTTGGAGAGAAACATACAGGTAGCCCTCGACTTACGACCATAATTGACCCCAAAATTTCTGCTGTTAAGTGAAACATTCGTTACCTGAATTTGCCCCATTTTGCGACAATTCTTGCCACAATTGTTATGTGAATCACTGCAGTTGCTAAGTTACTTTAACACGGCTGTCAGGTCAATCTGGCTTCCCCATTGACTTTGCTGGTCAGAAAGTTGCAAAAGATGATCACATGACCCTGGGACGCGGCAACGGTCTTAAGTATGAACCAGCTGGCAAGCATCCAAATTTTGATCATATGATCATGGGGATGTAAGGTTGTAACTGTGAAAAGCGGTCATAAGTCATGATTTTTTTCACTGCCGTTATAACTTTGAATGGTCACTAAATGAACTGCTGTAAGCTGACGACTAACTATATTTGCTCCTGTAAAAACAGTCTGACAAGTACAAGTCGAGTGTGTGAGTTTGTGTGTGTGTCTCTGTGTGTGGTGATTTCTCACTTACTAGATCTATATTCTTTTGGTTGTGGTGTAGGAGCTTCTGATTTGGTCCCTTCTGAAAGAAAAAGACAAAGGGGCATAAATAAGTAAGCAAATCAGAGAAATCATAGCAAGTTAGCCTCTGCATTTAGCATGTCCTGTCCCAATTCTTTAAACTGATTTAGGGGTAACCTTTGGGATTCTTCTGATTTATCTGGGACCAAAAAAAAAATCCTTTTATGCACAGAGGAAACAAAAGTCCAAAAAGTGCTGCCCTCCCCCTCTGGGCAAAAAGGATCTGAATGATGACTTCTGTCAATTCAGTCTTCCTCCAACATCCCCCAGGCAATCTCAGAAAGCATCTAGATTCTCCTGGAGCAAATTTTTAACTCTTACTTTCAATTTTAACTCTTACTTTCAACAGCCTGCACTCCCCCCCATGACTATTTACAACCCACCTGCAACTTCCCATAGCTGACATTTGTCTATGGAGATTCTCAGTCATCCAGGTGAGGGTTGTCCCAATGGTGCTTTTTCAAAAGGCAATTGGGCTTTCTTAGTTTTGCCTTGGGATGTTTCACTTCCCATCTAAGAAGCTTCCTCGGTCAGAACTGAAGAAGCTTCTTGGAGGAGAGGTGAACTAAGCTTTATTTATACTATCATTAGTGAAGTTTAGATCTCATCCTGAAGTTTGTTTATTCATGTCAGAACCATCACAATTAAAATAAGGCATACTATATGATGTAACATTTAAAATATAAAATACAAGATTAAAATAGGTACAAGTTAAACAGATCTTGCCCAGAAACTAGCAACATTATCCTGACGTTCATGGTAGCGCACAACAGTCCATCTAGAAATTTTACTCTACTGTTACTACTCTTTGCTACCCGAGAGGCAGGGAAGGATTTGATTGCACTATTGAAGAGGTCCCCAACCTTTTGGACACCAGGGACCGGATCTGTGGAGAGAGGTTTTTCCGTGTGTGGTTTTGTGTACTGCCTGTATCCCGCGGATGGGGCTTTGCTTGTTTGTGCAGACCGGTTGCTGGCATGCTGTGGCCCGGTACTGGTCCATGGACCGGGGGTTGGGGACCACTGCACTATTGGGCTGGTTGGTACCCTAGCCTGGGAGCCTTTTACTCCAATGGCCAAAACTAACATTTCTACATAGTGCCTACAGTTATGTGGGGGCTCCAGAACCACATTCATAGATCACTTTAAGCTGGTATGAAGTGAGGATGGTTTTTTCAGAACTATTCTGTACTATGTATGTATACCCACCCCAGTCTTCTCCCCAGGTGAAATATGGGAACCCAAGAGCCATGACCTTATTGAAAGATAGGAGCCAAGTGCCCTCATCCCAAGGCAAAAAAGGAATTTAGCGCCAATTCAAAGTAATGTTTTATAGTTAAATGCTGTAGAAAGACCACAGCTACCTTGTCCACTGTGTATTTGCAAACATGGTTCTCCATGATAAGCAACAGTTTACCAATATAGATAGTCCTCAACTTCTGACTACAACTGAGCCCAAAATTTCTGTTGCCAAGTCAGACATTTGCTGAGTGAGTTTTGCCCCATTTTATGACCTTTCTGGCCACAGTTGTTAAGTGAATCACTGCAGTTGTTGAGATGTAACACGATTAAGGAAATTGGGTTTCCCCACTGACTTTGCTCGTCAGTAGGTCACAAAAGGCGATCACATGGCCCCAGGACACTGCAATCGTCATAAATATGAGTCAGTTGCCAAGCATCTGAATTTTGATCGCATGACCATGGGGATGCTGGAATGGTCGAAAGTGTGAAAAATGGTCATAAGTCACTTTTTCCAATGTCATTGTAACTCTGAATGGACACTAAATGAACTGTTGTAAGTTGAGGACTATCTGTACTATCTCACAAGTCTTATTAACTAAAGTCAGTTAATTTTAAACATTTCAATAGGTTAGCAATACAGCTCGAATAAAATATGCAAACTGTGTGTGTGTGTGTGTGTGTATGTGTATGTTCCTTGATAAGATTAAAAATGCAAATCCAAGGCATATTAAAATTAACAAACTAAGTGAACACTGGGATGGAATAAGAAAAACTAAAACTGTTTTAGTTTTTCTTATTCCATCCCAGTGTTCGCTTAGTTTGTATGTGTATATGTGTGTATGCGTGTGTGTGTGTGAATCCCATCCGTCATCATCAGGCTGGTGGCTTCAGCTTCCTTCTTCTGGGAGAAGCATGTGGTAGTGGCTGTTTGTTCCTCTTTTTTAAACTGCCAGAGGGGGTGTGTTCTGTGGGTGGAGGTGTGCTCTGATTGGGTGGGGGATTAAGTGTGTTCTGATTGGGTGGGAGTGTGTTTTGAATGGTGGGTGTGTTCTGATTGGGTGGGGGTGTGTTTTGAGTGGATGGGCTGGTCTCAGCTGCCAGCCTTAGACCTGAGCTGGTGAGTTGTGCTGCTTTTGTTCGGCTTCGTGTTTGTGGTGGTGCCATGTTTTTATAGTGGGTGTCAGTTTGCTTATTGTGTGGTTTGGAGGGGTTTAAAGTGACTGATGTTGTAGCTGTAGTTAGGTTTCTGTTTTGTGGTTGTGCCTCGTTATCATTGTGGGTTCGGATTTGCTTTTTGAATGGTTGTGTGGTGATGTCATGTGATGTTATCATGAGTTTGGGTCTGGTATCATTCTTGGTGGTTGGGACTCGTCTGTCAATCAAGGCGGGTTTCCAAATGGCTGGTAGGCGAGAGGTATCATCTCGTTTGTTCATGCTGTGGGGGCGTTTTTCTATCTCAATGGCTTCTCTGATTATTCTGTTGTTAAAATGTTCAATTTTGGCGATAGTTTTGGTTTTTTTTAAATCAATTTCATGTCCCGTGGCTTCAAAGTGTTGGACCAGGGATGAAGTTTGTTCTCCCTTTCTGAGTGAGTTTTTGTGCTCTTCAATGCGTGCACTTATTCTTCTGTTGGTCTGTCCGATGTATGTGGTGGAAGAAGGAAGCTGAAGCCACCAGCCTGATGATGACGGATGGGATTCCGTCGAAACGTTGCTCCTACACCTTTAGTTCTATGCGGGGAAAAAACCCGAATGACCAAAGATCCACATACAAACACCCGCGAAAACCTCAGAAAACATATATATATGTATGTATGTATGTATGTATGTATATGTATATGTATGTATATATATGTTAAATGCTTGTTAACTATTTACATTACCTTGCTAGGCCCCAAACATGGATGGGACAAATCTTTATTTCCTGTTTCAGCCTAACCGAAGGCCATCGACAGGCAGTAGTCACAACAGTGACAGCTCATATTTGTGTAAATTTTTTTTAGATTAAATCTAAAAAAAAAAAATTACACATATATGTATATGTATGTATATCCACAAACACCCGCGAAAAACTCAGAAAACATATATGTATATGTATATGTATATATATGTGTGTGTGTGTGTGTGTGTGTATACACACACATACATACACACACACGGTTTGCATATTTTATATATATCAGTAAGTAAATGAATAAATAAAAGCACCTTTTTTTTTCTGTTCCAGAGGTATATCCAAAAATCGTTTTGTAACTTCTTTGAGGTTAAAGGCTTTCTGATAAACAGTGCTTAGCAGCTTTTGATCCAACTCTATTCTGGGAACAAACACATCACTGAAGGATATCTGCCGCAGTTTTCTTGCTCTCTGAAATAAAGTATTAAGATATTGTGATCATCTGAACCAACAAAGAGCTCTACTTCCTTCTACAGTGCTCGATGCATTATATAGCGGAGTATTTACAGGTGAAACTCGAAAAATTAGAATATCGTGCAAAAGTTCATTTATTTCAGTAGTGCAACTTAAAAGGGGAAACTGATATATGATAGACTCATTACATGCAAAGCAAGATAGTTCAAGCCCTAATTTGTCATAATTGTGATGATTATGGCTTACAGCTCATGAAAACCCCAGATCCACAATCTCAGTAAATTAGAATATTGTGAAAAGGTGCAATATTCTAGGCTCAAAGAGTCCCACTCTAATCAGCTAATTAAGCCATAACACCTGCAAAGGGTTCCTGAGCCTTTAAATGGTCTCTCAGTCTGGTTCAGTAGGAATCACAATCATGGGGAAGACTGCTGACCTGACAGTTGTGCAGAAAACCATCATTGACACCCTCCATAAGGAGGGAAAGCCTCAAAAGGTAATTGCAAAAGAAGTTGGATGTTCCCAAAGTGCTGTAACAAAGCACATTAATAGAAAGTTATGTGGAAGGGAAAACTGTGGAAGAAAAAGGTGCACAAGCAGCAGGGATGACCGCAGCCTGGAGAGGATTGTCAGGAAAAGGCCATTCAAAAGTGTTGGGGACTTTCACAAGGAGTGGACTGAGGCTAGAGTCAGTGCATCAAGAGCACCACACACAGACGGATCCTGGATATGGGCTTCAAATGTCGTATTCCTCTTGTCAAGCCGCTCCTGAACAACAAACAACGTCAGAAGTGTCTTACCTGGGCTAAAGAAAAACAGACCTGGTCTGTTGCTCAGTGGTCCATAGTCCTCTTTTCTGATGAGAGCAACTTTTGCATCTCATTTGGAAACCAAGGACCCAGAGTCAGGAGGAAGAATGGAGAGGCACACACTGCAAGATGCTTGAAGTCCAGTGTGAAGTTTCCACAGTCTCTGTTGATTTGGGGAGCCATGCCATCTGCTGGTGTTGGTCCACTGTGCTTCATTAAGTCCAGGGTCAACGCAGCCGTCTACCAGGAGATTTTGGAGCACTTCATGCTTCCTTCCACAGACGAGCTTTATGGGGATGCTGACTTCATTTTCCAGCAGGACTTGGCACCTGCCCACACTGCCAAAAGCACCAAAACCTGGTTCAATGACCGTGGGATTACTGTGCTTGATTGGCCAGCAAACTCGCCTGACCTGAACCCCATAGAGAATCTATGGGGCATTGCCAAGAGAAAGATGAGAGACATGAGACTGAACAATGCAGAAGAGCTGAAGGCCGCTATTGAAGCATCCTGGTCTTCCATAACACCTCAGCAGTGCCACAGGCTGATAGCTTCCATGCCACACCGCATTGAGGCAGTAATTGCTGCAAAAGGGGCCCAAACCAAGTACTGAGTACATATGCATGCTTATACTTTTCAGAGGCCCGATATTGTTCTATGTACACTCCATGTTTTATTGATTGCATGTAATATTCTAATTTTCTGAGATTGTGGATTTGGGGTTTTCATGAGCTGTACGCCATAATCATCACAATTATGACAAATCAGGGCTTGAACTATCTTGCTTTGCATGTAATGAGTCTATCTCATATATTAGTTTCCCCTTTTAAGTTGCATTACTGAAATAAATGAACTTTTGCACGATATTCTAATTTTTCGAGTTTCACCTGTATTAAATGACGAAACATACGTCCTGCATTTTCTTTTTTTTAAACAGACCCCAGGCAGGGAAAGGCATGCCCCACTCAAATGTCAGTATTTGTTCATTCTAGAAGTTGAAAACTAACAACACCCAGGGAACTTCAGGTTCGGTGGCTTAAGCTAGGACTGCTACCATTATGTATTCTTAGTTTAAAGACACTAGAATGAGCATCCCCATTCTGTGCAATTTTTTGGGCAACTCTTTGAATTATCAGCAAAGGGGGAATTTTGAGAGTCCAACCCATACATCTGTAGGACAAGCAACTCAGGAAAAATTTCACTGGAGAAAGTGCCTCCCTAATTGGAGAAATTAGGGAGCCCTTTAATCGCTGTTCAGAAGAGTTTCTCCCAACTGAAAATTACCTTTAAAAATGTGATGTCATCCATCTCTGTCAAGGTCATTTCAATTTCATCTCTCTCCCTCTGGATTTCATTCTTCTTCTTACCCAGAACTGTATGGACGTATTCAAATTTATCGAGAACTCTTTTTTCTTCTGCTTTGATTGTCTTCCAAGAATTCTTTTCTTCTTCATGAATTAAGGCTACTATTTCTAGGAATTCTGATTTCAGCAAATCCAGATTCCGACTAGTGGTACTCTGTAGGGACAATATCATCAAAATAAAACATGATTTGGAAATGAAGTAACGCAACATTACTTATTAGGAGGCTGGAAAATGGAGGAGGCAGTTGGGAGACCTCTGGAGGAAGAACTGGTGAATATGGAGCTGACAATCAAAACTAAGAATAAACAGCTGGTGAACAGCTGCCTAGAGTCACTTGACAGTGAGATGCGCGTCATATAAATTTAATAAATACATAAAAATAATACAGACCACCTCTATGAACGTCTTCAGACAAAGAGAGGATGGGAGATTGCCCAATATTGCTTCATTTACTCCTCATGAGGAGACCACAAGGCAGTAGTCTTCTATAGGCTTTGAGCACAGGGAGAAGAGGCAATAGCCATCTTGCTCAAACTAGAGTTGGCATCTTTAAAAGGACACCAACTTCACATACAGTACTTCCTTTTTTAACCATATTCAGAAATTGCTTGTTAACTACTTTTCAGCTATTAGAAATGTTTGAATTGACAAGACTGAAAACCTGAGTAATTCTGTTTCCAGTCCTTAAGTAAAGCAAATTTTAACTACAAGATTAAGAAAAGCTGGATAAAAATCAAATAAATAAATAAATAAAATAAACTTTAAAAAAATGAATTGAACAGCAAAAAGCTAATTAAGACTTTGACGTTAGAAAGTTATAAATAGCTTAAGGGTCCAGATAAATCTGAAATAAGATTTGGGAATTATAAAGAATCCCTCCTGTGGAGTCTTTGGACTTGCTTTAAATTTTGTTTAAGACACAATAAGATTAAAAAATTTAAAAAATTAGACACTAGAGAGAACTAGTTAATTAAAGCAGAATACATAAACCTGATTAGCAGCTACAGAATGAAGCAAAATATTATAACACTGGAAATACTGAAGAATATTTTTGAAAAATGGAACCAGAAGTTAATACTGACAGCGACAATGGAGAAATTTACTTCTATCACTAGATTGTGTCCAAAAGATGTTTGGGAAGAAAGGGCAAAAGAGGAAGACATTTTCTCTGACAAGAGAGAGACAGAATCGACTAAAAGTGGATCTACAAATGACAAGACTACAAGATTGACATGGCAAAAGATGTCTCACTGGATATATAAATCAGTTGGTGCTTTAAAAATCAAAAAAGAATTACAAATAATAAGCCAACAGAGTGACCTGCATAATTCATATATATTGGATTTACAAAAGAGATTTGTTACAGTTTAGATGAATCTTATGAGAAGGGGCAAAAAAATAAATGAAAAGAAATCAAGTTCTACAACATTACTTGACTGGATGAAAGATTAAGATTGTTAGATCTTGTAAAAGGAAGAAGTTGGTTTATTTGATAGGATGAATTAAATACAGGATGAACTGAATCTTCCTCAACAAATGACAGTATCTGGCTGATCTAGAAAGTTAAGTGGAATAGGATAGGGTTAGCATTTGAAAGTGAAGTCACCAGAAACTTTGGAGTTGTTGACTAGACGGCAAAGTTGAAACAAACATTCCAAGGAAAGGCAAGGGCAGACTAATTCTTCACCAGGTGAGAAACTTACATACAGGTAGTCCTCGACTTACAACAATTCATTTAGTGACCATTCAAAAGCTGAAACGGCACTGAAAAAAGTGACTTATGACCAGCTTTCACACTTACGACTGTTGTAGCATCCCCATGGTCATGTGATCAAAGATCAGACCTTTGGCAATTGACTCATATTTATGATGATTACAGTGTCCCGGAATGGTCATCCCCTTTTGCAACCTTCAGATTCACTCAACAAAATTTTGATAAATTTAACAACTACTGTGATTCACTTAACAACTGTGGCAAGAGGGGTCGTAAAATGGGGGTAAACTCACTGAACAACAGAAATTTTGGGCTCAATTGTGGCTGTAAGTCGAGGGCTACCAGTAGTGTGTATATGAAATCATGAGTCAATTCAAAGGAGGCATTTTTTATAGTACAAATTGAGTCTTAAAATGTTTCAAAAGAATTGTAACTTCATTTTTTCCCCTATTTGTCTCCCAGCTACCTAACTCATATATCACAAAATTCAAGTAAATGGTGACAGCAGAAGGCAATCTTTGAAATAGCAAAGCCCCAAGCCCTTTGACACAAATCTCTCCCTCCCTCCCTCCCTCCCTCCCTCCCTCCCTCTCTCTCTCTCTCACACATACACACACACACTCTCACTAAGTACAATGCCTAACTCTAAAGTCTATATCTTGAAACCGAGGCAGCCCCCTTGCATTACCACCTCCTGCTTGCAAAGAGAAGTGAGCTTCTGTTTAAAAACAGAATTCTTTCCTTACGCTGAGTTGCTTTTGCTGCGCTCGTACGTGTTCCAAGGACTTAGCAGTCTTGTCACTCAGGGCACAGAGTTCTGTTAATCTCTTCTTCAGCTGTAACTAAGGGAACAAAAAAAGTCTTCTTTAGATTAAAAACAACATCCATGCCGGCTACTAAGGAAACAAAACCACTGATAGGGGATATAGTTTTGCTTCAGGATTCTGATTAAGTGACACATCTGCAGTCACAACTTCAAAAAAAAGTTTTTTTTTAAAAAATGAGGTTTTTAATGTTGTGCAGAGTGGGGGGAAAATGGAAGCTTCTGCACCCCCCACGGCCCGATCCGGGCTCCGGAGACCTTTTCCCAGGCTGCTGCTGCCACCTGGATTTGAGTCCAGGGAATGCTTCTGTGTCATCCCCACAGCTCAATCCAGGGTCCGGAGGCCTTTTCCAGGCTACTGCCGCCTGGATTTGAAGCCAGGGAATGCTTCCATGCCACCCCTGTGGCCCGATCCGGGCTCCAGAGTCACTTTCCAGGCTGCTGCCGCCCGGTTCTAAGGCCAGGGAATGTTTCTGCGGCCTGATCCGAGCTGCAGAGGCATTTTCCAGGCCCAATTGGGCCCGGGGTGGTGGTGGTGCAGAAGCGTTCCGGGGCCTCAAATGTGGATGGCAGCAGCCTGGTAAAGGCCTCCAGAGCCTCGATCGGGCCATGGAGGGAGCGTGGAAGCATTCCCTGACCTCAAATCCAGGCAGCAGCAAGAACTGCAGCAGAGAGGAGACAGATCTTTTCAAGCTGAGTCCAGTGCATTAGGAAGGGAGAGGGAAGCATGCGTATCTTAGTGGGTCGGGGAGGTCTTGGGCACCTGTTCCAGCACTAGGCCCTCTAAGGCCTTCCCCACCCTGAGGTACCTCATGTTCGCTTAAGGAGCCACGTGCGTTTTAATGAGGAAGGAAGATTAGGACGCTGAGCTTGTCGATCAGAAGGTCAGCAGTTTGGCGGGTTGAATCCTGAGTGCCGCGTAACAGAGTGAGCGCCTGTTACTCGTCCCAGCTTCTGCCAACCTAGCAGTTCGAAAGCACGTAAAAAGGCAAGTAGAAAAATAGGGACCACTACGGTGGGAAGGTAACAGCGTTCTGTGCGCCTTTGGCGTCTAGTCATGCCGGCCACATGACCACGGAGACATCCTCGGACAAGCGCCGGCTCTTCGACTTTGAAACGGAGATGAGCACCTGCCCCTAGAGTCAGAAACGACTAGCACACATGTGCGGGGGAACCTTTACCTTTAATCTTGTACCTCAAACGAGATTCACTCTACGAGTTACAAGTGGAATGAGCAGGCTCCATTACACTTGTAACCCAAGGACTACCTGTACACATTTATTCAGCTAAATAGACAGGTCCCTCAAAGAGGGAACCCTGAATAGAGAACTAGACACATATTTATACTTTTCTTAGCTATCACTTTTCCCCATAAGAGGAGCGGGCATCCAGTAGATAAGAAGTTGTGATTCCTCACCAGCCAGTGGATCCGGCAGCTGAATCTGAGGAATCAGATGAGGAGGAGGGGCCTGGAATGACATTAGTGTCAGAGGAAGGCTCTGAGGAGCTCCAAGACTTACACTCGGATGAGGAACCTGGCCCCTCTACTCATGCTCAGGGTGAGACACAGCTGTGCTGGGAGCCTGAGTTGGACAGTGATGAAGAACAGTTGGGACAAATCCAGGATGCACGAATGTGCAGGCAAGAGAAATGAGTAGGACAGAGGAATGCAATGGGGCAGCTCCAAAGGCAAAGGAGAAGGCATTAGGAAGCCACGCCTTGGCTGAATTATAAAAGGAAAGGTGTGGGAGTTGCTGGTTGCCAAAGGCAACCATTTGTGTTGAGCATTGAGTTTCTGTGGACTGTGTTTGTTTGCCTTGGACATTGACTCAGGTCTGTGAGAATAAAAGGGGTTTGTTTTTTCTTGCGGATCCTGACTATTTCTTGGAAGAGGGGTTTCTCCTTGTGAGCATAACAAGGACTCTCGTAGGCTGGGACAGAACATTAAGATAAAGAAGCCAAGCACGCCCTTTGTGGTTTTGGGTGGTCCCCTAGAGGCTTTCCATGACGTTGAAGGCCTCCTGAGGTAACTGTGTTATCTGAACGTATGTTCCTTCCGTATGTTCCTCCCGGGGAATCATCAGAATTATTAAATTCCTGGTCAACAATACCATCTCTGAACTGATTTCAGTAGTAAGATGTTCCTGGATGCTTTGTACAAGATACACAATCATCAGATTAGCGGGGGATTATTTTGGAACAATGTCCTCACACTTCAAGCAGACTTGGAACTTTGGTGGAAAATGTCCACTTAACACATAGGGCTCTTCGCTCAGCCCCTACTGCTGGAAAATATATATCCACAGGTCTCAGTGGTAAAAAGTGATCCATGAATGTACACTGTTCTACTCTATCCTGCAGGCAGATTGTGAAAGAACTGAAACAGACAAAGGTCATCTGGACAATTCTCCACTGATGAAGAACTGCTATCAGTGGGGCTGCATCTGAATACTCATCCATCATAATTGATCAGATTGCAAAGAAACACTCACTGAGTGTTCCAAAACATAGTTCTCAACATTAAGCAAGATCTATTAAGACATGATAGCACTGTTCCAATATTTGAGGGGCTGGCACAAAGAAGAGGGGGGGGATCAACTTGTTCTCTAAAGCACCAGAAGGCAAGATAAAAAACAATGAATGGAAACTAATCAAGGGGAGAAGCAACCTGGAATTAAGGAGAGACTTCCTAACAGGGAGGAAAATTAACCAGTGGAACAGCTTGCCTTCAGAAGTCTTAAGCGCTTTATCACTGGAGACTTTTAAAGAGAGACTGGTCAGCCCTTTGTCTGAAATGGTATAGGATCTCCTATTTGTGTTGGGGGTTGAAGACCTCCAAGGTGCTTTTATTCTACTATCTTTATAAATTCGAGAAACATTTAGCAGTAGAAGCTGCAGCAAAAGCATTTGCTCTCACCCTATACTGAGGCAGGCCATAAAGAAAGATACAAAAAATACATAAAAATGCTGCATGACATAAAAGTGAGGTAGGACACAAAAGTGAGGCATAAAGAAAATGCGAGTATTAGTTGGAAGAAGAACAAGGAAATGGAAGATGCCAAACCGCATCTCGTAGGCCAGAGTTCAGTTACAGCTAACCACATATGTCTCGCTTGTAGGTAACCACAAACATGGTGCGCTTAGCAAGACACCTGTGACCTTTGCTAGAGACAAGGTTGCAAGACATTTAGCTATAATTTAGCATCGCTAAGGGGGGCTAGGGATGAGCTAGAAGGGGGCCTAGAACTCACGAAACCAATCAGAGCTCCTAAGTTACATTTCCGTGTTTTGCTACTGTTAGAGACTATATATGTACTTGCTTTTCCATGAAAAGGTGTTCAGACATTGATATTGCTTTTTGTTCTGAACCTTTTGCGCAAAATAAAACAAACTTCTTTAGATTCCGGGGTCTGAGTCTCTTGATTCTGCAACAATACAAAACGTAGCATGAAACTTCTTCTCGCTGACATACATGTATCAGAGAGAAACATAGCCACTTTCTTCCCGTGTACATATTGATCTATATTTCATAACTGACTGTAAGAGTCAAAGACTAAGGTTTTCTATACAGAGAGGGGAGTTTTTGTCAGATTCATCTTCCACAAGATTCCTATAGCAGGGCAAGAAAACACAAACCTTCCCTACTCAGTTTCTCCCCCCCCCAAACTTAAGTTTTTACATTCTTTTAAAGATTCTGTATGGATTTAAAGTCATTGAAAGTTTTTGTGAACACTGTGGGATACAAAGCCAATAAACAAGTCTGACTGGTCAAAGTTAAGAATGGCATCAAAGTGACATGACCATTTTTCACAGTTATGACTATTGCAGAATCTCCATGGTCACATGGTCAAAATTCAGATGCTTGGCAACTGACATGGATTTGTGACAGTTGCAGTGGTTCATATTTATGACGGCTGCAGTGTCCTGGGGTCACGTGATCACCTTTTGCGACCTTCTGGCAAGCAAAGTCAATGGGAATCCAGATTCACTTAACAACCACGTTATTAACTTAATAAATGCAACTGTGCAAGAAAAATTGTAAAATGGGGCAAAGCTCACTTAACATATGTTTCATTTGGCAACATAAATTTCGGGCTCAATTCTGGCAGTAACCTGAGGACCATCTACAATATGCAAAAAAAGAAAAAGGGCTAAAACGAGTCTCACAGCAAAATACAAAGTATTTTTTTAATTTTTTTTAAATCCCACCCTTCTCCGAAGACTCAGGGCGGCTTACAATTTAAGCACAAACCAATGTGCTTAGCAGTAGCCTTCATTCTATGTATATGCCTGCTTATTA
Organism: Vipera berus; assembly: GCF_964194415.1. NCBI lineage: Eukaryota > Metazoa > Chordata > Lepidosauria > Squamata > Viperidae > Vipera > Vipera berus. The sequence continues at coordinate 146,081,946 of NC_138203.1, read as the reverse complement.
GGGCTTTTGCCCCCCCCAAGCGGCATTATTACAAAGTCAGCTTATTGCCCCCAACAATCTGGGTCCTCATTTTACCTACCTGGGAAGGATGGAAGGCTGAGTCAACCTTGAGCCTGGTGGGATGCGAACCTGCACTAATTGCAGGCAGCTGGTGTTACTTAAGGAGGCATTAGCCCACTGCTCCACCAAGGCTCTCCACCAAGGTATTAAGAAAGCCTGAACAACTTCCATGAAATCTAACAAATCTAAGATTTACAATGGAAAAAAGGTCATGCCCAGAACAGAACTCAGACTTACAAGAGACTAAAATAGATGTACTGATAAAAAAATTTAAAAGTCAGAAAAGTTGCCTAAAACCGGGAATCAGTAGGCCCAGGGAACATATAAGCTTCCAGTAATAACAGGTTTGGTACAACCTGATTGTACCAAATATATATATTTAGGGTATCACAAAAGTAATGACATTCAAATGATTGTATATTTTGTGTTATTTACTTTTACCAACGGAGCCGGAGTAACTTAGCTGATGTTGCCTTTGGTGCTCTTTTCTAGACAGTTTTTATTTTAGGCCACCTGTGAAATTCACAGACTTTGTCTTCCAGTGCAAAATAAGCTTATGTTGGCAATCTGCCTGCAGGATAGAGTAGAACAGGGTTCTCTGTACCTTCATGGATCACTTTTTACCAATGAGACCTGTGGATATTTATTTTCCAGCAGTAGGGGCTGAGCGTGAGTAGAGTACACTTGCTTTGTTCCTAGCATAGGAAAGAGGGTCATTTATTATCATATAGCTTAACTTTTCTAGCCTAATGCCCTCAACACAAAAGTTGTGTTGGACGACTTTTTCCAGGACACTCTGCCAGCGTGGCAATACAGTCATGGCAAGAAATTCTATAAGGCATTCCTTAGAACAGAACAACTGTGTTCTCTTCTGAAGAGCTGTTGACATCTGCCAGCTGTGGAGGAAGGCGCTTTCTGCCTCAAGCAGCCAATGCAGGCTTCAGCATGCCTTCTATCCAGTCCCTTGGGTGTACATCTTTGGTATCAATGGCTGCCATGTACATGGTTAAATGCAAGACAGCTCTCCATACACTGTCTATCAGATCTATATACAGAGTAGTTGAACACAAATTGTAACCAGAGTTTTACTGAACAGTATTGGTTGAGCAAATAGGTAATAAAAACAAAACCAAATAAGCCAAGCTTTGGCTATGGATAATTTGAAAGAGCCAGTCTGATGTAGTAGTGAAGGCAATTGGCTAAAAACCAGGAGGCAGCGAGTTCTAGTCTCCCCTTAGGCAAATAGCCAGCTGGGGGACCTTGAGCCAGTCAGTCACTCACTCTCAGCAGGAGCAAACCACTCCCAAAAAAACCTTCCCAAGGAAACTGCAGGGGTTATCCAGGCAGCTTCCAGGAGTCAGAACTATTTCTCACAAACGAAGATGAATATACATGTCCCTAGATAATATTATATTGCAGGATCCAATCTGAGTAACAGGGACCAGAAATTTAGTCTTCTGAGTTTTTGGACTCATGCTAGAGGCCATCATGAGGATGGGATCCAGCACCAGTCCAAAAAGCTCAGAAAATCCAGAAAACTAAGCCTCTGGTATGGTGACCAATCCAGATTGGATCCTGAAAAATTATTTCTTTAGATCAGAGATGGGTAATTATTTTTTCCAAGGGGCCACATGTGAAACTGGGATTGTTGTGGAGGATTGAACCAATGGGGGTGGTGCTGTCTCGAGCAGCCGGATACACGATGGCTCAAAGTCACCCTAGAAGCATTCAGGACTGAGGTCAATGTTCCAAAGGTGCTTTATCAAAAGGCAACTAGCTGGACTGGTTTTTTCAAAAGGCAGGCTGCCTTTTGAAAAAAGCACTTTTGGGGCAACCATGACCTGGATGACTTGAGAATTTCCATAGACGTTTGGCTGAGGTCAATGTTACCCTGTGTCTCCCCAGGCCTAACACGACAAGGTAGCCACCACCCACTCCTTTCTCACCTTCTTTGTTTCCTTGGCCTCTTGTAAGGAGGCAGTGGAGCAGGTCTTGTGAGAAAGCAGGCAAAAACAGCAGATGGAGACTCCGTGGTCCTGGCAGAAGACCTCCAGGAGCTTGTTATGGGTCTGACACTTCTTCTGCTGAAGTTCCTTCACAGGTGTAGCCAACTGGTGGCTCTTAAATGCGGGGCTCTCCAGGTGGGGTCTCAGGTGCTCCTGGCAAAAGGAAGCCATGCAGGTGAGGCAGGTCTTGGCCGCCGGGACTACCAAGCAGCTGTCGCAGGCCACGGGAGAGGGAGACCTCGGCTTGGCCACGCTGCTGCCCGCCTTCTTCTGTTTCTCCTCGCGTGTCCCTTTGGAGAGGTCATCCTGGCTGACCAGAAGTTGCTCCACCACCTTGCAAAGCACCGTGTTTTTCTTCAAGTCGGGACGAGTTTCGAAAGAAGCCCTGCACTGGGGACAGCTGAATTTCTCCTCGATCTCCATCCAGGTCATCTCCAGGCAAGGCAGGCAAAAATTATGGCCGCACGGCGTAGTGACCGGCGTCTGAAAAACACACAGGCAGATGGAGCAAGTCAGTTCGTCTTCCAGCCCAAACAAAGACAACGTTTCCACCGAGCTAGCCATGTCTGCTGCTGAGATGCCGGAGCGAAGTCGGCGCTTTATATATATATGTGTGTGTGTGTACACGTATATGAGCGGCCAAGGAAAAGAAACCGAAACTTTGGGAAACGGGCCTTTAGTGGATTTCCTAGAAATCACGTGGGCGGGCGGAGACGCTTGTGCGCAACGCACAACGCACGGAGCGGACGGATAAGCCTTCGGGGAAAGGAAAGCCTCCCCAATTGCCCGACTGTGATCTAGTCCAGGGGTCGGCAACCTCGGCTCTTTTATGACTCGTGGACTTCAACTCCCAGGATTCCTGAGCCAGCTATGCTGGCTCAGGAATTCTGGGAGTTGAAGTCCACGAGTCATAAAAGAGCCGAGGTTGCCGACCCCTGATCTAGTCACACCATCGAGGACGGGGAGGGTTTGCTTGCTGTTTCTGCTTCCCGATCCCCATCCTTTCCCCTTGCATGCCTAGAAGCAAGGCGTGCTGCCCAGTACCGCTGGCTTGGCTGTCCCGGGAAGCGGCCTCGCCCTTTTTTAAACTAGGCAATTCATGTATAGAAGCGAGTTGGCTGGCTTCCGACGGAGGCGGCTTGAAGGTCGGGAGCGCCCCTTCCCCCAGAAGTGCAGAGAAAGCGCAGGCGCCCTCGACGGGAATTGTTTGTTTTGTTTTGTTTTGTTTTGTTTTTCCAGAAAAAAAAGGTTGAATGCAACGGGGCGTCATCCCTGGGATGGCGGAAACGGCCCTGGATAAAAGTACCAGATGCCTCTTTGGGGCGTGAATGGGAGGACGCGTTAAATGCCCCCGGTGATGCCTTGATTTTTTTTTTAATAAATGGCAAATCCGGAAGATTAAACTCAATTCGCCTCCGTACCAGGAAACGAGAACTATTTATTTATTTTTTCTATCGGTCGAGGACGTTTTGTGTTTTTCGGATTAAATGCACGCCCGGTATGCAAGATGCAGAGGAGAGTTTTGGTAATGGCTGGCCTGGGATGAACAATACCGCTTAGACTTAGAGCCAATTATTTCCTGGTCAAGTCAATCAACCAACACATTCAGCTTATAATAATTAGGTGGCCCAGTCCTTTCCTGTTATGTACCGGATATTGAATGAGAATTGTAAAAAAGCCAACATGATGGTCAACAAGATTGAGGCAGGACATAAAGTGAGGCATAAAGTAAACGTGTGTATTAGTTAGAAAAGAACAAGGAAATGGAAAATGCCAAATCACGAGTTCATCTGTCTCTCATACCTATTTAGTCAAGCATAGAGCTGATACATCTAACCACATATGTCTCGTTTGTAGCTAACCACAAACATGGTGCCGACTTAGCAAGACACTTGTGACCTTTGCCAGAGAAAAGGTTGCAAGACATTTAGCTATAAGGGGGGGGGCTAGGGATGGGGGGCTAGGGATGAGCTAGAAGGGGCCTAGAACTCATGTAACCAATCAGAGCTTACAAGTTACATTTCCGTGTTCTACTTTTTTGAAGACTATATATGTACTTGCTTTTCCCTGAAAACATGTTCAGACATTGATATTGCTTTTTGCTCTGAACCTTTTGCGCAAAATAAAACAAACTTCTTTTTTTTTTATTGAAAAGTTTTAAAATACATTTTATCTTTAACAATCCCCCCCTCCCCCTCCCCAACCTATCCCTCCCTACCCCTCCCCCCCTCCCCCCCCCACTTCCCAGAGCTAAGTACAGGGTATAAAAACAAAGAACAATCATAAACATCCATATGCTACCAACAATAAATTCTTAAATCTATCACTCTCTAGCTCATATAAAATAACTACAAGCAATATTAATATTACATATAAAAAGAAAGAAAAAAAAAGAAAGGAAGACTTATTCAAATGCTAAGTGAAACTTTTTAGTCCCATATTTCTTCTGAATATATTCAATCCATTTTTCCCACTCCCTAATATAACGTTCTTGCGAATGATCTTTCAAATAAGCCAAAATCTTTGCCATTTCTGCCAGGTCAGAAACCTTTAAAGTCCATTCTTCTATAGTCGGCAGCTCCTCCTTCTTCCAATACTGACCTATTAAAAGTCTTGCTGCTGTAACTAAATTTAACATCAACTTAGTGTCCACAACAGTAGCACCTGTAATTATACCCAACAAAAAAAATTGCGGACAAAACTTTATCTTTTGCTTGAAGATCTTCTGCATATTCCAAACTTCTTTTGATTCCGGGGTCTGAGTCTCTTAATTATGCAACAAGATGGCTATTTATTATTTCCGAAATTGGAGAAAATAAACCTATTGATACTACATCTTGGAAACCTGTATGGAAAACAGCGAGGCTAATCTGCTTTTGCCTCATTTATGGGTTCTGGGGCAAAGTGGAAGCAGAAAGCTGATTAGGCTTAACTTTGACCTGATAGTGTGTGTATTTAGGCACCAACTTCTAACTCCAAAAGAAAAGATGCTTGCATGTGCAAAATCAATATGAGCACTTCCGCTCTCTCAAATTGGCTGAACGTAAACTTTTGCATCAGGAGGGCTGCAGAATCTTTCTCTGGCATCTCCCCAGTGAACTTGAAAAATCCTTTTTTAAGATTTAAAGAGTTGCCGTTCTGCAGGGGTTAACAAAGCCGTTAAAGAGACCAAAGTTCTGACTGGGAATAAGGGAACTCCCTATGCCAGGGGTCAGCAACCTGAAACAGTGAAAGAGCCACTCGGAACCGGTTCCCTCACAAAAGGAAAAACTGGGAGCCGCAAAAAATGTGTGCGCATGCGCGTACATGCGCACATGCGCAGAACAGGGTTTGACTGAAGAGTGGAGCCAAGGCGAGATATGCACCTACCCTGCATATTTGAATTGATTGGTTGAACTTTTTTAGTCCCACTTTTTTTTTTGACTGCACACGGCAGAGGACTGGGAGCCGTAGGAGACGGCTGAAAGAGCCGCATGCGGCTCCGGAGCCACGGGTTGCCCTATGCGCTTATTTTTTTTTCTGCTTCAAACATACTTGCTGATGGTGAGAAAGCAGCAGCTTCAGCAAACCCTGGATAAAAGCAGATTATCTGGTTCCCTTTCAGTCAGGATTCAGGCCTAAACATGGGATGTATGTAGGTATGTATTCATTCATTCATTCCACGGGATGGAAATGGCATTGGTTGCGTGTTTGGGTGATCTCTGGCAGGAGCAGATTGAGGATAGTGCATCACTTCTAGCTCTACCTGACCTCTCGGCAGCTTTTGATACCAGTGATGGCAGTGATGGCGAACCTTTTAGAGACCAAGTGCCCAAACTGCAACCCAAAATGTATCGTCAGGTGCCAGGTGGGTGTGGCTCATTGGGTGGGCGTGGCTGCAGACTGGGTGGGACTAAAAAGTTCAATCCATCAATTCCAACTTTGCGAGATCTTTTTTTCCCCCACAAGAAGTTGTAATTGATTGATGGATTGAACCTTTTTTTTTTTTTTTGCACACGGTGGCAGAGGCCTAAAGCGAAAAGGTTTTATAAAACCCAGGACTGGGGCGATGGCACACGTGCTCACAGAGAGGGCTCTGTGTGCCACCTGTGGCATGCATGCCATAGGTTCGCCACCCTGGAGTTATGGTATCCTTCTGGATCAGCTCCCAGGATTGGAAGTGGATGGTACAGTATTGTGCTCGTTCTTTTCCTTCTTCTGGACTTATACTAGTCAATGCTGATCGGGAGATCCTGGTTTCAGCTCCTACTCCCTGGGTGCTGCAGGGTTTGGTGTTCTTCCACTCCCGTTTAATATCTATTCTACATGAAACTGTTGGGCAGGGGGGGGCGGGATCATCTGTCATCGGTAGGCTGATGAAACTCAGTTGTAATTTTCCAGGCCTGGCAAATTAAGCAATGCTGCGTGTGAGGTGATCTCACGAGTGAATCATTAAAGGAGCTTCCAAGCAAAGGCATCACGCAGAGATGCAATCATATTGGCTTTATTCAATGATAGATCAAAGAGAAAGAAATACTTGGCATGAAAGCATTCATGCCTGCATGTGAGAGAGAAATAAAATAAAACAAAACAAGCTAGCAATTACATGACTAAACTAGAGGTTAGGAGTAGAGATAGAACTGGAGAATAGAAAACTAGAAACTAGAACAAAGAACAGCCCCTCGTGCAGAGGTATTTATGGGGGGTCTTGGTCCCTCCCTGACCATAAAACTCTCTCGCCAATGGGGCTGTCGGGTCTGAGACCCTTGGCTCATCAGTGGAAGCAAAGAAGCCTCTTTGCCTCCATCTGATGACCCTTTTGGGAAACTGCCAATGGCTGGCACTAATCATCTAACACTGCGGATGTCCTCTCCTGTTGCTTGGAGGCTGTAAGGGACTCTAGATGAGGAACAACAGGCTTCAACTGAAACCAAGCAAGACGAGTGGCTTTGAGATTTAGGGCCTTTCAGATCTGGGACTTTACCATCTTTGATACCGTTATAAGTGGCACTGCCCCAAATAGACCCCATTTTCAATCTCAGAGCCCTTCTGACTCATAAAGGAGGAGCAGGTGGCAATCAGGGCCAGTTGTGTCAGCTTCTGAATCTTAAGGCTCTGCTCAGTTACTCATGCCCCAGTAGTCACTTCCCTTACAAACATTGTGATTACCTTGTAATTGAGTAGCCAGAAGCTTCCAACTGGTGCAAAATGTAGCGGCACAGGCAGTTAGGTGTGACCCTATGAGGACAGTTACATTTCTGCTTTATGAATTGATTTGGTCACCAGTTTGCTTCTGAGTGCAATTCAAGATGCTGGTTTTGATCTTTTAAAATCCTACATATGGGACACAGGATGGGGCCACGTTATCTGAGGGATTGCCTCTTCTCTGTTACATTTACCCACTGTGGGGAAAATAGACTGAGGAAGGAGTATTAGTATTTGCATTGCTACAAATAAAGGAGAATGTTTGTAGCTCGGTTGAAATGACAGGTCCTTGGTGTTCTCTGAGCTTGGTTGTTTTCTTGCAGAAGTCTCATTACGTCAATTTGGTTAATGAAGCATCTGCAAGAAAACAACCACGCTCAGAGAACACCAAGGATTCCTCACCTTGAATAATTTATAAAAATAATAAAGGTGGGATAAAGAGAAATGTTTCCACTGCCCACGGGATGGGGCAGTACCACTCACTCTGGAAATGCTTGATCCATATAATGTATCTGATATCAAATATTTGAGATGGACCCCCTACCTGACTGAAGCAATGAGCACGACTCATTTTTGTCCAAATCGGGATCCCAAACTGGGGTGTTTGCACCCCTAAGGGGTGCAAGATGGAATTTCAGGGTGTGTGACAAATAGTACCTCGTGTCCCTTTTAAGATAAGTCAGGAGCCACAATTACATTTGTGGAGAGTGCAAAATTAATCAATTTTTTCCTATGGATGTGGGGTGTAGGAAAGGTTGGGAACCACTGCTTCAAAATAATAGTTTGTTATTGTTGTTAGCTGCGAAGTCGTGTCCGACCCATCGCGACCCTATGGACAACGTTCCTCCAGGTCTTCCTGTCCTCTACCATCTTCTGGAGTCTGTTTAAGCTCACGCCTACTGCTTCAGTGACTCCATCCAGCCACCTCATTCTCTGTCGTCCCCTTCTTCTCTTGCCCTTAACCTTTCCCAGCATTAGGCTCTTCTCCAGTGAGTCCTTCCTTCTCATTAGGTGGCCAAAGTATTTGAGTTTCAACTTCAGGATCTGACCTTCTAAAGAGCAGTCAGGGTTGATCTCCTCTAGGACTGACCGGTTTGATCGCCTTGCAGTCCAAAGGACTTGCATGAGTCTTCTCCTTATTGTGTTTCTCAGTCCTCTTGTGTTTTTCAATGTCCATGCTAGAACATGGAAGATTGCTTCCTTTTATATCTCCATTGGAATGAAGTAGCTGTAAGGACCCACCTCAGCTAACCACCCAAGAGAGCAGAACTCTTGAAACAGGCATTGTCTGAAAAGGAAACTTTTATTAAGGGTTAGTGACAGTAGGGAAGTCAAGGCAAGATCTGGGGGAAATCCTGCTCAAACGGCATAGTTAAACCAGCAATCTTCCTCCTCCCACCAGTTATAGTGTCCATTTGAAATCCAGCCAATCCACAGGTGGCATGATGTGTGGGTAACTGGCACAGTTGGCATGCATCTCAAGGTCTTCTCCAGTTTCGTTTCTCTGCAATCCTCTCCCTGATAAGGGAGACACATTCCTTTCTCAAGTGGAGAGACCCAGGAAAGTGAAAGTTAGAAAGTGAAAGTTATCCGAAGCAAAAGAAGTTCCCCCCTCTCCCCAGCAGAATGGCAGGCCCCAAAACAATAGCATATGCGCAGAGGGTTTGGGGGACCTGACAGTAGCACATGGAGATGTTTTTTTTTAAAGGAAAGGAAGGCTAAGCTCTCAGAATAAGTAAGTTCTGACACATGTTTTTCTTATTCAAATAGCAATTTGTGTGACTCGTTTCACATTGGAGCATCCAGGTTTTTTTGAGAGATTTTTTTTCAAGAATGTTATTGGTTGTTTTAATTTAAAAAAAAAAGAAAGAAAGAAATACACGGTTCATAACCAAAAAATAAAATAAAATGTGATATCTTGACTCAGGGTAATAATGGACTTTTTATGTGAGGCAAAACTTGGATTCGAAGTACAAACACCAGCCTAAATATATATAAAAAAGGATTCCTTAAAAAGGTTGGGCAAAATTTCCACTCATTTGTATTACTTTTGTACCAATTACAGGTAGTCCTCACCTTATAACAGTTTGTTTAATAACCGTCCAAAATTACAATGGCACTGGAAAAAATGCCACTGTGACCATTTTCCACACTTACATCTGTTGCAGCATCCCCAGGGTTACGCGATTAAATTTCAGGGGCTTGGCAACTGACTCGTGACGGTTTGCAGTGTCCTAAGGTCATGTGACCACCTGTTGTAACCTCTGACAAGCAAAGTAAATGGGGAAGCCAGACTCACTTAATAACCATAGTACTAACTAAACTGCAGTGATTCACTTAACAACTGTGTCAAGAAAGGTCATAAAATGGGGCAAAACTCAAGAAATGTCCTGCTTAGCAACAGAAATTTTGGACTTGATTGTGATCATACGTTGAGGACTAGCTGTATTTCTTCGGGTTTTTAAAATCCTTTTGATAGTTTCCCATATTTTATATTCAGGTGGCTATCTTAAATATTCATTACCTGGAAACAAAGCATCTCTGAACTCAGTTTTGCTTTTGTCTATGTAAAGGAGAACACTCAGCTTTTTTTAAAAATCAGTTCTTCTAAATATAATGAATAAGCTTTGTTACCTTGACTCAGCTACCTCTGCAAACCTTGGTGCCACCCTGAACAGGTACCCCATGTATCAACTGTAATATAAGCAAGTATCACTGTTAAGTCACCTGATTTATTTATTCTACACAGTAATGGCTATTATGCAGACACCATACTCTTAGGCGAAAAAACCAAACCACCTGATTAAAAGTTATGCAACATCAGCAGATATTATCGAAGCCCAGTTATGTAAAATTGCGCAGAGGAGTTTTGAGGACACAACTGTCCTGCAAAGGTTCATATATAAAATGGATAGTCCCACTCTTGCCATCAAGTGAAAACAGCCTCAGTCTCACTGCAGGCATAATTCTGTATCTCGAAAGCTCAGATGGGCACTTGGAGCAAAAAGGGAATCTAGGGCAAATTGATAATACTCTTGTAGCAACTGAGTATCTGGGAACATAGATTAAATTTATTATCCTTCTCTTGCTATAGTTGGGGGAGGGAAGATTTACAGTACATATGTGTAAATCATTTTAGGAATGAGCTTTTGAGATTATATGGCAGGGATACTTTTCCAGCAGAATCCTGTATTTAGCTACCGTATTTTTCGGACCATAAGACGCACCGGACCATAAGACGCACCCAGTTTTTAGAGCAGGAAAACAAGAAAAAAAATTCTTTCTCCTTCTCTCTCTCTCTCTCCCTCTCTTTCTCTCTCTCTCTCTCTTTTTCTCACCCTCCCTCTCCCATTGTCCCTTCCTTCCTTCCTTCCTTCCTTCCTTCCTTCCTTCCTTCCTTCCTTCCTTCCTTCCTTCCTTCCCTTCCCTCCCTCTTTGTCCTTCCCTCTCTGCATTAGAGCAGTACCCGTGGAGGCGGCCCTGCAGCCTGGCTTTCTCTTGCAGAAAGCAAGCTGAAACGGAGTGAGGGAGATTGCCAGAAATGCGAATCGGCCGATCTCGCACTCCTGCAAACTCCCTCGCTCCGTTTCAGCCTGCTTTCTCTTGTAGCAAGGGAAGCTGAAACCGAGCGGAGAGTGCAGGAGCGTGAGATCGGCGTTTCTCAGCACGTGCCGATTCGTGCTCCACTTGCAGAGGTTGGGGCTGGCCATACGGATCACCTTCGGACCATAAGATGCACCCTCGTTTTCCCCCCCACTTTTGGGGGAAAAAAGTGCGTCTTATGGTCCGAAAAATACGGTAATCAGAAATCACTCCCGCTGATTTCAGTAGGATTTGTTTCCTCCAAAGAAAGAAAACAATTTATAGCATGGCAGCTTCACAAAGCTTCTTACAAAGAGTACTAAAGGGGACCAAACCATTTCATTCAAAGCACTGTTTGACTCATACTGTCAATATGCAAGCCAGGAAAGAGCAAGGTCCATGTCTCTTTCTCTTCCCCTCCCACCCCTGCTTACTTTCGGATCTGCTTACTTTTTTCCTTTTACTAGCTAAGAAGCTGATAGGAAAGGCAAACATGGGAGAAACAATAGGGAGTGTCAAAACTGGTCCATGTATTATTTAATTTAAGAAACTTACACAGCCAGAACTCTGGGCAGCTGTCATCAACAGTGATAACAATATAAGTACACAACTCCCAAGGGATGCGGTGGCTCAGTGGGTTAGGACGCTGAGCTTGTTGATCAGAAGATTGGCAGTTTGGCGGGTCAAATCCCGAGTGCCGCGTAACAGAGTGAGCGCCTGTTACTCGTCCCAGCTTCTGCCAACCTAGCAGTTCGAAAGAACGTAAAAATGTAAGTAGAAAAATAGGGACCACTACAGTGGGAAGGTAACAGCGTTCCGTGCGCCTTTGGCGTCTAGTCATGCCGGCCACATGACCACGGAGACGTCCTCAGACAAGCGCTGGCTCTTCGGCTTTGAAACAGAGATGAGCACCGGCCTCTAGAGTTGGAAACTCCCAGTACTTTAAACCCACACTCCCCAGTGTTTAAAAAAACCCACAACCACAGGGCTCTAGCCTTAACCTATCCCAATGGCTTGGGGGAAAGCCAACTTTTTAGGCTAGAAGGATGCTCTACCTTGACAGAGCTCAGCTCAGGAAGAATCGTGTTGCTGCTATTGAGAAGGTAGCTACCCCAAAGGGCAGTATCCAACTCTCAAGTCAACCAAGCATTCCCTCAGGTGGCTGTTGAGGCAGTGGTCATTGACATCTAAAGGCAAGAACACTAGTCAGTAATCCTCAGGGCTACTGTGGGCCACGGAGGGCCCTCAGGCAGTCTAGTGCAGCCTGCTCACGTTGACAGGCCAGAGGGTACTCACATCCTCAGCTTCATCTATTTACTACCTACCCACCCACCAATGTTCTGATAGCCAGCTGGTTCATAAGAATAGAAAATGGGCTGAAAACAGGAACGTGAATATTAAAATTCAGGAAACTGATAATAGTGAATAGGTCTCAAGCAGGTCTTAAGTAATTATGGGCCTGCATGGTTAGATCGCCGAGACATTGGTAGTTGAATATAGATCTTTTTAACATTTATATTTTATTTAGTGTAGGCAAAACGTTAATACATTGTACAAGTCCATGATAAATAAATGGGACTGCATGTGATATACTGAGTATAACTATGATCTTGTATAAGCAACCCAACAAGAAAATAGGGCAGGATATATAACAACGAATATCTTAAAAACAGGATGTCATTGTGCTGGAGATAATGACTCAGCCCTTAGTACTCAGAAATTTCTCTTGAATATTCTTGATCAACTAGTTTACATTAAGTTATGATTATGGACACATAAAATAATACAAATACTTAATTTTCCATTTAATTGAAACATGAAGGGGTGGCTACACAATTGTCTAAAATTGTGCACACCTATACACTTAAAAGAGGGGGAAAAAGGAAGGGTGTTAAGTTTAATTAGCTGGTCTCTGCGTTTTCCAAGCATTCGTTTAACAGTCCTTGATTGCAGAAAATTTCCAAGACATCATACCAGGCATTAATAAATGACATCATTTTCATATTATAATATTTTATTTAGAAAAAGCACATGTACACATGGTCTTCAGAAACTGAAGAAAAATCCATCAGAAACCATTTCCATACAGTTCAGGCACACTGTATTAACATCTGAGGGTCAGGCAAATTCACGTTCGAAGGGATTTCCTTTTGGGGGCCAGATTCATTAGTGGGAGAATCAATTATTAATCTGGGTTCAATTAGTGCCTCCCAACTCTGAGTTATCTAAAAGAGAAAAACATAGATGAAATATTGAAAATTGATACAGCCAGCAGACACCAACTGAATGACATTCAACCAGTGCAAGACAATGTAAGTGTTTCATTATGAGCAAAGCATTTGATATTATTTTAGCCTTTCTAAAAGCTAAAAATGCAAACCTGTCTTGTAGTCACGACCTCTCATCTACGGTACCGAGTTGTTCAAAGGCTGTTGAACTGCATTTAACATTTGGTCACCTCCTCTAATTGATATGCAAGTAGTCCTCGACGTATGGCCACAATTGAGCCCAGCATTTGTTATGAAGCAAGACAGCTGTCACTGCGTTCTGCCCCACTTTACGACCTTTCTTGCCCCAGTTGTTAAGTGCATCACTGCAGTTGTTAAGTTAGTAATGTGGTGATTAAGTGAATCTGGCTTCTCTGTGACTTTGCTTGTCAGGTCACAAAAGGTGACCACATGACCCTGGGACACTGCAACCCTCATGAATACATTCCAGTTGCCAAAAGTTCAAATTTTAATCATGTGACTCTGGGGATGCTGCAACAGTCCTAAGTGTGAAAAACAGTCATCAGGCCTTTTTTTTTCCAATGCCCTTGTAACTTCAAACAGTCACTAAATGAAGGGCTATTTAGTGGGTTGTCTTAATATGATTGATGATAAAGATTAATTACTTAACAGAAGCATATGTTATTCCCCACAGCAAAGACAAGCACAGATAGTCAAATTGATTCTTTTATCCAAAGAAGAGAATATATCTAACCTTGTTTCTATTTTGAAATTGCTTCCGGTTTTTGTGCTCGTAATGAAGAAAAAAAAAGAAACTTTTGATTGTGTTTTCGCTAATTAGGTAAGTTTATTGTTACAGAAATGGCTTGTACCGACTACTGTGTAAAAGTAAAAAGTTGTGGTTGTAATGATATCTTCCACTTCTGCTAAAGAGAGTCGGAAGTTGGTGCCTTTTACTTTCCTTTTCACTCTTTACATCTTTTTATTTCCCTTTCACACCCCCTTACCTTTCTACTACCTTTTTGAATTTCTCTTTGTATTTTATATTTTGATAAATCAATAAAAGTTTGAAAGTAAACAGAAAAAAACCAACAACTGAATAAAGGTAAAGGTAAAGGTTCCCCCGCACATGCGTGATAGTCGTTTCCGACTCTAGGGGCCGGTGCTCATCTCCGTTTCAAAGCCGAAGAGCCAGCGCTTGTCCGAGGACGTCTCCGTGGTCATGTGGCCGGCATGACTAGACGCCAAAGGCGCACGGAACGCTGTTACCTTCCCACCGTAGTGGTCCCTATTTTTCTACTTGCATTTTTACGTGCTTTCGAACTGCTAGGTGGGCAGAAGCTGGGACGAGTAACAGGCGCTCACTCTGTTACGCGGCACTCGGGATTCGACCCGCCAAACTGCCGACCTTCTGATCGACAAGCTCAGCGTCCTAACCCACTGAGCCACCACGTCCCTTTTTAACAACTGAATGAATGGTTGTAAATCAAGGACTACCTGTATGCAAGTGTTGTGTGTGTGTGTGTGTGTGTGTGTGTGTGTGTGTGTGTGTATTGATACGTATAACTGTTGCCTCAAAGTGTGGGCAGCTGAGAAGAAAAGGGAAATAGGACAGGGAAACAGAAGGAAGTATAAATGGAGGAAAGGGGAAAATGTATATAAGGGAAGCAGAGGAGAGAGAATTGAGGAATGATGTCAGATATGTGTAAATGAAGGGATGAAAGGAGGACCAAGTTTGGAACTGTTCCCCCTCCCCAATACTGGTACTAGTTCCAAATGTGGCCTCAAAAGGGTCTGCCCAAGAAAAATGCTCCTGAACTGAGAAATTTCCGTGACCCCCTCCTTCACGTTGCTCTCTCTCTGAGGGAATGTAACTTTTACAAGCAAAGAAATACTCCATGCATAGGCGCTGCAGCAGGTGTAAAGAAAGCCTTAGAATATGGTCAATCAATTGCAAGAAAGTGCTGTCATACCTTCCTGTCCTGAGAGACGGCATATTCAATTGTCTCATCTCCATCTTCAGACTGATAAACCAGGTCGAATTTCCCTGGCTCTTTTGCGACTAAAAAAAAAAAAGACCACAACAAAATGTAAATTAGATCAGGATGTTTCCAAGGAGGTTGCAGGACTTATCTACGGATGGTGTAAATCAGGGCTTTTCAACCAGTGGTACAGGGTACCACCTGTGGTACATTGGCACCTGGCAGGTGGTACGCGACTATCCTAGAGAAGTGGTAGCGGGGGAGGGGAATGAGCTGAACCGGAGGCAGAACCGCACAAGCCTGAGCGAGAGACAGCTGGAGCTGCAGGGCTCAGCGGATACACCAGGATCAGCGCTTCTTCAGGGCTGTCAGGGCTCAGCAGAAGCACCAGGATCAGCGCCAGGCTCCAGCTGGAGCTCAGCGCTGATCCTGGTGCTTCTGCTGAGCCCAGAAGAAGCGCCGATCAGCTGGAATGTTGCAGCATCTCCAGGGTCTTGTGATTTACATTCAGATGCTTAGCAACTGATTCATATTTATGATGGTCACAGTGTCCCAGGGTCATGTGAAGTGACCCAAACCTGCTGCAACCACCCAGCAGAGGTGTGTGGGGGGAATAAAAACCAAACACCCCCCACCCCACCCCCGCTGCCAATCCTCAACAGAAATCCTCACAACAATGAGAACCTCGGACAGGAGGAAGAGCGCCGCCGGGCGGGCAGGCAGTTGTCTTGCTCGGCTGTGCCTTGGGGGGCACTTTTTTCAGTGTCATTGTGTAACTCTGAACAGTCACTAAGAGAACTGTTGTAAGTCAAGGACTACCTGTACTTCATCACTTTTTTCCTTTTTTTTTGGTCATCAAGTTTTTGAGACCTTGCTTGCTAGGCGACTGAAGGTAGTCGGATGTTGCCATATCCTAAAAGTGGTGCAATGGGTGAAATGGTTGAAAAGCCCAGGTGTAAATGAATGGATTCCACTGATGGAAGAGATTCCACCAGCAGCACAGAGAAGGAACCCGCCCTCCCCAGCAGGGCCTCAACCTCTGCTCCTGAGAACCTCCCTCTGGATCAATTCAGGGCTGGTGAGCTGCAAAAGACAAGGAAATTCCGCTCGTCCAAGATGAGGTTTTTTCCAATGGTGGTTTAATTCTATCCTTAAGCCAGATTAATTTTGCAAAAGCCCATTATTAAGTGGTATTAAATCTGTGATCCCTCTTCACAAGAGCAACACTTTAAGGAAAGGTGTTGCGCAATACTTACCGGATGAAAAAGAGAGGATTTCAAGTTCTAGCTGCTTATTGACAGGATTCCAGCTGACAATTTTTCCTTCCTTAAAATATGGGAAAGAATTAAATAATGGCATTTGTAAGGGCATTCAATAACGCGTATTTTACCGTATCGTAAAATGATATATTGGTATAATCAGCATAAAAACCAAACCCCCCCAACAGGTATTGCAACATTAAGAATAGGGGTTTTTATTGTAATGGGGAAGCTGTTTAAATAAGAGCAATTCATCCTCTCTGCAAAGTACAGCTAGTCCTCAACTTATGACCACAAGTGAGCCCAAAACCTGCTGCTAAACAAGTTGTTAAGTGAGTTTTGCCCCATTTTTCGACCTTCCTTGCCAAAATTGTAAAGTGAATCACTGCCCTTAGTAAGTTAGTAACAAAGTTGTTAAACGAATCTGGCTTCCCCATTGACTTTGTCAGAAGGGCGCAAAAGGGGGATCACGTGACCCCCGAGGCACTGTGACCGTCATAGATACGAATCAGTGGCCAAGCATCTGAATTTTGATCACGTGACCATGGGGATGCTGCAACGGTCGTAAGTGTGAAAAATGGTCGTAAGTCACTTTTTTCAGTGTTGTTGTAACTTTGAATGGTCACTTAAACGAACTCTTGTATGTTGAGGACTACCTGTATTGGGTAGTTTGATGTCCAGGGGTAAGGTTTTTTCCAGTAAAATGCATTACTTTTCTTCTTCATGATGCCTAGCATTTCATACAAAAGCTAACAATGAGAACTTGACTAGTGAACAACTCCGCTAGTAATTCTCAAATTCCTTGTTATCATATTTCCAAAGAGAAAAGAAGAAACCACATTCATATCATTCTCAACAATTAGCCCAAGCTTCAGAACTACAGATTGTGCTGTTTGAAAGTTGAAAAGACATCTATAAAGGTAGATTTTCCTAATTAACAATTGATATTTTTTTTCCTGTACAAAATTATATTCCCGCGCTAGTGGGAGGAAGTATGCGAACATATGTAAAAATCAAGGAAGCAATGAGGATCCAGGGTACGTTTTGCCCCTGAAGTTTAGTCTGGAGCGGAAGCCAAGTAACAGGGCATAAACATATCCAGCAATGGGTAATGCAAAAAAGGCTCGTATAGTAGAATATCGAAGGGAATTAGATCAGGTTGACCGCAAGACTAAGGCAATCAGCCTTAAGGTCTAGATTAGATTGATTAGATTAGAGTCTAGATTACAGTTTATTGTTGGTGCACTATGTCTAGATGTGTGCCTTTGAATTGGTGCGAACGCCTGGAAACTCACTGGGCAAATCCTGGCAGTTTTCTTGGCAAGATTTCAGAAATGGTTTGGCCTTGCCTCTTCTCTAAGCTGAGAAAAAGTTCTGGCCCAAAGTCATCCAGTTAGCTTTGTGCCTAAGGAAGGGCTAGAACTCAAGAGTCTCCCAGTTTCTAGCCTAACGCCTTAACCCCTGCCCCAACCTGGCTCTTTGTTGATACAGAGTTGGGGGCTTCTCTTGCCTGGGCAAATGTCATTAAATATTCGTTCTTGACCATGTGTTTTTTTTCCATATAATCTTTTACAAATCTGTGTTTAGTGCTTTTGGACCGGTTGTCTGGGAGCCCAGAATTCACTGTTCTATATTTCAGTAAGGAAACTTCTGGTCTCAACTGCTTTAGTTTGCCTTTTAATGGATTGGGGGTTTTTTTCCCCATTACACAAATAGAGTAAGAAAGATAATTTCCCAAACAACATCAACAACAAAAAAATAGCATAATTCATACAAGACTCTATGCTCCTAAAGATTTTTGAGATTTAATGTATAATCTCAAGAATCCTTTCAATCATCTGTTAATTAGAGTAGCACTACTGTCAAATAAGACAACACGGTCAAAGAATTAGATTCGAATCGGACAATTCCCCCCCCCCAAATCGATATCTCACTTGCTTAATTCAATATTAAAATAAACACTGCCAGTAAAGCAAAAATAAAAATAAAAATAGAAGGTAGTGGCCTTTTTATAAGAACAATTTTATTAAAAGGCGTAAGTTTTTTGATGTTGCTCACTTCATCAGATGCGTAGGATTTAAACTGGGGTGGAGGGAATGGGTGTGGGGGGGTGAAGACAGAATGATTATACAGATGCAGGTAACATGTGAAACAGATTATAAAAAGAAACCTGAATTATTGGCTTGTAATTTCAGCTCACGAAAGCTTAGGCCTTTTAATAAAACATGTTATTCAGAAATGGTGCTCCTTCTGATTTTTTGCTACCACAGACTAACATGTCTGTCTTACAAAACAAAGCAGCAATACTTAATAAATAGAAAAGTAGCATCAAATTACGTTGAAAAGTTGATGGCAATACCTTGTAATCGGATACTTCAGGAGTATAATTTTCGGTTAATTCCAAAAGCTGTTAAAAGAAAAACCAAACTGTTTAAGCTCCAGATACATGTGTAGCCTCCGCAAATTGTATCATCCACCTAAAGTTAGCGTAGAAACTAGAAATCAGTAACAAAAGCTTTATTGATTTAAAAAAAACCCTTTACAAAATGAAAAAATGCAGCCAATTACTTCTGATAAATTCAATGCACAATATTATTAACATTTAAAGAGTACCCCATCTAAAAAGCTCCCCCAATAAGTAGGTTAGGAGAGGTAGAAGAACCTATAGCTCTCCAGAAATCATAGAATCCATAACCCCAAGCAGGCTGGACAATAAGTGCCAGTGATAAATGATGTTCTCTCCCAGTTGTTATGTACATGTCACTGTAGTACACGGGTCGGCAACCCGCGGCTCCGGAGCCGCATGCGGCTCTTTGAGCCGTCCCCTGCGGCTCCCAGCCGCCCGGTGCGCGCGCACCTCTTCGAACGGGCAGTGGTGCGCGCGCACCTCTCCAAATGGAGAGTGGCACCGCCCGTTTGGAGAGGTGCGCGCGCACCTCTCCGAATGGGCGCAGGTGCGCGCGCACCTCCCCAAACCTTTGGAGAGGTGTGCGCGGACCTCCGCGCGAACGGGCGGCGGTGCCGCTCGTTGGGAAAGCTGCTGCGGCCCGTTTGCAGGCTGCCGAAAGCGGCAGCTCTGCAAACGGGCCGTGGCAGCTTTCCCAACAAGCGGCGCCGCTGCCCATTCCGAGAGGTGCGCGCGCACCTCTCCGAACGAGCGGAGGTGCGCGCGCACCTCCCCAAACCTTTGGAGAGGTGCGCGTGGACCTCCGCGCGAACGGGTAGCGGCGCCGCTCGTTGGGAAAGCTGCCGCGGCCCGTTTGCAGGCTGCCGAAAGCGGCAGCTCTGCAAACGGGCCGTGGCAGCTTTCCCAACAAGTGGCGCCGCTGCCCATTCCGAGAGGTGCGCGCGCACCTCTCCGAACGAGCGGAGGTGCGCGCGCACCTCCCCAAACCTTTGGAGAGGTGCGCGCGGACCTCCGCGCAAACGGGCAGCGGCGCCGCTCATTGGGAAAGCTGCCGCGGCCCGTTTGCAGGCTGCCGAAAGCGGCAGCTCTGCAAACGGGCCGTGGCAGCTTTCCCAACAAGCGGCGCCGCTGCCCATTCCGAGAGGTGCGCGCGCACCTCTCCGAACGAGCGGAGGTGCGCGCGCACCTCCCCAAACCTTTGGAGAGGTGCGCGTGGACCTCCGCGCGAACGGGTAGCGGCGCCGCTCGTTGGGAAAGCTGCCGCGGCCCGTTTGCAGGCTGCCGAAAGCGGCAGCTCTGCAAACGGGCCGTGGCAGCTTTCCCAACAAGCGGCGCCGCTGCCCATTCCGAGAGGTGCGCGCGCACCTCTCCGAACGAGCGGAGGTGCGCGCGCACCTCCCCAAAACTTTGGAGAGGTGCGCGCGGACCTCCGCGCGAATGGGCAGCGGCGCCGCTGTTAAGCGGTGAGAGGGCAGACGAAAGAAAGCATGCTGTATTCTCATCTTCGCCGTTTCGAAATCCCTGAATCTCTCTTCTTCCACCGACCCCCCCCCGCCCCCGGGCACGCCAAAGAAACCAAACAGAGCCAAATCAGAACCTCGTTAAAACGGGATAGAAAACCAAAAAAGTCCGAAAAAGTTGAAACGATTCGCCTTTTAAAAGACACACGTTCCTCAAGCCCAGCTTTAAAGCGGTCTCAGCCTCACCGAGTATATCGGGGGACGCTCTCTCCCCTCCCTCTTGCGTGAATCCTTTATCATCAGGACGCGATTACACGCGAGTCGTTCGAGGCGGGCAAAAAAAAACAAACCCGACGCGGCCTCGGGACGGTGAGGCCGGTCCAAAGCTGACAGGTCGGCTCCCTCAACCCCGTAACGCAATCAAGGGGAAGCAGGAGATCATAAAGGCTGCGGTCCTACATTGCTCAGTCGACCCAAAGCCCTATCAACCATTTTATGGCTGGCGACGAGCGGGAACGCAGCTGGAGCGTGGAAAGCAGCTTTGCAACTGACAAAAATATTCCCCAGTAACCGAAGCGCCGTGAACTGCAGTCCCCGACACTATTAACATGCAACCCGTGTGGGTGCAACTACTGCCCTTCCCCCTCTCCCCACCCCGTATCGCGGATCTCTTTTCCTTGGCGGAGTTATCTTGGGAGTCACTGCAAGCAGCAAATCTTTTTAAGATGTTTCTGACAGAGGCTTGAGAGTGGGGATGGGGAGAGGAACTACACCTGGGGTGTTGGGAATTATTTTCTCCTTTATTCAGAATTACGGATCCATTTACTTCCAGATCAGTGGTGCCACCGCCGTTGCCATGACAGCAGGAGGGCCAGGGCCTCCGCGATTTACAACCCCCCCCTTCCCCACCCAAACGAGCAGCCCCGGGAAAGTGGCTTCGGGACTTCTTTTTCTTGCTTCTAAGCGTAGGCACCAATCTGGGAAAAGTAACGCGCGCGTCTTTCTCGTCTCCCACCACGCCTCCCATTGGCGTCTGCTACGGCATACATAGGAAAAGCGAAGTTAGCTGGGGCGGTTCCCCGCGGCGGAGAGATCCTTGAACGGGATTCTTGAACCCGCAGTCCATCTTGGCTCCTCTCGGGGAGGGGGGAGGCGGCTGTGTAGCCGGCACCATGGACGAGGCCTACGACGTGATCGTGCTGGGCACCGGCTTGACCGTGAGTCCTTCGGAGCCACTCACCCTGCCTCTTCCTCTCCCCATCCCGGCATCTTCCACCCCTTGCGCCCCTCCATGCAATTTTGCATTCCTTTCCCTCCGGCTCCTGCATCCATGTCCGTCATCAGCAAACCATCACACATTAAAAAAAATGGCAACCGCGTGCGTCCTCGCATGCACAAGAAAAACCCGTTTTGCACATGCGCAAAACGTTTTTTTGCGCATGCGCATGCATGGACGCACGCATGCGGCTCCCAGTTTCTTTTATGTGTCATGGAACCGGTTCCCAGTGGCTCTTTACCTTTTTTAGGTTGCCGACCCCTGCTGTAGTAAGACAAGTAAAACATCCCAGGAAAACATATATGGGAGAATAAGGTATATAAATCTTTCCCAGAAAAGAGAGCCTCTGCACCAATTAATACTTTGGTGGGGAGAGGAGGAGGAAAACTTCACCTGATACAGATACTGGCAGAAAAAGTTCTAAAACAAAAGTCTCCAGTCAACCTCAACTCCTATTTATTTATTTATTTGGATTTATATACCGCCCCTCTCCGAAGGGACTCGGGGCGGTGTACAGGGCAATTAAAACACTATAAACAACACATAATGTATAAAAAATTAAAATGAGATTAAATCAAATAGCCCTAAACAATAAACAGATGCTAAAATTTAAAATTTTTAAAATTTAAGATCTAAAATCCCAGTCCCTCAGTCCAGGCCGGCAAGTTCAAATAGCCAAGCTTTCAGGCCGTGGCGAAACGAGCGAAGGTCGGGAGCCATCCGGAGCTCAACCGGAAGCTGATTCCAGAGGGCAGGCGCGCCCACAGAGAATGCTCTCCCCCTGGGGGCCGCCAGTTGACATTCCCTGACCGATGGCACCCTGAGGAGGCCCTCTCTGTGGGAACACACAGGGCGATGGGAAGTTAACGCCGGCAAAAGGTGCTCCCGTAAATATCCCGGACCCAAGCCATTTAGGGCTTTATAGGTCATCACCAGCACCTTGAATCTCACGCGGAAGACAACTGGAAGACAATGCAGCTCGCGGAGCAGAGGTGTTACATGGGAGTATCGGGAGACCCCCATCACAACTCACACGGCCGCATTCTGCACCAGCTGGAGCCTATTGACTTCATGGACACATCCATGTTGTTTATCTAAACCAGGGGTAGGCAACCTCGGCTCTTTTATGACTCATGGACATCAACTCCCAGAATTCCTGAGTCAGATATGCTGACTCAGGAATTCTGGGAGTTGAAGTCCATGAGTCATAAAAGAGCCGAGGCTGCCTACCCCTGATCTAAACAAACAATAATACAGAGATGGCTTGCCACTGGCTTCTTCCAAGATGGTTTTGGGGCTTGTTTGTTTGTTTTGACTTTCCAATCCAAGATATAGTCTTGAGATTTCCTAGTAACTTCTCATCTAAGAAATAACCTGGTCCAACCTGGCTTAGCTTCTCAAGATCATCCAAAGTAGTTAGGTGGTTAAATGGCTTTTGCATTAAGATGGATCCTAATTCTCAAGCAATGCTCGTTTTTATTAAGAATACTCTACCCCTTTTTTACACATGAGAACACATTCTCCCAAAGGTGCCTTTTTTTTCATGAGGCAACTGGACTTTCTTTGAAGACGTTTCGCTTCTCATCCAAGAAGCAAAATGTCTTCTAAGAAAAACAAGGAAGTCCAGTTGCCTTGTGAAAAAAACACCTTTGGGATAACTATGACCTGGATGCCTGAGAATCTTCATAGACATGAGAACACATGTGTCTTCTAAAAAGAAGCTTCCACCGTCAGAGGACTCGCTTTTTTAAATACAATTTTGGGTCTGCAGAGAAAATACACCAGGTACACCTATAACGCTAAACCATGATGAGGCTTGTTCGTGTCACTTAATTTTGTAAATCACTGCTTGTGATTTAGTGCCTTGTGAAAACCAACCAATTCCGGTGTTGGGAGTTTAATCATGTTTCAACAAACCTACCTCACAAAACAGAATGTGCTACTCCCCCTGCCTCACAGTTTATATTTGCATTTCATCCCCCCCCCCGCTTCGTATTATACAGCTGAAAGAAGAATACCTTAAAGGCAATTTTTTGGCCAACTTGTGGAGGAGCAGCTAAGAGAGGTAGTGTGCTATAGTCCTTTTTCGGGGCTTCCACGGGATTCTACAAAACAATCATTAAAAATACCATCAGTGCAGTACTAAGATATTGGAATGCAAAGATGCCCAATTAAGGTGTACTTTTAACACATTAGCTGCCTTGACAGTGATGGCACTACCCACTCACTGGAGTATTTAATCTATGAAAAATTAAGCCGGACAGAGATAACGAGCACGGTATCTATTTCAATTAAAACCTTTCTAGCCTTGTGGACTTCCACACAGGCCACGTCGGAAGGCTGGAGGGGGGAAAATACATCTGCCTGTCTATTCTTCCTTCAATCTTCTGAGACAGTAACTCTCCAGTGTGTGTGGTCTATCAAAGCTATTTCATGGTAGCTGCCTCAGCTTCACCACCCCACGCGCACACAGCCAGCTGACAAACCACTTACTGCTCAGTGCCCACTCAGGAAAGTTTTTGGCACAGAAAAGTTTACAAGGCCCCTTAAAATGGAAGGGTGGGAAGATAATCCCCATACATGGAAGTATACCAGTGGTTCTCAACCTGTGGTCTGTGGCCCCCTGGGGCCCTGCGATGTTGTCACAGGGATCCGCAAGGGCTTGAAGAAAAGTTATGATTTAAATCTTGAGTTGCATCTTGGTGGTCCCAGGGCCACAGAAGATATTTAAAGGGGGTCCAGGGTGAAGAAAAGATTGAGAACCCTTGAACTATAATACTCATATATTTGCTGATAAATGTAAACACTCATGCTCTTAAAGACGGTAATGCATGAGGTATGGAGGGCTTATTTCATTGGTTAGTCTCTGCATATTCCTAATGTTTATTTAGTGATTCATGACTGGAGAAAAAAAAATCTGAGAAATACTGATTTGACGTACTGAAACTACCAATGATCCTATATTGGATTTTAAAAAAAAAAAACTACTCCATCCATAACAGTTCCTTTATTTCAACTTTTTCATAAAAATATTCTTTTTTGCAGTGTGGAGATTTGAAAATAGGTTTCTGGT
Organism: Vipera berus; assembly: GCF_964194415.1. Classification (NCBI taxonomy): domain Eukaryota; kingdom Metazoa; phylum Chordata; class Lepidosauria; order Squamata; family Viperidae; genus Vipera; species Vipera berus. The sequence continues at coordinate 146,057,429 of NC_138203.1, read as the reverse complement.
AAGTTCCAGAGTTCATCACATCCAACACTCAGGAGTTCTTCTATCTATATCTAAATAGGACAGCAAACTCTCCACAATTCTAGTTGGTGCAACTTCTTCCAGGCAGGTAATTATTTTAAAGTACTGGATTTTCTTTATAGCCTAGAGGGGGGAAAAAGGTACTGGCAAAAGTCTGATTGCATATGACCACATGCAACTGGCTTACTGCACAAAATAGTTGGAATGGCTACCTTCTCAGCATTTACTATACAAAGGTGCAACATAAAGGGAAGAAAAGATAACAGGAAAATGACGCAGCGCAGAAACAATTCGTAGCCAGTTGCATTAAATGCCAAATCAAAATAAATCAGAATAAAACTCCAGCAGCCTCATACCATGCTTTTCAGTTTCTAGACAATGTCAGAAATAGAACATTCAATTGATGCTCAATTTCCGCAGAAAAAAATTAGAAACCAGACTTCCATCATTTGATGATAATGACAGGCATGTAATGGCTTCAATTTTTCTAAGAATGTTTCATCGCTGATCCACGGAATCATAGACTAGATGTTACTGCTATCTATACCCACCTGAATAATAACAGAGGCATTTGTTGCTGCTTCGTTTAACTGTTTTTGTTTCTGGTTTTCGCTACTGTAATTATAGAAAAAATGAACGCGTTCTCCCCTTCCCCTAGTCATCCTACGGCATCCGCGAACTCTAGGTCCCCTCCACAAAGGGGTTTCTCCTCTTCCACGCCCCCTTCTATTTTCCTTCAGGTTTGAAGCTAGTCCATAAGAGACATCTGAGGGCTGTCTGTCATTCCCTCTGACAGACAGATTGTCTATGGCGTTCGCCTTCTGTTTCTTTAAAGCATCAGTCTCTGATTCAGCGCTATCATCAGTTTCCCACGAGGAGCTTTTAGGTTGAGTCTTTGAAGAATGGCCTGTCACTGCTGCTTGCTTCTGATATGGTAGCTTATTTCTCAGGTCGCTGCTCTGCTGCTCTTCCTCTGAACTAGAATCTGAATCTGAACTAGAGGACTGGTTCTTGGCTTTTTTAGTTTCTCCTGTTTTAAGAGAAATTTTGTCTTTATATTTCCCAGTGGAAAGAGATTTTAAAGAAGCCAACTGTGGTTTGCTCATGTGCTGCGATGTCCCTTTAGATGCATGTGTGTTGGTCTGTTTTGTGCCCGGTGTACTATGGTCGCTATCAGACGATGATGTAGAGGATTCACTAGAGGAACTGCCTTTCTTTGGGTTGGATTGTGCTGTTGTGTTTCCCTTTGTGCTTTTTTGACTGAAACTTTTCTCAGTCTTTTGGGAGGTGCTCTTTGATGGACATGTACTTGCTTTCTTCTTTTTCTCTTTCTTTGCTTCCTGTTCTTTCCCCTGCACAATTTTTTTCCTAGGTTTCTTGGAATGAGAATTATCATCCTCACTCTCAGTGTCCATCATATCACTCCTTTCAGGTGCCGCTTTTTTCTTTTTCCCCAATGTCACAGAATCTTGAATATTTGTAGATTTTTCTTCTTTCTGCTCAAAATTCCATTTACTCTTCTTTCTTTTGTTGGGCTCCTCATCTTCACTTTCAGAGTCCTTTGCCTCCAATTTCTTCTGCCGCTTTCTTTGTTTTTTTGACAAGCTGCTGGAACCATTGGTGACTGTGTCGTAACTGTTCAGTCCAACAATCTCCTCCAATTTGACTCTATCAAATCCACAAACAAAAGAAAATGTTAATGTTGCAGCACATTTTACACAGTATCATGCTAAAAAATGAAACCCATCCAGCTGGCCTTTAATCCAACAAAGATACAGGTTAGGAATACTGATCTCAGTACAATATTCTCTTTTGAGTCTTTATGCCTTAAGAGTAATAGTTTTACATGTGTATACTTGAAAGAGTGGGATCATATCACATGAAAGCATGATTTATTGAATCATAGTTTAAGCATGCCACATTTGTTTCAGTTCATATATCACATTAAATCAAAAAAATAAGTAAATCAAAAGGTTACATAATGTGTGAAGCCTTCTCTGTATTTAGAACCACAGCCTGGAAGAACAAGTAATTTCCACCAGGTCATGTTTCTCAAAATGAGCACTACCATCACCCAATAATATGATAAATGAATTCGTATGAATAAATAAAATGAATATCATTAAGGCCAAGTTTGGGCAAGTCAGTGTATTGCTTACTTGTAATAATTACTGTTGTGGCCAAAACCTGGCTCACCAAAAACAACCTTTGAATATACCACTTAATTTTATTAGCATGCAAACAACAGTATATATTGGGCTCCCAGCAATGCTTCTGCACTTTGCTGAACAGCCATGAGTAAAAGCAGAACTAGAGCTTACATACCTTTGGCCTATTTCATTGTGAAGACAAGGGAAAAAGACAGCACGATCTTGGAATGTTTTAGATAGACAGACACCCGTGTGACATATTATTTATTCATTACTAGGTCAGCATGGCACCCACATTATCTCTGACCAATGATTCCTCCCTCTGATGCCACTCAGGGTCAAGGTTGCTGTGAATGTTTTCTTACAAGAGTACTTTAAGTAGTTTACATTTATGGTTGGGGGGCATCCCATAGCTTTGGCAAGAGTGGAGCTTACATGTGTATGGGGTGGGGGTGCTTTTTACACATTACATTTTAATGTAGCCGGCACAGTGTTCTCAAATTTTATGAGCTTGCACAAGCAAAAGAGAGACCAAACCTCAAGAGTGATAAAGCCTGGCTAATATAAACCTGATAAAGTTTAACTTCAGCAGTTTGTGAGTACCTGCTCTAGATGTTAAAACATTTATGGGCGCTTATTTCCACCTTAAATGTACTAACTTTAACATGCACAGAAGAGTTAACATAATTATGATGCACTTGGCTTTCACCAGCGTTCTTCCTCCAACTACTTAGGATCACAAATCCCATTCACTGGATATGAATCTAATGGAAGATAGAATTCAAGGAAGGTTGCTTCTACCTAAATCAGAACAGGATCAAGCTAACATTGAAAAAGTAAAATTATTTAAGTAAATTTGCCAGCACGCAAACAAAATAACCAAATCTCTGGCCAAGCCAAAGCAGGCAGCCACTCGGGGGAGCCCGTTTCCCCCCCCACCGTAGCCCAGGCCCGTGTGTAAGTGCCCAAGGAGACCCCGGCCCTTTTTCCTTTTGCAAGGCTCCCACCGAAGACAATCGTTGTCCCGCACCAGCCGCGCGCTCTCGGTGGGCGGCAGGAGCCCCCCGTCGAGGAAGAGGTTGAGCCTGGCGTGGCGGCTAAAGCCGAACTTCTCCCGAATGAGGCTGATCAGGTCAGTGATGAAGCGCACTTGATTGGGCTCCACCAACAGCCAACACAGTCCGCAAGCCGGAGTCACCGGCGGCGGGTAATCGAAGAGCAGGCGGAGACGCACCGGAGCCTCGCAGCCGCTGCCCATGGCCGCCGCCATGTTTCCGAGAACCAACAGCTACGGCGTGCCACGCGGGACAAAGGAAACGAAAGCGCCAGAGCGAGAGAGGGCGGGGCCGGCCGCGAGCAGCTCGGAAAGGTTCCGGCAGAGAGAAAGCGCGAGAACCTGAGGATGCTTTTCCCGTACGGCGGGGAAAAAAAACCAAAAAATGTCCATTTTTAATTGAATGCTTTTAAATGAAAACCATCGTTTTATATTTTTTCAGGGACTTAGTTTAATCTTTTTAAATTGCTCTTAATTTTTGTATTGATGTTTTATATACCCTGTAAACCGCCCTGAGTCCTTCGGGAAAGGGCGGTATATAAATTCAATAAAATTCAAATTCAATTCAAAAAATCAAGTTAGGCTGGAAGTTTTCAGGATCTCTGGATATGTTGGAGTTCTGGAGAGAGGGAAAAACCAAATTCCACTTCCTTATTCACTCTGAAGAGTTTAATATCTCTCAGAAATCTCCGAGCAAAAAAAAATACGTGCAGAGGAATATGTCATCTACTAACTAAAGAAACATACTAGCTTCCTTTATCATAAAGATATGCAAATAAAATGTAAAAATAGGAAATAGCAGGAGACTAAACAAGTTTGTCTACAAAATTGTAAAAGGTTTGAAAGTCGACAATATTGTTAAAGGTCTAAATAAACCTCTTAATTTTAGGTGGGGATACATGTTCATTTTTCACACTTTTCCTTTACTGAATTCTCCATGTGAATTTTCTGTAAATACATGCACTTTTATTCTCCCTGCCACTTTGATAGCTAGTAGCCTTCTGTATAGGACCAGGATGCCCCTCTTTCTTTGTATAAATAGGTTTTTCAGTAAAATAGAAGTTTGTTAAATTAAGTCAAGTCTGTATTCTTTCCTTGGCTTTGTTCCTAATAACAAAGCTACTATGCCACTGGGGAAGAGCAGAGGGCTACTACTAGTAGCGCCAGAAAGAATGAAGCGACTGGGCCAAAGCCGAAAGGACGCTCAGCTGTGGATGTGTCTGGTGGTGAAAGGAAAGTCCGATGCTGTAAAGACTTTTTCTCCATAGGAACCTGGAATGTAAGATCCATGAATCAAGGAAAGCTGGACGTGGTCAAACAAGAGATGACAAGACTGAACATCGACATCTTAGGTATCAACGAACTAAAATGGACAGGAATGGGTGAATTTAATTCAGATGACCATCAGGTATACTACTACAGGCAAGAATCCCTCAGAAGAAATGGAGTAGCCTTCATAGTCAATAAAAGAGTAGGAAAAGCAATACTGGGATACAATCCTCAAAATGACAGAATGATCTCAGTTTGAATCCAAGGCAAACCATTCAATATCACAGTAGTCCAAGTCTATGCCCCAACCACCAGTGCTGAAGAGGATGAAATTGACCAGTTCTATGAAGCCCTACAGCACCTTATAGAACTAACACCAAAAAATGATGTCCTTGTCATCATGGACACCTCTACTCCGCGAGCTGCATTGGCTTCCGGTTGCCCTCCGGGTGAGATTCAAGGTGCTGGTAATGACCTATAAAGCCCTAAATGGCTTGGGTCCGGGATATCTGAGGGAACACCTGCTGCCAGCATCAAGTTCCCTTCATCTAATGCGCTCCCACAGGGAGGGTCTTCTCAGGGTGCCGCCGGTAAAAGACTGCCGGCGGGTAACACCCAGGGGGAGGGCCTTCTCAGTGGGTGCGCCTGCCCTCTGGAACCAGCTGCCCGTGGAGATTAGGACTGCCCCCGACTTCCGTTCATTCCGCCGGGACCTGAAGACCTGGCTCTTCGAGCTCTCTGGCCCAGGCTGAGAATTTTAATTGTAATTTTAATTGGGGTTTTTTACTTTTTCAGGGACTGTTGTAATTTTTTTTAATTGTTTTTAACTTTTGTATTTCTTGTTTTAAATCCCTGTAAACCGCCCTGAGTCCTTCGGGAAAGGGCGGTATATAAATCTAAATAAATAAATAAATAAATAAATAAATAAATAAATAAATAAATAAATAAATAATGGGGGATTGGAATGCTAAAGTAGGAAGCCAAAAGATAACCGGAATAACAGGCAAGTTTGGCCTTGGAGTACAAAATGAAGCAGGGCACAGGCTGATAGAATTTTGTCAAGAGAATACGATGGTCATAGCAAACACTCTTTTCCAACAACCCAACAGGCGGCTCTACACATGGACATCACCAGACGGTCAACACAGAAATCAGATTGACTATATGCTCTGCAGCCAAAGATGGAGGAGCTCTATACAGTCAGTAAAAACAAGACCAGGAGCTGACTGGCTCAGACCATGAGCTTCTCATTGCAAAGTTTAGGCTTAAACTGAAGAAAGTAGGAAAAAGCACTAGGCCACTCAGGTATGAATTAAATCATATCCCTGTTGAATATCCAGTAGAGGTGACAAATAGATTTAAGGAATTATATCTGATAGACAGAATGCCTGAAGAACTATGGACAGAGGTTCGCAACATTGTACAAGAGGTAGCAACCAAAACCATCCCAAAGAAAAAGAAATGCAAGAAAGCAAAATGGCTGTCTGAGGAAGCTTTGCAAATAGCTGAGGAAAGGAGGGAAGCGAAAGGCAAGGGAGAAAAAGAAAAATACGCCCAATTGAATGCAGAATTCCAGAGAATAGCTAGAAGAGATAAGAATGCCTTCTTAAATGAACAGTGCAAAGAAATAGAAGAAAACAATAGAATAGGGAGGACCAGAGATCTTTTCAAGAAAATTGGAGAGATGAAGGGAACATTTCATGCAAAAATGGGGATGATAAAGGACCAAAATGGCAGGGACCTAACAGAGGCAGAAGAGATTAAGAAGAGGTGGCAAAATTACACAGAGGAACTATACAAGAATGAGCTTAACATCCCTGATAATCACAATGAGGTGGTCACTGACCTCGAGCCAGACATCCTAGAATTTGAAGTGATGTGGGCCTTAGAAAAGCTGAGCAACAACAAAGTCAGTGGAGGTGACAGTATTCCAGCTGAGCTATTCAAAATCTTAAAAGACGATGCAGTAAAAGTGCTACACTCAATTTGCCAGCAAATTTGGAAAACTCAACAGTGGCCACAGGATTGGAAAAGATCAGTTTACATTCCAATTCCAAAGAAAGGCAGTGCCAAAGAATGTTCGAACTACCGCACCATTGCACTCATTTCTCATGCTAGTAAAGTTATGCTTAAAATCCTACAAGCTAGACTCCAGCAGTATGTGGATCGAGAACTACCAGAAGTACAGGCAGGATTTTGAAGAGGCAGAGGAACTAGAGATCAAATTGCCAACATACGCTGGATCATGGAGAAAGCTAGGGAGTTGCAGAAAAACATCTACTTCTGCTTCATTGACTATGCTAAAGCCTTTGATTATGTGGATCATAACAAACTGTGGCAAGTTCTTAAAGAGATGGGCGTACCAGACCATCTTATTTGTCTCTTGAGAAACCTATATGTGGGCCAAGAAGCAACAGTGAGAACTGGACACGGAATCACTGATTGGTTCAAAATTGGGAAATCGCCCTGCCTATTTAACTTATATGCAGAGCACATCATGAGAAAGGCAGGGTTAGAGGAATCAAAAGTTGGAATTAAGATTGCCGGAATAAATATCAACAACCTAAGATATGCAGATGATACCACTGTAATGGCAGAAAGTAAAACAGAACTAAAGATCCTCTTGTTGCGGGTGAAGAAGGAGAGTGCAAAACTTGGGTTGAAACTTAACATTAAGAAAACCAAGATCATGGCATCCAGCCCTCTCAATTCTTGGCAAATAGATGGGGAAGAAATGGAGGTAGTGACAGATTTTATTTTCCTGGGCTCCAAGATCACTGCAGATGGGGACTGTAGCCAAGAAATTAAAAGACGCTTGCTCCTCGGGCGGAAAGCCATGGCAAATCTAGACAACACACTAAAAAGCAGAGAGATCATCCTGTCAACAAAAGTGTGTATAGTCAAGGCTATGGTCTTTCCAGTTGCAATGTATGGCAGTGAAAGCTGGACCATAAAAAAGGCTGAGCACCAAAGAATTGAGGCCTTTGAACTATGGTGCTGGAGAAGACTCCTGCGAGTCCCTTGGACTGCAAGGTGATCAAACCGGTCAGTCCTAGAGGAGATCAACCCTGACTGCTCTTTAGAAGGCCAGATCCTGAAGCTAAAACTCAAATACTTTGGCCACCGAATGAGAAGGAAGGACTCACTGGAGAAGAGCCTAATGCTGGGAAAGATTGAGGGCAATAGAAGAAGGGGACGACAGAGAATGAGGTGGCTGGATGGAGTCACTGAAGCAGTAGGCGTGAGCTTAAATGGACTCCAGAAGATGGTAGAGGACAGGAAGGCCTGGAGGAACGTTGTCCATAGGGTCGCGATGAGTCGGACACGACTTTACAGCTAACAACAACATAATGGGTTTTATATAATTTTAACCTTTTCAGATTATAAACTGCCCAGAAGTTTAAGATGGGCAGCCAATAAATTAAATAAATCAATAAATAGGGGGCTCAAAGGAATATTCTTCCATTTTAAAATGAGAATTATATGGAAACATGAATGTCAGAGAGAAGGAGAAGTCCATAAGCCACCTTTTTGTGGGGTTATTTTTATGTATAAAAATAGATGAAGTATTTTTGCAATCTGAAGTGGTCCAGCTCAGATTCAACTTAATAAAATGGGAACCAAGCTGGAATAAAGGATGGCTGCTGTGTTAGGCTAAAGATGGAACACTTTAAGTTGTTTAAGTCCTATTTGATTGAATAAACAACAACAACAATAATAATAATAAATAATAATAAAGTTGGAAGGGACCTTGGAGGTCATCTAGTCCAACTCCCTGCTCAGGCAGGAAACCCTACCATTTCAGACAAATAGCTGTCCAGTCTCTTCTTAAAAACTTCCAGTGTTGGAGCATTCACAGCTTCTGGAGGCAGGTTGTTCCACTGGTTAATTGTTCTAACTGTCAGGAAGTTTCTCCTTGGTTCTAGGTTGCTTCTCTCCTTGACTAGTTTCCATCCATTGCTTCTTGTCCTGCTTTCAGGTGCTTTGGACAATAGCTTGACTCCCTCTTCTTTGTGGCAGCTATAGCAATGTTCCAATATCTCAGGGTCTGCCACAAAGAAGAGCGAGTCAAGCTATTCTCCAAAGCACCTGAAAGCAGGACAAGAAGCAACGGATGGAAACTAGTCAAGGAGAGAAGCAACCTAGAACCAAGGAGAAACTTCCTGACAGAACAATTAACCAGTGGAACAACCTGCCGCTTGGGTGTGTGTGTGAAAGCCCTAATAAGCAGGCATATACATACAATGAAGGCTACTGCTAAGCTTGTAAGCCGCCCTGAGTCTTCGGAGAAGGGCGGGATATACCGGTAAATGGAATTTAAAAAAAAAGCCACATTTACTAATCCCATAGTGAATTCTGCTTGCTTTTTCTCTTGAGTGCAATCATATTTTTAAGGCAAAGTTGCAAATGCTTAGGTGAGCTTTTATTTCAGGAAGCTTTTTCTTTTATAAGAGGAAGTTGTGGAAGCAAATACCTAGTTCCCAAATCATACAATTTCCTGTAGTGCTTGTGGTTTATTTAACCCTATTGCTAGGTTTGCATACCAGACTAAATGAAAACAAAAAAAGCACTGTATCTATCTATCTATCTATCTATCTATCTATCTATCTATCTATCTATCTATCTATCTATCTATCTATCTACATACCCACCCACCCATCCATTGAATTTCTATGGCCACTCATTCCACAAATGATCTAAGACAATAAATATGTCAAAAGTAGTCAAATTGAAGTTTTGAAAGCACAAAACAAATGAGTTTAGATCATCAAGGGAGCACCTCAAAATTTCCCAGGTCCCCTGAGATTCCCAGGCCCGATGACATAATCAGGACTTGAGTGACGAGCTGATCTCACCTCAGGAGTAGGGGAATGTGTGTGTGTGTGTGTGTGTGTAGACCAGGGGTAGGCAACCTTGGCTCTTTTATGACTCATGGACTTCAACTCCCAGAATTCCTGAGAAGTCCATGAGTCATATAAGAGCCGAGGTTGCCTACCGCAGGTATAGACGGTTCATAAGATAGGTAGAGGGGTGTGTATGAGTGTGTGTAGGGGAAGAATGTTCCATAAGATGGGCAGGGGTATGTGGGGGGTATGTTGCATGGAATTCAGCCAGAGGTCTACGTTGGTTACATTTGCCAGCAGAAATACATTGGATGGAAACAACTCCAAATAGGTTACAGGTTACATCATACGGGCTAAACTATTTTAAATTGATTTTTTTTCTCTCTCTCCAGTCTTATCGCCCTGGTAGCCAACATCGGGCCAGATCGGGGCTAGAGGGACTTGGCGGTTCTTCCAGCACAGAGCAAAAGAGCCGCCGGGGCGAGCGACATCCGCCCCGCCGGGACAGAGCCAGAATCGGGGCCTGCGTTTTGAATCTCGCGCTCTCGCCGCGCGGTGAAGGCTGGTCGGGCGCCGCCGGTCCAGTTCGTAGAGCGCAAAGGTCGGGCAAGGACCAAAGCGATCACGTGAGAAGCTTTTGGGAGGGGGAAAAAAACAACAACAACATCGCAGTTCCCGAGTTGGGCTGGGCGCTGAGCTGCGTAGCGCAAGGCTCGCTTTTAAAACTCGGCTCGCCAACTTCCCCTTCTTCACAGAAGCGGCTGACGGGAAGCTTGAGTCTTTAACGACTGCTGCCCTGAAGATTGCCGCGCCGTTGTCAAGATGCTGCTGGCGGAAAGCCTTATTCTGATGTTGTCGCTGCGGGCTCTGAGTTCAGGTAAGTTTGGAGGTAACCCGTGTAGGGTTAAGAACAGCTCATTTAAAACGCGCGCGCACACACACACACGCACACGCAAGCACACACACACACAGTTTACGGGGGGACGGAACGCGATGGGAGAACGATGCTCCTTTTTTGTGTTGTTGAATTGAAAACCGACCGGCATGTCGAGGCTAACCCGAGCGTAAGATCCCATTGTTATTGTATTTGTATTGAGATTTAAGAAACTTGCCTTGTGCTTAGCCGCCTCACCCTGTCGGTTATGCGAGGCTCCCTTCTGTGGAAGAAAATTAGGTAGGCGGCAGAATCTGAACGAGTAATCACGGGCTGAAATCTCTGCGGAAATCTCTGAGATCCTCTTTTTTTTTTTAGAGCCAGCCCTTCTCCCTTAGGTTGTGTTGGTGAACTACAACTCCCAGCAGTTTCAGCCTGTGTGATCTTTCTCCTTTCGGGGAAATTTTAGCCTTTTACAGTAAAAACGGCTGCAGTCTGCAGATGCAAGCAGTATTAGTACCTTTACGCACTCCTCCCCCCCCTTTTTGGGGTATTTTGATTGGCATCTCTTTTCCTTTGTCATCCACATACTTCTCTGATCTCTGGTGACAGTTTGGCACAGAGCTAGGAGATATGAGCTACTGTGGGGAAACGCTTTGATTCCAGAATTCAGCCAAGCAGGCTTGTTTGGAATGTGACTGCAAAATATCTGGTCCTTTAATTGGGAGGTGATTTAAAACAAGTTTTGCCTAAAAGGAAACTTCCCAGTTATGCAGTCACTCTTTTTTTAAAGGTAGCGTTCTAAAATTAGGTACTCGAAAACTACTATATAATTTAAATTTAAATTGTATAACTTCTCCTCCCACGTAGGGAAGTATTTCTTCAAAGACAAAGTGTATATATGGTGCAGCAGGCATTTTCATAGACAAAAAAAATTTGAAATAATAATGGAGGAATAGTGACCTACTACCCAAATTCCTTAGTGAGTTTCCATGACTGCGGAAGTTGGGAGTCTAGTTTTAGCCAGACTTCTCTGTGCTTCACCAACTATTCTAGGAGCAAACCCCAATAAAATCATAAAAATGTTTATTTGTTAAATTTATAGGCTGCCCATCTCACTACTGATACTATTTCAGAATAAATGTTTGTGGGATTATTCTACCAGGTATCTTTCAATCAGGTGGCAATAAATAAGAAAGCCAGATGTTAAGGCTACCGTATCAGAGAAGGAAAATCTGGATGGCCACGACAAAAAATCTGGATGGCCACGACATGACACTAGAGAGCTGTAGAGCAGTCTAATATGCTTCTATCAAGTGATCTTCTGGATTTTTCCAGACGATATGTGATAGGCCCACATGTACTGTATGGTTCTTTTTAAAAATCAGGTTTGGTACTTCTTTTTTTTTTATTAAAGAGTTTTACAAAAACAAAATTTTACAATATATCCCCAAATCCCTCCCACCCCAAACCCACCCACTTCCCCCCCCACTTCCCAGAGCTAAATACAGGATTATAGTTACAATAATCATATTCTAAATAAAAATTATGCATAATATACAATTAACCAAATTCATTATGTGCTTTAACTCCCCTTTAACCTAACTACAAACAACGTACCAATAACAATATCCCACTAAAATCTACTCATAAGCTAAATGGAACTTTTTAGTCCCATATTTGTTCTGAATATAATTTATCCATCTCCTCCAAACTGAAATATATCTTTCCTGTGAATGATCTTTCAAATAAGCAGAAATCTTAGACATTTCTGCGAGATTCGAAACTTTAAACACCCATTCTTCTATAGTGGGCAAACTATCCTTCTTCCAATATTGTCCCACCAGTAACCGTGCTGCTGTTATCATGTTCAACATCAAGTTAGTTTCTTTAACATCACAATCTACAACAATACCCAATAAGAACAATTGCGGAGAAAACTTTATCTTTCTCTTAAAAATCTTTTGAATGTTCCACCAAATTTTAATCCAAAAAGCTTTTATATTTCTACAAGTCCACCACATGTGAAAATAGGTAGCTTCTAAACTACCACACCTCCAACATTTAGGCTGGAGGTTTGGTATTTCTTAGCAAAAGTCTATTCAGATCAGTAGCGTTAAACCTGTACAAATCCTATCTACCTTACCCTGAGCTATTAAACTTGAGCGCTGGAGATGAGAAGAACGCAGTCCTATAAAAATCTATCCTGGTGAGTCCCATTGATTTGAATGGGATTTACTTGTAATAAATCACTATAGCTTTGTTCCGAGTTTGGAAAAAGTACCAATATATATTAAATAATAAAATACCTATATGGGCAATACCTAGACATGCAATAGGAAATATAAATGTGGAGCAGAAACAAGATGTGATTACTTATAAAGAACTTCTTAGGATGGAAGGGAATATTTTGAAACTGAAACCTTTAAATGTTTTAAAGGAAGAAAAGATAGTACAGACTTGGTTTCAGTTTATACAATTACAAGCTAGGTGGAAAGAAGATCAGAAAATTGGTATAATAAAAGTTGATGAAAATCTGATAAAGCAAATTAGAGATCAAACTCAATCGCATATAAAAAGGTTATATAATGCTCTTATACAGTGCTTTTTTTGTAAAAGAAAAAGGTGCCAGAACTCACACATGTCATACAACCCGCCTTGCCTATCCTACAAGGTTCTATCCAAAAAAGGTGCCGGAACTCCGTTCTGAGCATTCTATGAGAAAAAAAGCCCTGCTCTTATAGAGATTGATTCAGAATCGGAGTTAGTTAAAGATTGTATGATAAAATGGGCTCAGAATATTCAAGAGCCCATAATGATGGATACTTAGGGAAAAATTTGGGTTAGAAATGTAAAATTTACAAAAGCACAAAACCTAAGAGAGAATTTTTATAAGATGTTTTATAGATGGCATTTAGATCCTAAAAAGTTAGCATGTATGTATCCAAATCAACCACCTAAGTGCTGGAGAAGTGGTAGTGAAGAGGCAACTTATTATCATATATGGTGGACATGTAAAAATGTTAAAGCCTTTTGGATAAAAATATGGTGGATTTTTCAGAAAGTTTTTAAGAAAAAAATAAGATTTACTCCGCAGCTATTCTTATTGGGGATTATTTCGGATTGTACTGTTATAGAAACTAAATTAATGTTACACTTAATAACGGCAGCCAGATTGTTGGTGGCGCAACATTGGAAGAAAGAAGATTTACCTACAATAGAACAATGGATACTTACAATGGACGTAGCTGAAATGGCAAAAGTCTCAGCATATTTGAAAGAACAGTCACAAGAAAAATATATTTTGGAATGGAAAAGATGGATTGATTATATTCAAAACAAATATGGGACTAAAACGTTTCAAATAGCATATGAATAATTCTTAACAATTATAGAAGTGTTATTATAATTAGTTTTGTTATAAGGGAGTTAAAGGGTGGAAGGTTTGTTAACGTAATAGATACCGTATTTAGCATATGTTTGCATAAGATTGCTATATGTAATACCCTGTATTCTGCTTTGGGAAGTCCGGGGGGGGGGGAGGGAAGGGGGGAGGGTTGATGGGGAGGGGGGAGGGTTTATTATTAAAATTTTGTAAAACTTTTCAATAAAAAAAATCACTATAGGATACCAAACTTTGTTCTTGGAAGGTCTTTAGGTTAGCAGAATATGGTCCTTGAGGTGGAGATCACAATGTGATTTACTCTCACAGTTGCTTATTCTGGAAGTAAATCCTATTGAAGAACTGACTTTTAACCACCAACTCTATGTAGGATTGTGCCCACTGCACTCTGAGAATTGGGGTACTCCTTTTTATTTATTTTTTTCTCTCTTCTCCTCTGCTTTTAATAATGAGTTATCTATCAAGCACCAGTGTAATTAGGAGTGCCCATTTGCACTGTAGGGAGATGTTATAGTTCTGTGTTAAACTATTCTGTGTTCCAAATTCTATTTTGACACTGCCTTTAAACAAGTGCTGTTGACAGCTCCTGTGGAGGAAAGAAGCTAGCAGTATTTTGCATAAGGTTTACACCTACAGGTGAGCAGTTACATTGGGGTCAGTAGGACTGATACCTGTATGATGTCAGCTGCTGTAGGAGTGTGTCCTCTTGATGGAAGATGAGCAAAAGGTCTGTAGGAGGCTATCTTGGCAATCTACTTGGCACTGGATTGGTTACACTCTGCAGTCCTGTTTGTTAATATGTGGACCTTGGAGTGTCTTCCAAGGTTGAATCCTGTCTACTAAAGAGCTCCAAAGAAATTGCGCCTTTCTGGAGTGAGATGGTAGATTCTCTACTGCCGGTTCTTTAATTCCAAGGAGTGGTCTGGTGGGTAGGAGAAAAAGTGCCAAGGTTTAAGAAAGGTGAAAAGTCACTATCTGCCCATCCCACAGATCATCCCATGGGGTTGGACAATTGGCACCCTCCAACGTTCCTACCTGCTCTGTGTGTTTTGTTGTTTATTTTTTAAAAAGGGTTTTTTTTACTTAAGAAGACTGATGTCTTCTTCTCTTTTTTTAATTTCCAAGAATGCCCGTGGGTTTCTCATTTGGAAAAATTCAGGAAAAGGAACAAAAGAAAAATGGAGTGGTAGGAAGGAAGTTGAACAGGTTGGCTTCAGATAAGTGGGTATTTTCCACACACCCCAAAATATTGCCATTGGTTTGGTCTCTGAAGTGGCAAGATCTATTTTGTTGTATAAGCAGATTAAGGAGGATTATAATCTGCATTCGTTTAAAAGAAAGGAATGAGTTTAACGCATAGATACTGATGGTTTCTCCTGTTGAAGTGGGCAGAGCTTGTCTCAAAAGTAGATTGAATTTGGATAGCAGATGATCTGCAGATTCCTTGATGTTGACCAAAAAAAAAAGTCTTAATGCTTGTGAGTCATGATGTGAGACATTTGGATATGTAAACCTTATTTGTGATTCATCAGAGCTCTAGGATGAATGTCACCTCAGGGCCTTCCACTGGGCAGAAAAGATCCATAGACTACCTCAATCTCCCGCTGTCAATGTTGATGAAACACTTAGTAGTCAAAATTTAATCTGGGCCTTGCTGATTAACTCTGTTTGCGTAGGATCCTGCAAAATCAAGGATATTTCTAGCACTGAAAGTAGCATTGCTATCTCTACTATCTCTGTACTTTGAAAAAACCACATATTGTGCAAGGCCAATTGCACAAGAAAGTATGGAGGAATTATAGGTTTGATGTGGTAGTGTAGAACAGGGATCTCCAACCTTGGCAAATTTAAGACTTGTGGACTTGAACTCCCAGAATTCTGGGAATTGAAGTCCACAAGTTTTAAAATTGCCAAGGTTGGAGGATCCTGGTGTAGAAGGAAGAGATTCTTCTGCTGAAATTCTCACCCTTGTAGGAGAATACCAATACCATGGAAATTGCTTACTTTTTTTTTCCTTTTAGCTTTTTCAATAAAGGAACCTAAAGAAACCAAACAGGCATGGGGGTATGTTCCTGTCAGAAGCAATGCAAGCATGTTTTGGTGGTTGTACTATGCAGACAGTGCCACTCAAAATTTCACACAACTTCCTCTTATCTTATGGCTGCAGGTAAGTTGGGGGTACTTATTCTAAATCAAGCTATTAAAAGCAGCTGAAAATCAGAAATATTATTTCTGATGTACAACACAAAACTGTATTGTTAATTGTTTGGATTTGTAAGTTGCTTGGAGTATTTTGTGAGCTTTTGAAACATGATTACCAAAATAAGCCAGGCCATTTGCAAATAATTATAGCTGCATAACACTCAAAGCTAGGGGTGTCAAACTCGCAATGTCATGTGATGTGTCATGACGTATCGCGACTTTTTTCCCATTGCCGGCAATAGGGTGGCCGTGGTTTTGGCATGACACATCCGGCCCGCGGGCCAGCAGTTTGACACCCCTGCTCTAAGCCAAAATTGAGGAAACTATATTATGCTAAGCTTCCTTGGAGCTCCATCCTACTTGTTATGTGTTGCTCGTTAAGCTACTTGGAGTATGGAGCTTGTCATTCCTTGCTAATAGTTCCCTCATCTCAAACTATGGAAGCTTTTAAAGATTCAAAGCACTGATCACTGGCTAAATGTAGTGGAAAGTGGCCAGCAAGTCAAGAATTGGGAACAGCAATTCAAATTGTAAGGGCAAAAACTAAGTGATGGCATAGCATAAATGAGCTATAGAATTTCATTGTGTCATTTCATGTAGTCAGGTCCTATGCCTATACAGGTAGTCCTCAATTTACAACCATTCATTTAACAATCATTGAAAATTACAACAGCACTGGAAAAAGTGACTGTTTTTCACACACATGACTGTTGCACGTGATCAAAATTTAGATGCTTGGCAATTGGGTCATATTTATGGCGGTTGCAGTGTTCTGGGATCATGTGACCACCTTTTGCAACCTTTCTGACAATCAAAGCCAATGGGGAAGCCAGATTCACTTAACAACCAGGTTAGTAACTTAACAACTGCAGTGATTCACTTAACAACTGTGGCCTAGGAAGATTGTAAATGAGGCAAAACTCCCTTAACAACTGTGTTGCTTAGCAACAGAGATTCTGGACTCAGTTGTGGTTGTAAGTCAAAGACTATCTGTAACAAGCAGGAATTAAGGTTAGCTTGGAAAATTCAGAAATTCTGCCTGCTGGGCATCTTTTAAAGGCCTGCAATTCCTTTCCACATAGACTAACATAGCACTTGGCTGCCCTTTCTGAGAAAAAGTTCTACAGGATTCTATCTAGATTCGTGTTATAGTCTTGGAATGGAACCATTATGTTCATCACACCTCATTTTCTTGGGAGATAAATGAAAAATAAAGATAGTAAGAAAAATGTTTGATGTATTTCCCCCCATTTCTCATCTCTGTTTCCACAGGGAGGCCCAGGAGCTTCAAGTTGTGGGTATGGAAATTTTGAAGAGATTGGCCCTCTAGATGCTGATCTAAAACCAAGAAATACAACTTGGGTATTTGTCTTAACTTATATTGGGAAGATTGGGCATGTTCTGGCAGGCTACGTAAAAAAAATGGCTAATTTCCAACACGTTGATTTTTGTTTGAAATGTAGACTTTGAGATCTTTCTTGCTTCTTTTCCTTTAAGCAGCCCATATTCCATATGTTTTTGAAGCTGTCTATTATTTAAAGTGATCTTATTCCTACTGTACATCTCATTCAGGAGCCTAGTAGATTACTTGTCTTTGTGCCAGGAAATCTTTATGTGCTCTATTTTTCGGTATTATCCTTGTGTTAAACAAACCAAGTAAGACTTTAGATATTACTTTGGATTCATTTTTAAAAATTACCAGTAAGACTGCTCCTCACTATCCTGAAAGTCAAACAAAAACATGTATATTAAAAAGATAGATTGCAATATATATATATATATATACATATATACATATATATACATACATACATACACACACATACACACCAATATACACATAAACACACAGACAGACAGAAACATCTGGATAATTTATAAAACCTTAAAGGAATGAACTTAAAATTGGGGAAAATTTTGTTTAGAACCACAAATTATGGAAGGTATGACTCTGCAAAGTTTGCAAGTATTAAAAACTGGAATAAAGACTTCTATGGCTGAGGCTGCCTATGAATAAGAATACGTAGCTAATGCTAAGAGATATTTAATAAATGCCTCTAGGCTTAAAATATAGCAATAATAAGTAATGTGCTGTGCTTTGAATGCAAAATAGGCTTTCACATCATGTCTTTGTGGGGATCTTTCGAAGATTCCTTTCATTGTGATCCCTTTATGCTGCTCTCCCTCTGTGTGTGTTGCTGATGTCAGTGTTTCCTTTGGGTGGTGTAGCTGCAGGCAGCAAGTCTTCTCTTTGTTGACAATCCTGTTGGCACCGGATACAGTTATGTTAATGACACCCTTGCCTACGCCACTGATCTCAGTATGGTCGCTTTGGATATGATGGTGGTTCTCCGAGAGTTCTTTAAATCAAAGGTGGAATTCCAGGTAAGTACAGCTGGAACAGCCCATGGAAAGCCATATTGTCCACTACATTGTACAAAGCCCATAAACTACACATTAGCACCTATTCAGGCATTGCAAAACTGAAGCACACATCACACAAGTCTTTTAAGCTCCGCTGACATTTATTAAATTGCTTTGGGAAGGAAACCTTGCTTAAATTTCTGAAAATTACACATATGCTGGCTTCCTTGCAAATCAGCATCTTGACCAATTGGGATCCTTGTTCATGCCACTAATAGTTATGCTTGCAAAGGCTCATGCAGACTGTTATCCTGAACAGTATCTGTTAGAGGGCAAGGCCTGTTGGGAGTGCTGACATAGCAGGAATTCACAATTTGAGTGTGCCCGAAGTCTAGATTTAACCCCCCTTTTCCCTCCTTCAAAGTCTCTCAGAATATGAGGCAAATGATGGTGTGTTGAAAGGTTCCTGCTAGCGTAGAGATTTCTCTCTTCTGAAAATTGGTCCTTTAATGGAAGCCAGCCCATGTGCAATACTTTAATGGGGTGTTTTATAATCCTAGGCCTAATTTTGGCTGGAAAGACTTAGGGCATAGGCCTAGGAAGTAGGTTTTTACTATGATCAGAGGGAGTTATGAAGGGTCCCTGCAAATTCATTGGGTTGTTCTGTCATTAAAATGGAGTGGATTCTCTAACTTCAGGAGGGAATAAAATTAAATGTTAGTTTTTTTATTTTTGGATTGAAATCCCAAATGTCCTAGTTGATGTGTAAATTACTTCACTTGGTGTACAGGTAAAACATGAGTTATGACGGATCGTTTAGAGTTACAACAGACACCCCCCCCAAATGTACCTGTACTTACAACCATAATCAAAATTCTGACAATTGATCCCCACCCCACACCCAGTGGTGACATAATTGCATTTTGGGTGCTCGGTAACCAGCTTGCCTTTATGTGATTTACAAAGTTTTTTGCCAGAAATCAGGGTTTGCTTAGTGACTCTGGCATTTGCTTAACGATTGCAGTAAAAAACAGAAAATTGGGCCTGATTATATGACATAATTTGCTTTGCACTGTAATGAATCCCATGCCTGTAGAATGGGCAGGACAGACAGGCAAGGGGGTGTCTTTTACTTGGCCTTATAGCTGCAGAAGGAGGCCATTTTGCTTTGCTCTTCTGAGGAAAGATTGACCTGTAGGGTTTATGGGCATCAAGCAAGAGGAAGAAAAGAGTGAAGGTTTATGTACTGAGCAATTCTTTTATCTTTGTGGAACGTGTATAAAGGGTTCAGTTGCTCAAACTTTTTAATTTTTTTAATGCATTTTTCCTTTCAGACAATCCCCTTCTACATCTTTTCCGAATCTTATGGAGGAAAAATGGCAGCTGCAATTGCTCTGGAAGTTCATAAGGTAAAATTGATCTTTTCCTTTCAGAGAAAATGGATTCTCTCATGGTAGCTTAGATTTCTTCTGCAAGATCTTGAGGGAAGAATAAGTGAGGCATAAAAAATCCTCCTCAAATCAAGGTTGATTCCTGATTATTATACGGACAGATTGATGTAGCTTCTTTGGTAACAAGATGGAAGTGTTTTACTGGGATGTGTTTCTACTGTAGCCTATGACTCTTGACTTTCTGATGCTCTCCTTTCCCAGCATTAACTAGATTTGACTGCCTTTGCTTTTTTTACACACACACACACACGCGCGCGCACACACACACACACACACACAGACACACATATATGTGGTTTGAAAACCAAGCTTCCTTAAGGCAATTGCCTCAGTCAGCACTAAAGGCGGCTGCTTGTTTAAGGAAGCTTGGTTTTCAAACCACTCCTCCATCAAGCGGCATATAGACCTCCCCCCTGCATACCAGGCACTAAGGAATTGGGAAGAGCAATAATGTGCGCGACATGAAGACAAACAGCGCAAGAATTCACAAATTACCTCATTGCATCAAATCCAAGATTGCACCAGCACACAACCACTCTGCAATGTCGAACACAAGGAAGAAGAGCAACAACCATTTAAGATCCCTGGCATGAGAACACAGACAATGACCAGAGTTATGGCTACAACACATGGAGCTATAAACAATTCACTTTTAACAACAGATACCCAGAGACAAATACATCCCAAAAATGGATGCGTGACAACTCAAAGAAATACGGCAGACCTCAACAGATCTGAGCACGCTCCATGAGCAGAGTGCAGACACCAACAGTATAAACCGAATCTCCCCACCCCAGCATCTCCATCCTGACAACGTTGGCAGTTGGCCAACGAAAGCTTGATTTTTCGGCAATAAAAACTGTTTTAGTTTTTAATTCTATCCCATGTCAGATGTGAAAGATCAGGTCCACATGTGGTTCAATTAAACTTGATTTATTGTTATAAATCAGTGGTTCTCAACCTTTTCTTCACCACTGACCCCCTTTAAATACCTTTTGTGGCCACAGACTATGGCCATGGACCTCCAAGACTTAACTCAAGATTTAAAACATGGTACTTCTTCAAGCCTTCATGGATCCCCAGGGATCTGTGGACCACAGGTTGAGAACCACTGCTATAGCCTATGCACCAGAATCTTCTCTACTAATAGCACCTGCTTAGAGCTAGATAAATTCAGTAGCACTTAAGGAGTGTTGGGCTTGGTCAGCTTGTGTCCACATAGGGATTCTAGGCTGATCCCTCTTTTCACTCCACCCCAGGTTCGTCCATTCCTTTTCCCACATCCTAATATACTTTTTATCCAGTCATTTGAACTTGTATTTCCACTTAGGATTGCTCAGAGTGGGTCATGACCACAGGTACCCCTAGAAAGCCTTGGTTGTTTCCCCTCCTGGGATGTCTCCAAAACTATCCACTGAATCTTATTGTTGTATCTGATATTTAGAGAGTAATCAGCTACTGAACTATTTATTTTAATGTTAATGATACCATTTAAATAAGCAGGCATATACATAGAATGAAGGCTACTGCTAAGCTTGTAAGCCGCCCTGAGTCTTCGGAGAAGGGCGGGATATACCGGTAAATGGAATTAAATAAATAAATAAATTCAATTAAATCTTGCTCTTTGACTCGATCCTATCCAGTTCTTTGCCCCTTCCTCCCCCTTATGTGGATATGTGGACTTTGCATGAGACTCAGGCATCAGGTGTGGCCTTCAGACCAAAAGATATTGTACATCCCTGCTGCAACCAGTTGTGTAAGCGCACATTGGCAGTAGGAGCCCTGGGTTAGCTAGTGATTGAGCAGCGACTCTTTTCTTTTCCCTTACAATTATCAGAAAATGTGGAAGAAAGTTAATGTGGGAGGGAAGGAAGTAAAATGTAATGTACCAATTACATAATATCAAGTACATTTTTGATTAAAGAGATCTTGGGAGGATCAAGCTCATCAGATGTGTCTGTTTCAGACTTGATTCCTGGCATAGACCTGATAACTAGCACAGTGGAGGCAAAGAATGTTAGTTTGAGCTAAAATAAACTCTTCATAGGCAGCAAAGACCACTGACAAGATGGTGAGCAGTTGCCCATTCATCATTGAACAAGCTTTCAGAGGGGCGAGGCTTACACTCCATCCACCACCTTCCTGATCTTGACATGCACACAGGCCTGTGTGTGTGTATGAAATTGCTAGAGATTTGATTGTTTTTAGCCAAGAAGCATCTTCCTTAGCTGTAGCATCAGCTAAGAATTTGACCTCCTTTAAAATTCTACAATTCCTGTTTGTCTTCTTCCTACCCTTAAGGGAAGGTACTTGAAAATATACTGTATGATACATTTACCTCAGAATACTTACGGTAGATTTTAATTAAGCCTTATTTCTGTTTTTTAAGGCTATTCAAGCTGGAACAATCAAGTGCAATTTTCATGGAGTAGCCCTTGGTGATTCATGGATTTCTCCTCTAGGTATATATTCATGTGGAGCTAAGAACATCTGTGCTATTGTGTATCTTTCAATGTATTTCTTGCCTCTTTCTGGCAAAGTCTGAAAAAAAATTACGTATGTTTTAAGATTTGGTACCAGCAACTCGGGTTCAAGTGAGAATGTAGAGGGTTGGTTTTATTCCAACTTGACTCCAGGTACCTTAGGATTAAAATCTCTTCTCTCCATCGTATCTGTATACTGAAATTACTCCGTTCTGCTTGTCTGTCAGATAATTTTTGGAGACGGAGGAAGTTTAATATAGAGTCCTTGGTGCCCCCTGAAGCTTAATTCCTTGTTTGCAGCTGTTTTATTACATGACTAAATAACACCAGTGATGTTACCTAGTTAGGTAATACAATGTCTGCCAGCAAACAACTATGTTCAGAGAGCACTAAAGATTCTACAGTTCAACCCTGAGCTACAGATATTCTCTTCTATTGGAAGCTTAATATTCCAGCGACTGAGAATTATATCTTCAATTATATATGGCTTTCTGGTTGGTTATTTTAAGAATGATTAAACTGGGCAAATTTTATCTTAAAGGAGAGAAGATATTGCATGTTGGAACAGGAGATCCAACACATGATCCTGATTACTTGTAAACAGAATGTCAGAATGCTGTTACTAGATACACAATGGCAGTTGTCAGTAAGAATCTGGATTGGGCTTCCCATGTGATTTGAAAATTGTCCAGAGGGTTTACTCCCCCTTCATAATCTTGGCTATTCTTCAGAATATGTAATAACAACACGAATAAGATCTTTTTAAAATTGTGAATAGTTTAACATCCTCCTCCTCAGCCTGGTAGCATCAAGATATGTTAGTTAGAATACAAGCTTTTCAGCACCCAGCCAGCATGGCTGTGCCTCCAATCTGGGGATGATGGAAATCTTGTATCAATGCTCCTGGAAGACACCAAATTTTGATACTTTGTGATAAAAAACAGTTTGCTGCTAAATTAGATCTCCATGGATTTAGAGATTTTTGTGAGGCTCCACTGATGCCCCTTGAAAAACTAGGGAGTTCTTTCCGTGCACTAATGCTGCTGCCGCTGCCACTGCCTCTTCCTTCTCCTCCTCCTTTGGAAAAACTGCCAATTTTAAATTGCTAGAATTGATTTTATATAAGTTCTTATTCTGTCCTGGTGCAGAAAATACTCAGGAGCTTAAATAGTTTAAATCAGGGGTGTCAAACTCAATTTCATTGAGGGCCGCATCAGCATTGCGGTTGCCCTCAGGGGGCTGGGTGGGTATGGCCTGGGTGGGCGTGGCCTACTGGGTGGGCGTGGCTAGAGTGCGTATGGCCTACTGGGTGGGCGTGGCCAGCTCTACATTGTTCGCATCAAGGGTGCCTATGGGGGCCCGGGCAGGAGTGAGACAGATCTGAGAGTCTCTGGCAGAAGGAGGGTCTCTGGGCCAGGGCGAAGGCAGTGGGGGCCGTTCCCTCACTGTTTCCAGGATGGCTTCGCGGGCCACATGAAACCACTTCGCGGGCCGGATCCGGCCCCCGGGCCTTGTGTTTGACATGTCTGAAATAGAGCTTTAAACAGCTTTAAATAGAGAAATGCGAGAAAGATAATAAGATATGCCCACTATTCTGTTGTTTTTTTTAAAGCCAATCTTAATTTTTGTTTCTTTTAGATTCTGTGCTTGCTTGGGGGCCTTACCTGTATAGCACTGTAAGTATGTACTCCATGTTTTTTTTAAGTATTAATGTTCTTACAACTACCAGGAAGAACAAAAAAACCCAAACCTTTGAATATAATTCATACAAAATATAAAACTCTGAATAAAACTAACACAAGAAGGGGAGAAAAAGAAAAATAACTTGAGCTATTCTACTTCAATACATAGGGTAAATAAACTTTACTACAATGCAGATATATCAAGATTACCTTTATATCAAAATTCAGGCAACTGTGTTTTCAAAGCACAATTTAATCCTTGACCATACAACATCTAATGAACCTGTTTTGCTGCCAATAAAGAGTCAGTTCAAATTTGGGAGTCAACAGATTTCATTGAGCCTAGCTTGAAAAATGCTAGATGCTTCCTTCCTTCCTTTCCCCCCTGCTTCTTCTTCTGTTTTTTGACTGTTCGTGAGAGTTGCCATGTTGGATCAGACCAGAAATGTTCCTCTATTCCTGGAATTTGTCTCGTAGTCAGCAAGTTCATAGAATGTTACGATCAACGTTTGATTGCTTATAAACATAGGCTAGAAGGAAGGAAGCAGTTGGACTTCAAAGGCTACATCTGCTCTCACTGCATACTTGGGATCTACTTATGTGTTCATCATGCAAGCACATATTCTCCATGTGCCCCCTTTTCGGTAAAGCTGCTCCAGCTGTCCTTAGCTGTTTTTGATGCCTGAACATGCCACCTAATGGCATTGGTATTAAACTAGGTTTCAACAGTAGGGTCTCTTAAGTGTGCTGAGATTCATCCGCCCCGCCATAACAGGCCATAATGTAAGATCCAC
Source organism: Vipera berus (assembly GCF_964194415.1). Taxonomy (NCBI): domain Eukaryota; kingdom Metazoa; phylum Chordata; class Lepidosauria; order Squamata; family Viperidae; genus Vipera; species Vipera berus. The sequence continues at coordinate 146,032,841 of NC_138203.1, read as the reverse complement.
TTGAAAGAAAACTATCTACTAAAGCATAGGTGGTAAATACAGACTCCTTACTGAGGACTTCTAATAGTTTCTGTTTGTTGACTTGGCTCAGATTAACAAAGACCTTCTACCAGTCCTCTAACACATCAGGTAGCCTCTACATTTCCTTGGAAGCCGTTGCAAATAATATATTGTTAAAATACACATTGACATTGGGGTGATTTGCTTCCCGGTTTATATTCCTGTGAACATGTTTCAGGCACTAGATGCAATATTAGTTCTGAATTTCTTCTTTCTCCCCCACCCCACCCCTTTTCTGCTGTGCCCTCACCCCACTCCCTATACTGCAGTCTTTCCTCGATGATCAAGGCTTGAAGGAAGTCACTATTGCTGCCAAGAAGATCCTGAATGCAATGAATATAGGGGCATTTAAGCTTGCTACCCTGCTTTGGGATAAAGCAGAGGATATCATAGAAAAGGTAAAGAGATTGATTTAATTGATTATGTGCCATCAACGCCATCAACCTGATGGCAGCTTCTAGAGACCATACGGGTAGATTTTGTCTCTTGACAGTTTGTCTCCAGCTTGGTCTTCAGAGTCTCCCCATGATTTATTTATTTATTTATTTATTTATTTATTTATTATTTTTATATACCGCCCTTTCCCGAAGGACTCAGGGCGGTTTACAGGGTGATTAAAACGAAAAATGCAAAAGTTAAAAACACTTAAAAAAAATTATATCAATCCCTGAACAAATAAAAACTCCAGTTAAAATTAAAATTAAAATTCTCAGCCTGGGCCGGAGAGCTCGAAGAGCCAGGTCTTCAGGTCCCGGCGGAATGAACGGAGGTCGGGGGCAGTCCTCAGCTCCACGGGCAGCTGGTTCCAAAGGGCAGGCGCACCCACTGAGAAGGCCCTCCCCCTGGGTGTTATCCGCCGGCAATCTTGATTGTAACTGAGTCCCATCTACCTTGTCATCATCTTTTCTTTCCTTTCCATTTTCCCAGCATTTTAGACTTCTAAGAGAGCTTGGTCTTCACTTAACAGAAAGCCTGGTGACTTGACTAAGAACTCTGGATAGACTTCTATGATCCATGTGTTGGTTTTCTTGGCTATCTATGGTATCCTCAGGAGTCTTCTTAGAGCAAACCATGTCTCTTCTTGTACAATCTCTGTCCTTAATGTCATTTCTTTCCTTGTCTAGAACACAAATGGCGTGAATTTCTATAACATTCTAACACATGACTCTACAAACGACGCAGCTCTTTCGTCTGCTGCAACTGAAACCACCCCATTTTGTAAGTTGAGTCAGAACTCTTTTTAGCTAGAAATAGTAGTTTTAGAAGATCAAAGATGTAGCCCAGGTTCTCCAAACTTGGCAACTTCTCCTATGCTGGCTGGGGAATTCTGGGACTTGAAGTCCAGACGTCTTAAAATTGCCAAGTTTGGAGATCCCTGGTGTAGCTCCTTTACAGATGCTAAAATGGGTTTAGCAGTTGTTACCTTTTTCCACAGATAATCTTGGGAACTCCAGTTTGTAATGTCTGAACTCATCACATACTAGCCCTCTCAATATACGTATATATAGGGGGCTTACATGGCATGCCTGTTGCAACTGTGCAGTGGAGATCAAAACCAAACAGGAAGTAACAACCTTCAAATTCTCCTTCCCTGCTTCTGTGCTCTAAAAGTTGTTATTGAAATAAAGTTTCAGGAACTCAACAATGGAGTCTTGCATGAAAAAACCGACAGTTCTGATTATCTATACAAGCAATTGTTCTGTGATTGTCATTTTGGATCTCCATTGTTGATAAGTCCCTAACACTACAGATTGCCAACTTCTAAACTGCACAAGTTGCTTGAATTGAGCATTACAAAATTAATGCATTAAAAAGTAGAATAAAAGGTATTTTTTATTAGTGAACATGGCATTAAAGTCTTGTCAGAAGTTTTATTTTTTGCTTGGTGAGTGGGGTAAGCTTTTGCGATTTAAGGACATAATGTATATACAAGATTTGGGTTTTGACTCAAGGACTGCTAGACAGGATCAAGTAACTTCTGACCAGATCCAATTACATTTTGGTAGGCTGCCACTGATTCACTGTTCAGAAGTCATGGAACAGATGTCCCTTTACATGACTGAAGCCATATTTTTGTGGTTTTAATTTAAATTTAATTACTGTACTTTAATTAATTTAATTACTTATTGACCTGCTGCCATATTGAGGCAAGAGGAGGGTTGGGGTTTTTTTGGTTTTATTTTGTATATTTATGGTTTGGTTGTTGCAACTGGTGTGTGTGTGTGTGTGAGAGAGAGAGAGGGGGGGGAGGGAACGGCCAGAATTTGGCCTCCCAAGAATTTGGCCTCTCAGCCTTCAGCTTTCCCAAACCCCCTTATTGGCTTCCACGTGAGCTGCAGTGATGAGCATACTCTCCTGGTTCACACAGAAAGGCATGTGGGAGGTTTGGGAAACGCTATGATAAAGCTTTCACATATAGCTTTTAGTATCTTGTTTTTGTAATGATCTCATAGGCACCTGAGAAGTTCTCACTATCCAATTATCACTATGTATCCTATTTTGTATGAGATTGATGGAGTTTTTATAATGTTGGTATTCAGAAGAGGGAGGTGAATAAAAGTTCAGCAGGCAGTTGCTCAGGGGAGTTTTTGGCGAGATGAGGCTGCCTGGCTGGTTCAGAGCATCTCTATCGACCCGGGTCTGAATTCTTTTCTCTAGTAGAGAGAGAGAGAGAGAACACAGAAGATAGAATATTAAGGTCGGGAGGGACCTTGGAGGTCTTCTGGTCCAACCCCGCTCAACCAGGAGATCCTATACCATTTCAGAGAAAGGGCTGTCCAATCTCTTCTTTAAAAGTCTCTACTGATGAAACGCCCACAGAAAGAGAGAGAAAAAAATTCTTTTCGAGTTTCTGCACTGAAGGATAGGGCATGCAATCCATCTATACAAGGGAGTCCCCTTCCGGTAAACCTCAAATGCTATTTTCTTTCTCTTCTTTCTTCAGTAAAATTGTTCCAGCGTCATGTACAAAATCAAATTAAAAACAAGCTGAATGACCTGATGAATGGGCCCATCAGAAAGAAGCTGAAAATAATTCCAGACCATGTCAAATGGGGAGGTATTGTAATGTCTACTGACTCCACCTAACACGTACTTTGTTGCACAGTATATTAGAGCTCACCGAAGAATGAAGAACCCTTTGATGAAGCTCTTCTCTTAGGAAATTATATTTTTCTATTATGTTTGTTATGATTGAACAGTGGCAAAATGTGTTTTATCGATCTGCAGTAATTGAACTGATGTACTGTCCTTAAGGAGAGATGGGGTATTTATTAAATTTTTGTGCCACCCATCTCAGTGATACAGTGACTCTGGGCAGCTTAGAATAACACCCAAAGTGATGGTTCTCCTGAATTTAAATGGAAAAGAGTTATTTTACTTTTTACTTTTTTTACATTTTAACTTATAAAAATGTCATCAAAACAGAAAAGGAAATCTACCTTTTCTTGTTCTTTTGTCATCACTCTGCAGGGCAATCAGCAGGTGTATTTATGAATATGGCTGAAGACTTTATGAAAAATGCAATTGATATTGTAGACAGCTTGCTGGAAGCCAATGTGAATGTCACTGTATACAATGGACAGCTGGATCTCATCGTTCCTACAATGGGTAAGAGTAGTTTTTCCCATGGGAGTGGCTTGGTGGAGACAGCAAAGGAGGTCAGTGTTGTCAGGCGCAACTGTATAGAGGTGATCCTCGACTTAATGATCGTAATGGAGCCTGCCCATCGCGATCGTAACTCAGGACGGTCCTAAGATGGGTCAGTCATGTGACTGATCTGATTTTACAACCTTTTTTTGCAGCAGTCGTTACATGAATCTGCACTTTTTACGTGAACCAATGGTGTGTTTTTGTCGAAAACTGGAAGTAAATGCCAGTTTTCAGCCAAAACGGCAGGAAACGTCAAGTAAGATAAGAAAGTGAAGAAATCAGAAGCAAAAAAGTTAGAAATAAATGAGTGAATGGTAGAAGGATGGTAGACGGCATAGCTTTAGAAGGAAATCGGGGCTATAGAACCCAGAAATAGTAGAAAGAAGTGAGCTGGGTTAGAAGGGAGTATCGAAGAGAGAAATATAGTGAGGCATTAATGGTATCAGAAGCTAAACTTTTTGTATAGGAATGATGTTTTGCTAGGAGGTAGGATCAAGGAATTGATGGATGAATAAATAAGAAGTACCTGGCATAAGCTTGTTTGTGGAGGTTATACTCTCCCTTTCATCTTAAAATGGGACTCCTGTCACCCATTCTTCCATACGCGTAGCTGTTTGGATTGCTTTTCAATTTTAATGATGACATGATCCTTAGCTGAAGTCAAAGTACTGGATTTATTTCCTAAGCCATTTCTACTTTGCTGCATTTTGAGACTTCATCAGTCTTTGCAGGGATGTGCCACACTAGATTCTTCTCTTCAGTTACAATTTATTAACCCAGAGTAAACAATTAATATACAGTATAATATTAATCTAGGCAAGCAGTGTGCTGGTTTTTCCTTAATGAGATATGTAAACCAGACCACTGTAGTATGTTCAACAAATCCAGGTGAACAAATCTAGGCTTAGTAACAGGTATGAATGCAGCCTATGTTATCTGCCCACTCAGCTGAGTTTAGTCCGAGTTCTTGTAGTAGATGGCTGTGTTGGTCCCTTGGAGCAAAAATGACTGGAGCTTTCAGTCTGTTTGATCAAAGGCAGTCACATCAATGTCTGGTAGACATAGACTAAATTATGGAGTAATTCAAACTCCTAGCACTAGGCAAAGATGGTATATTTAGATTACAGTTAATCTTCCTGACTAAAGTAAATGCTTCAGTAACATAAATAAGCATATTTATTTAGGTATAACATTTATTCATTACCTAAATGGTGCACCAATTACTGCACACCATTTTCCATGTTTATGCTGTTCTTTTCTATTCAGTAACAAAAATTGCTGCATCAGGATCTGGCAAGTGGTAAATCAGCATCAGCCAGTTAAACCATCATGATTTCAAAGATGAGTTTCTGGGCAATGATAGCAATGATAGACTTAGCCAACATGACAGCAAGTGCCTGGCTATATGTTACACACACACACACACACACACACACACACACTGCTAAAATACCGTATGTTTTAAGTGCTTTACTAATTCCACAGTGGGCCATTGTGGGCAATTGCAACCAATATTTTTAATCACTCTCTAAGATGATTCATCTTGCATTGAAAGAGTTTTTCCCTTTTATTTATTTGTTTTTAAAAAATCTGCATACTTCTCTTTCTAGGACTTTTTGTTGCTTTATTTACTTCAATGGGTAGCAATAGCAATAGCACTTAGATTTATATACTGCCCCATCGTGCTTTATAGTATTCTCTGAGCAGTTTACGGCACTGCTGACTTTGGAAGGGCAGAAGGCTGAGTCAACCTTGAGCCGGTCAGGATCGAACTCCTGGCAGTGAGCAGAGTCAGCCTGTGATACTGCATTCTAATTACTGCACTACCATGGCTCTCCAGCACGGTAGGTGGGGGATCATCTGTTCAAAGTGGACCAGTTTGTTGCCAGATTTTTTATGATATTGATCTCTCTTCTATGTTTAGGGCAAGAAGCTTGGGTCCGGAAGCTAAAATGGCCCAAACTGAAAGAATTTAATGCACTGAAATGGCAGCCTTTGTATACCTGCCCAGAATGCAGAGACACGGCTGCTTTTTATAAATCCTATTGTAATCTGAGCTTCTTCTGGATCCTGAAGGCTGGCCACATGGTAAGTCCTTTCTAGGCTTTCAGAGCAAGAATAGGACAGCTTCTGTTTTGTATGTTGTAAGAAGGAAAAACATTTTATAAACACAGCTTTGTGTAGTACAAAGACAAAAGAATAGGGCAGGTATGATGATACCTATGTCCCTTCCATGAAAGAGAGTTTGCCAATGAAATGAAAATTTTTGCAAAGAGAGAGAGAGAAAGAGGCTGCCATAAGCAAGGCTTTTTCAGTTGATCGTAATAACATAAGAAGATTCTTTTTTAAATAGTTTTTATTAGATAATTGAACAATGCTAAAAGAAACTATTTTTCCCATAATCCTACCTTAATCCATTAGCAATTCCAAAGTTCATTGTCATTTCTATCCAAGCGTTAGCATAAAGCTCAAAAAGGATTTCCAGAATTTAATAGAAATATTTCTTATTTCAACTCCAATACAAGAAGTCAGTTTTATGTTCCATTCTTTTCTTTCTAGCAATCTTGATCTTCAGTTCATCCAATTGCTATCACAGGAGTGAATCTCTAATTAAGCTTCCTTTACCCCAGTCTCAAATTTCTTCAAGGTTTTAGAAACCCTCTTTTGTAAATTCAATAAGATCTTATCCTGGTTGTTTTTCATCTCCTGGCTTTGCTTTTCCACTCTGCCATTTCTGTCTTATAATTGACAATTTATTTATTTTACAATGTTTCTACACCAGTTGGAGTTTGTTTTGCCTCTTCATCCTGTCGGTTTATAATTTCTTCCATGTCTTTCTTTTCTAGAGTCTTCTTCAAAAAATGCATTTGGAGGTGCAGAAATTATTTCTGACAGTTTAATTATATGTTTCAGTCACAGTTCTTCAAAATTCCTTTGAAATGTCTCAAGCATCATAGCTTTGTCATTTTATAATCTATAATCACTGCTCTTATTTCAGTTCAAGAATAAATGACAGGTTCCCCTCCCCTATTTTTCTTTCTTTTTTACTATTTGTGCCTGGAACTTTAGTCTTCTTTAGTGTCCTATTTCTTTAATCACAAAAGTCTCAGATTTCTTTGTTTTTTATTTTCAGATTTCAACCATTTTCATTTTTTTCCTGATAGATTAAACAATTTATGTTCCTACAAAGAAAATAATGTTTTACTGAGTTATTTTAAAAATCTTAGCAAAAGGCCTAGCATTCCAAATTCACCTGTTCCCTTAATTCATTTATAACTTTCTTGAATTGCATTTATTTTATGTTCTTTGAATTCTTTAAGCCATTAGCTAGTTTTTCCTCTATTTGGGGATGAAGTTTTAGTTACCAGATTTGTTGCTTGGAAGACCTTTGTTAATTGTAAAATCACTATAAATCCAAAAATGATTAGTCAGTGAGGTTTGATGTACCCAATGCCCTTAAAGACTCCACTTGATGGCTTCCCTTATCTCCCAGTGCTCCGACCTATCGCTTGCCCGCTGTCCTGCAGTCTCTTCATGAGGATTGGTTGTCTGAAGTAGAGGCCCCCAACCTTTTGGGCACCAAGGACCGGTTCTGTGGAGAAAGATTTTTCCACAGACCAGAGGAGGCGTGGTTTCATGTGCTGCCTGCATCCAGCGGATGGGGCTTCACTAGTTTGCGCGCGGCCCGGTTGCTGGTATGCTGTGGCCCAGTGCCAGTCCTTGGACCTGGGGTTGGGGACCCCCGGTCTGGAGCACAAATGGGTGATCTCTCATCCTCTCCTCATCTGTCAACTGAGCTTACTGCCAGTCTGTCAGTCTTGGCTGCATTGTCATCTCCATTCCATCAGAGATGTCTATTTTGCCATTCCCTCACCCAGAAGTTCATAAGAGATGAAGATCCTAAGGGACTATGTTTAGCTATCCATAGCTGAGATAATGGAGTCTAAACGTATTTTGTAGTTCTGTCCGGATGAGCAAGGCTTCTATTTCCCTTTTTTCCCTCTCTCTCTTTTTTCAGCCTCAATGAATAGATGAATAATATTACAAAACTTGAGGAGGGAATCTTCTTTGTGGTCCCCACGCCCTTTTATTTTATGACTGCTCCTGTTCTTGTAGCTTTCTGGAAAATCCCTTGCAGTTGGCTAACTGATGCTCTTTTGATCTCAGGTCCCGGCTGACCAAGGTGACATGGCACTGAAGATGCTTAGGATGGTCACTCAACAAAATTAGAGCCAGCTGGCTTGGCTCCTCTACAAAACAAAAGCAGGTTGTTTGGGATCTTTTTTTTTCTTTTTTTCTTTTTGCACCCTGAAGGCAGAAGGAACAATGACACCATTGCATTTTAATTTTCTCAGACATTATGCAAGGCATTTTAAGGCGACACGGATGGAAATAATTCACTATCTCCTGTGGTTACTTCTTTTGTGAAAAGTGAAGATCCACTTTTGGTTAGCGTATCCTTAAATGCTGGAAAAGGAAGGTGTTAATAAATCATGGATGGGCTTCTTGTAGGTCGTGCGTGGCCTCTGTGTTGCAGCCTCAGAAGATCCTCCTTTTGTCTTGCAACATCTGGTAGAAGGAGCCTTGGTGGAGCAGTGGGCTAATGCCTCCTTAAGTAACACCAGCTGCCTGCAATCAGTGCAGGTTCGCATCCCACCAGGCTCAAGGTTGACTCAGCCTTCCATCCTTCCGAGGTAGGTAAAATGAGGACCCAGATTGTTGGGGGCAATAAGCTGACTTTGTAATAATGCCACTTGGGGGTGTGTGAAAAAGCCCTAGTAAGCAGGCATATACATAGAATGAAGGCTACTGATAAGTTTGTAAGCCGCCCTGAGTCTTCGGAGAAGGGCGGGATATAAATGGAATTAAAATAAAAATAAATAAATAAAATTGGTGAGATATCCTTTTTGGGTAGGTTTTGTCAAAAGGAAGCAGAGATGGCTCAATCAGCCTCCTGGAGGCAAAATGCATCCATTTCCATAGCCAGAAAATGGCTGCCATCCAGATCTCAGCTCCATCCTCTTGGAGAGATTATTGCCCTAGCCTCCAAATAGTCAGGGGTAGCTCCCAGGACAAGAGAGGTTGCCCATTCTTGAAATAATGTTTTCTCAAGAGCAGTGTTTCCTTTTAACTGATTTTAATATATATATATATATATATTCAAAAAGCCTTGACAAATACTTAACATATAATATATATATATATATATATATATATATATATATATATATATATATATATATATATATATATATATATATATATATATATATATATATATATATATATATATATGTGTGTGTGTGTGTGTGTGTGTGTGTGTGTGTGTGTGTGTGTGTGTCAAATGTTAACTATTTAGGTTACCTTGCTAGGCCCCAAACGTGGGGCAAATCTTTATTTCCTGTTTTCAGCCTATCTTGAAGGCCATCGAACAGGCTGTAGTCACACCGGACAATTCATATATTTGTGTAAATTACTAACAAAGAATTAAGGGAGACTGAAATGCATTTCTAACTCATTAGTTTTCATCAGTCAGCCATACTTCGAATCTCAGAAGGGTATGGCTGACTGATGAAAACTAATGAGTTAGAAATGCATTTCAGTCTCCCTTAATTCTTTGTTAGTAATTTACTTGTAGATCAGGGGTGTCAAACTGCCAGCCCGCGGGTCAGACGCATCATCTGGAAGCCACACCCACCCCATTGCCGACAATGGCAAAACCATCCCGATACACTGCACAACGTCACGTGACATTGCAAGTTTGAAATGTCTTGTAGATAGTTTCTTGTCCAGACCCATGTAAAGGTAATTTTCCTGATTCTTGGCCTCCCAGAGACAAGCATGTGATCAAGGGTGGGTGAAATTGTCCTGGGAGGGAAAAGCCAGAGTATTTTCCAGCTGAAGCACTTTTCTAGCTACCTAGGCAATATACCTCCTGGAGGCTGCCCCAGAGCTCAAGCCCAAAGCCCTCACATCCTTTTTCCCCACCAGCCTTTGCAGCTTGATTGTGAAAACAATGGGTTCAGTTCGGGTCTCATTCATTTAAGTGAGATGTGCTTCCTAGAAAGTATATTCAGGATTTGATGGGCATAGGCCCGACTGCATACAGAGCTAAGGCCGCACTTCTAAAGTAGAAGCAGTTGTTTTCCTTGTCTTCTAACGAGGAGGAAATAATAGGAACAAAAGCAGCAACCTGAAGCAAAGGTTCAAAATCTCCTCATCTTGATCTTTAGGCTAATGGGTTTTGGCTAAGCCAGGGGTGGGTAACTATGGCCTCTTTACAACCTGTGAGCCAGAATTTATGGTTGGCTCAGGAATTCTGGGAGTTGGTCCATGGTTGTAAAGGGGCCAGAGTTGCCCAACCTGGGTCTAAGCCAGGGGTCAGCAACCTGAAACAGTGAAACAGCCACTCGGAACCGGTTCCCTTACAAAAGAAAAAACTGGGAGCCGCAAAAAAATATGTGTGCATGCGCGTACATGCGCGCATGCGCAGAACAGGGTTTGACTGAAGAGTGGAGCCAAGGCGAGATATGCACCTACCCTGCATATTTGAATTGATTGGTTGAACTTTTTTAGTCCCACTTTTTTGGGGGGGGGACTGCACGTGGCAGAGGACCGGGAGCCGCAAGAAACGGCTGAAAGAGCCGCAAGTGGCTCCGGAGCCGTGGGTTGCAGACCTGTGGTCTAAGCAAACATCAAACTATTCGGTTGTTTGCCCCAACCCATCTGGTGTGGTTCAGATGGGTTGGGATGGTAGCTACTAGGATTCTGAAACTGCTAGATCAACATAACTGGATGGTAAATTGAGAACTAAGGGTCTAACCTAGGGGCATGCAACCTCGGCTCTTTTATAACTCATGGACTTCCAGAATTCCTGAGGCAGCATAGCCGACTCAGGAATTCTGGGAGTTGAAGTCCATGAGTCATAAAAGAGCTGAGGTTGCCTACCCCTGGTTCTAACCTGATCCTCTTTGATCTTTTTTGACAACAATACTTTCTATGATTTTAGAGGGACATAATTACCTAATCTTTTAAGTGACTTACCAGTTTGGGATAGCTAGTCTGCTATTCACAGATCCAACACAATTGTTTTGTGTTATATTCCTTTCTTTTGATACATGGTTTAAGTTCTCTGTTCAGGTGTGTAATCAACTGAGAGGGCTTTGCAGAGCTTTTGTTTCCTTTGTATTGTTTACGTACTTAACGATAAAAATGAAGTAAAACACTGAGTAAGGAAGTGCCAAAGCCTATGTGTGGATAACAATGATAAAATTCCATGAGGTAGACAGATGAAAGGACTCGTCTGCCTCTAATGCTGAGAAAAAGCAAATATACAAACTTAGTTCAGAATTATCTTCCTTTGGCTGCCCCACCTGCTCATTCTGGGTGGGAAGCCACTACAGAGGCTTCTCACATTGGTGCTGAAGTACCTCTTGAACCGTGAAGTTTGCAGGGAAAGCACCGTGTCTTCCTTAAAGATGCCAACTGTTGGAAATGAAACTGATACTCTGTGTACACATTGCCAGTCTCGGAGAGAAACAAATTCCTTCCATGGTAGTGAAATTGCCTTTGTCTTATGTGTATTATGTATATTGAATCTGAAAGCCAAACTTAACAAAGATTGATTTCTGTCATACCTCATCAGCGGCTCTGCAAATGTATCTGGGTGATGGAGCAGAGGTAGAAAAAGGACTGTGTAGTGTTCTCCCTGCCCCCCCCCCCTGCCGCCTCCGAGTTGAGGAGTGTGGCAGAAATTTAAGCTTCGCTGCCTCAACCTCTTTTCCCGTGAATGTAGCACACCGCTCTGTTCTTTTTATCCTTCCTGGGCTTGCATGTTAAGGAGGCTGTTTTTTGCTATGATCACTTAGAAAGTGCAGTGAACTATTAGGCCGCTTGGTGGGGGGAGAGATCTTTAAATAGGGCCGTGCCTGGAATACCACTGATCTGCCTAGCCCAGTATTGTCAACTTTGGCTTATGTACATGATTTATTGAATATATACATATTAACAAACTAAGCGAACACTGGGATGGAATAAGAAAAACTAAAACACTTTTTATTGCTAAAAGATCAAGCTTTCGTTAGCAATGACTAGAGCTATGGCTACAACATATGGAACTATCAGCAATCCACTTTTGACAACAGACACCGAGACAACTACTTCCCCCGAAAACGGATGCGTGACAACTCAAAGAAATACAGCCGGCCAGCCTCAACAAACAGACCAGTGACGCGCTTCATGAGCAGAGTGCAGACACCAACAGTATAAACGCGATCCTGCACCAGTTCAGGTCTAAGGCTGGCAGCTGAGACCAGCCCATCCACTCAAAACACATCCCCACCCAATCAGAACACATCCCCCATTCAAAACACACTCCCACCCAATCAGAACACAGCTAAGCCCCCACCCAATCAGAGCACACCTCCACCCCATCAGAACTCAGCCAAGCCTCCACCCACAGAACACACCCCCTCTGGCAGTTTAAAAAAGAAGAAAAAACAGCCACTACCACACACTTCTCCCAGAAGAACGAAGCTGAAGTCACCAGCCTGAGGATGACGGATGAGATTTCGTCGATACGTTGCCCTGATACCTCCAATTCTATGTGGGGAAAAACCCAAATGACCAAAGATCTACATACAAACACCCGCGAAAACCTCAGAAAACGTGTGTGTGTGTGTGTAAATATATATATATATATATATGGGGCCTAGCAAGAGTTAACATATGACATATATATATGTGTGTGTGTGTGTGTGTGTGTGTATGTAAATATAAATATATAAAATTGGCTGGAGTTTGCACAACATACCTAGCCAAGGTGGCCAATCTTGATAACTTTTAAGACCTGTAGACTTCAACTCCTAGAATTCCTCAGCTAGCCATGTTGGCTGAGGAATTCTGGGAGTTGAAGTCCACAACTTAAAGTCGCCAAGGTGAGCCACCCGTGTGCTAAGCCATGCACTATGGATTCACTTCATAAATCACTGCTGTATAGCTTGGTGTGTTGCATGAACTGGTGGACCTGCCGAGTTTCAGGCAGACATTTTACCATCCTGACTTGGTAGTGCCAGGCATTGACACCTGAGATTACACTGAGCGGATGCTGTTCCAGTAAGTTGCAGTCTGAACTGAGTTAAGATAGCTCTGGGCTGCTTCATGAAGAAATCTTTTTAGGGGAGGCAGGAATGTGTTAAGGACATTCATCAACCTCACAGGGAGGTGCTTGTGAAGGAAATAGGAAGAAGGCGTGTTAGGTATGGTTGCCACCTTCAGTTATTTATCAAAAATAATAAAGGTGGGATATAAATAACAAATGCAGTCACTAAGTGATGTGATGGAGGACTGAACCTGCTTTTCCTTGCCTGCTGCAATGGGATGAAATCGGGAGTTGGAACGAAGAGCGATAGCATAGCAAGGTGAGAGGTTCTGAGGCTGCATCTGGATATGAGCTCAGTGCTCTTAATAGAGAGCTTAGAGATGATTGGCCAAGCATTTGTTTTGAAATATCTGAAGCAAAAGACCTTCCACATTGTCTAGAGCAGGGGTAGGCAACCTTGGCTCTTTTATGACTCGTGGACTTCAACTCCCAGAATTCCTGAGCCAGCCATGCTGGCTCAGGAATTCTGGGAGTTTTTTTAAAAAATTCCATTTATATCCCTCCCTTCTCCGAAGACTCAGGGCGGCTTACAAGCTTAGCAGTAGCCTTCATTCTATGTATATGCCTGCTTATTAGGGCTTTCACACACACCCCATGCGGCGTTATTACAAAGTCAGCTTAATTGCCCCCAACAATCTGGGTCCTCATTTTACCTACCTCGGAAGGATGGAAGGCTGAGTCAACCTTGAGCCTGGTGGGATGCGAACCTGCACTAATTGCAGGCAGCTGGTGTTACTTAAGGAGGCATTAGCCCACTGCTCCACCAAGGCATTAGCCCAAGGCTCCACCAAGGCATTAGCCCACTGCTCCACCAAATGCTCCTCCAACCGCGCCCACCCCATTGAAGTCCTCGAGTCAAGGTTGCCTACCCCTGTTTTAGAGTTACTCTTATGATGTCCCTGCTGCAATATTGCCCCAGGTTCTTTCAGCTATTGTGCCAGAGGGAGGAACGTGAAACATGTGCAAAACACCACCCCTTATAGAGGCTCTGAAGGCACAAGGCTGGTCTTCAAACAGTGGGATTCCACAGCTCTCTTGATGAGATAATCACAACGGAAGAAAGGCAAGCGTGCAAATCAATCCCAGCTGCCTTTGTCCCTTCTACTGAGTTGATGGCTTTCAGTCGAGGGACCTGATGTCCTATTCCTGAGACTTGGCCAGTTCCTAGTCTGCTTAATTATCCTGCAAATAGGGAAGCTCAGCTGTTCTCTCTGTATTGCTTGCACACACCGCAAGGGGAAAGAACCGCTGTCAGTTCACGGCAGGCGGTGTCGCTTTTTAGCTTGAGGCCCATAGCTAATGATATGAATGCTGCTTTCTAATTATTATTTTTTTTAAAAAAAACCATAAAGCTATAAACCAGGGGTGTCAAACTGCCAGCCCTTGGGCTGGATGCATCATGCCAAAACCGCACCCACCCCATTGCTGGCAATGGGGGGAAAAAAGTCGTGGCACGTCATGTGATGTTGCGAGTTTGACACCCCTGCTGTAAACCGTTCCGTTCAACCTGTGTAGGTTGACTTCACACCATGCCAAGCCAAACCAATAAACCAACCTTAGTACACAATGTGTGAGCCCAGATATTCCTTGACCTTCAATTTTAATAGCTCTGATTATGTACTGCTCTGCTCTTTAGTTGCCATCTCCCCTCCTCCCCACCCCACACACAATTTTCTCCCTGGCTTGTTCAGCTTCTAAACTTCTAAAGATCACTGTGTGACATTGAAACTTTTGACTTTTTATTTTAGAGCTATATAATGCTTGGATATTAACAAGGAATAATGTTCATCTCCATTGTGTAAAGTCTCTTTTTTCTGGTTTCTGAATACCAATCTACACTTGAAGGTCCTAGAGAAGCAAGATTGGTCCTTTGTAGTGAATAGTTGCCCTATCTTTTCAATCTTCCCAGCCTACTTCTCTGGCTACAGAGCGGTGTAGTCTATTACTGCCAATGGCTGCATCTCAGATGACCTACAATCGTCTACAACGAAAGGAAGGCTTACAAGATCTGTAGGCAGAGGTGGAAAATGTCAAAATCCCATAGGAGCTGGTAGAACGCAATCTTGAGATGTCACACTTGGGAAAGGCAAATTCTGGGAATGAATTACAACAGCATCTAGGAACTAGTTGCTTGATTTGAGGAAGGGACATACTGTATAAAGGTGCTTGTGTCCATATAGATACTAAGAGCCAAGTTTGACTTAACCCCTACTCTCTCTGTGTCCTTCAATCATCCAAATTGCTTGGAGGAAACAACCAATTGTCTAAAGAGAAAACTCATTGAAAAAAATGGCGTACAACCCAAGACAGGCCTTTAAAGTTAAAAAAGGAAGTCAGAACTGGAAGGAAAAAAAGCTGACTTCCATTATGTGACATGGCCTCTCTGTGCTGCCCACTGCAGTTCTAACCCCAAAAATATGAATTCTTGCCACCCAAGCTTCCATACCCAGTTTCATTCCCTAACTCAGCAGTCCTTATGAAAGTACTTGGGTCCAGAGATTTGGTAGGTTCTGTAATTAGGCTCACACGAAGAACTGTATTTTTGTTTTCCTGTTGAGTGTGTTAAGAGGACCCATGGCCTGCAAAAGCAATCCTGCACGTGAGAAAGCAATCCCGACAACAAAGTCTCACGGTTTTGTGTTTCCAGTCTGAGCAATTGTGACATGACAGCTTTGTAATTAGTCAGTTGGGAAGCCTCTGGCTGAAAGGCATTAATTACCCCAGGAGAATGTACCAAGCAAAACTGAGCTGAAAGTGGGTTAGCTGCAAAAAGTCTCTTTCCCTAGTCCTGACCTTTAACAAGTTGAAAATGACAGCTTGTCAGAAGTGATATTTCAAGAGTTACAGCATATTTTAAATAATCTACATTCTTTGTCCCTAAAGCCTGTGATCAAAATAGGCAGAAGTGATACTAACAATGGAAGGCAGCTTGTGTTCCATTCTTGTTTTGTTTACAACTCTTTAAAGCAGCTATGTCATTTTCTGAGAAGTAGGATCCCAGGGAAACAAAACAGGGAACTTTAAAGAATGAAGACAGATTGGCTTCTGTATGCCCCCAACACAGCTCCTCCTTTTTCTTTTTTCTTTTTCCCCTCAAAAGTGTCACATGGTGCTGGAAAACACTGTTTTAATACAGGAACATCTAAGAACAACTTAATGTCTTCTCTCGCCTGGGCTGTAGATAAGATGAAGGTATTGTCATAAGGGTACCGTATTTTCCGGCATATAAGACGACTTTTTAACCCATGAAAATCATCTCAAAAGTTGGGGGGTCGTCTTATACGCCCAGTCGTCTTATACGCCAGAAAAGCCCTCCCCTCTCACTGTGGAGGAAGCAGGGCAGGCTGGCGTCTGGCGGGAGCCGGCAGGGCAGTCCTGCGCACGCGCGCGCTCCCCAGCTGTTAAGGAGCACTCCTTAGCAGCTGGGGAGTGCGTGCATGCGCAGGACTGCCCTGCCGGCTCCCGCCCGACGCTCTTCCCTCTTGAGGCAGCATCCCTGAGGACTCCTTAGGAGCCGGGGAGCAATGCTGCCTCAAGAGGGAAGAGCATCGGGCGGGAGCTGGCAGGGTAGTCCTGCACACGCACGCGCTCCCCGGCTGCTAAGGAGTGCTCCTTAACAGCTGGGGAGCATGCGCGTGCGTAGGACTGCCCTGCCGGCTCCCACCAGACGCCAGCCTGCCCTGCTTCCTCCACAGTGAGAGGGGAGGGCGTGCCTTCCCGGGCTCGCTGATTTTTCGGCGTATAAGACGAAAAATCTTGAAAATCATCTCAAAAGTTGGGGGGTCGTCTTATACGCCCAGTCGTCTTATACGCCGGAAAATACGGTACAACAAATGATGCTAGGCCATGTTGATGCCATGTTTGGAGTTCAAATGGAGACACACCCTGGATTTTAGAGGCCATTTGGAAACTGCTGGTTCCCATGCAACCTGCAACTGATATCTTTATGGCCCAGATGAATGATCTGTTCCTATTTTAAGTCAACGCTATTTATGTCCCCCCCAAAAAAAGACCCTCGCAAAATAAACCAGGTTCAGTGCTTACAACCTGTTAGTAATTGTTAACATATTTTCAGCCAGACAGAAAGAAGGAGATGAAACTCAGAGGCCCTCTCTAGGCTTTGTCTTGTCTTTCCAATTGGCATCCTTCAGTTGCCTTGGAAATGCAACTCCCACAACTGGAGCTGCAAGGTAACTCGAAGGAAGCCTGTCGGAAAAGGCAGCAAGAACCAAATATCCACAAGCGATCATGTTTTCTGAACAAAGCAAAACATTTTAAAATAGAGAGGAACTCTATTTGGCTATGATTCAAATCCTTTTGGTAAATACATTGCACCAAGCCCTGTTTTCCATTGGTGTTTTTTTTAATAAGCCGTATTTGGTTGTATTCCTGCATTGTGCCAAGCCAAGAACTAAGATTTACAAATTACAGTATCTTGATTCATGGAACACTCGACCAAAATTGAGCAGCTGCATTGCAACTTATTACAAGCTGCAAACTCAGCCAGTGTCTCCCATTGGGACACTTTTAATGTTGTTCTCAACAGGGGTTATTTGAGTTACATTTCTTCTCTGGAAACTCTGTAGAGAAATGTGCTGACACTAAAGATTACCTACCCCCCCCTACTCATTTTATGAAGAGATTTGCGGGCTAAAGAGTTCATAACTTTAAGGAAAAATAATAATAAAACAGCACTATTTCCTTGTTGACATACAGATCTCCCTGTAGCTTTTTTAGCTGAAGTATCGTTATTTCACTGAAGTCATGTTACTTTTTCCTAAAGGCATCGTTATAAATCCTATCATTTCCCTAATCTTTCGAATAAAAAAAGGCTGTGCACTTAAAGATTTTCCTTTGAGTTTCCAGGGCTCACTGTATGTGAATATTTATGAGAAGTTTTAGAATTTGGCATCTTGAGGTTAGTCAATACATTATGTCATGTTGAGCCTTTCAATTATCTCGCCTGGCAGCTGTTGCTTATAGTCATTTTCCTCCAGCAGTTCTGACTTTTTGCAATTTTATCAGAAACCTCAAATTTGTACTGTGGTAAGGAAAATTGCCCCAGCACTAAGAGGAAAAAAAAGAAGTCACTTGATTATAGATGTCATGAGGTGAATACTTTTAAGGAAGAGATTTTATGGAGACTTGATACTGCCTCATGCATTTTGATAAGCGTCTTATCAAGGCTACCTGGAAGTAGTCCTGGGCACCAAGCCAATTTTATCAATCAACAAGAATTGCAGTCCCATTTAGCCCTTCTCAAAGTTTGCATTCATAGCAAAAACTATGAGTACTAACTTTGTACATTAAAAACGCAAGACCGAAAGTATTTCTCCGCTCCTCTCCTTTTACTTTCTGGAAAACTAGGGAGGAAAACTTCTGAACTGCTTCCCAGACTCTTCCTTGTCTCCCAATAGTCACTTCCATAGACTATTACAGTCCTACAACTGATCCGCAGCAAGGTGAGGGATGTTCTGTTGGCCCAATTCACAAGTGATGACACTTGGGAAAAGCTGACGCAAAGCTTGGCTGGTCCAGATGAGGACAAATGGGATTTTACCAAGACTGAACTGAGGGGAGGGGGGAATCATTGCAGAGGTGTGTTGGAGGAAGAACTAGAACGCGCAATCCCCTAGTTCACCAAGAACAAAATCATGCCAGCCTGAAGGCCCCTGCAAGGACTTTTTGTTGGTTAACGTCAGTAAGGGAGGGAATGAGAGAAGTGGAGAGGGATGGCCATTTGCCCCCATTTGGTCCCATTTGATCCTTCAAGGCAGTCCAGTCAAGAAGCACAACTTCTATAATTGGCTCGAATAGAGTCAACCCTTTCTAAAGATGCTATCAGCAGCCCTGGGAGGGACCAGAACAGGAAATCAACTGCACAGGAAAGTTACAAAGAGTTTTGTTGTGCATGGCTGTAATAACACAATCTGATTATACTGTACCTTTTTCCTTGGTTGTATACTTCAGTGGAGGCATCTGTCTGAGCTACTTCTGAATGTTACCTTGTTGCTCTGAAATTTAAAAATGCCTCAGCCCCTTTTGCCTAAGCAACAACTCCTCCATCTCTCCACCAAGGTAATCTTCCTTACTCTCTATCCTAATGGGCTCCCTAGCTTGGCCACTAACGGTGACATCGTACGTGGTCCTGCTGCAAACACTGGGGAAGCTTTCTCCCAAGAGATCTACAAGGCTGAGGATTGGCTTTCTGTGTTTTGTGGTTCTGTGATTGGAGGCTTTTGTGAAAACCATTCCTTGCTCTCTGGTCTCCGCTTAGCTTTTTTCTCCTTCCTTGGAGACCATCTGACCTCATATCCAAGCCAAACATCTTCCTCTGCAGCCTCCAACAGTTTCAACAGTGCCGCCCTCACTTTCCGCATGATCTCCTTTGCCCGAGCTCACATTCAAGAAGCAGCTGACAGCCGTTCATCATCTCCATCCAGCGACAGATCAGGAAGAGGAAGGTTGTCGCTGACAATCTCATTCAGCTGCAGATCACTGACTGCTGCAGAAAATGCACCCCAATTAATTCTTAGACCCAAAAGTTACATGCAACTGCCACGTTCCATTTGGCCCAGCTATTTCTCCCAATGTACACTGGTCTCCTTGATTAGGTAGGACCAATTTTAACTGCCAGAGAGAAATAGGAAAAACTAGAAGCTCCTCTCTGTATTGGATGTGAACCTGAGGCTCTAGTCTAATTTCATGAATATTAGGTTCTTAGGCTCCATCCTTCTTCATTTCCTCTTTTACTGCTTCAGGTGTTGAGGGTCTTAGGTGCCATCAATGCTCATTTATCCTAGCTGGTGTCCCTCTGATGTTTTAGACTACAGCCACCATCACCCCCAGCTAACATGGCCTTATTGTCTAAAGAGGATGTGAGTTGTAATGTAGTCAGTGCTTTTTTTGTAAAAGAAAAAGGTGCCGGAACTCACACATGTCATACAACCCACCTTGCCTACCCTACAAGGTTCCATCCAAAAAAGGTGCCGGAACTCCGTTCTGAGCGTTCTATGAGAAAAAAAGCCCTGAATGTAGTACATCTGGAAGAAATCAGCTTGGGGAGGGCTGCATGAACTTATTAATGAGATATAGAGCAGTTTATATCTGTTTATATATAAACACCTTCTGTTACCAGTCCAAAAGATAGTAAGCTACTGACACCAAGACGTATTTTGTATTTTGAATAAAGACACAATTGTTTGGAACCACAGAATATGTTAACCATAAGTGAGATTGAAAACTCCTCATAGCTCAGACATGTCAAACACAAGGCCCGGGGGCTGGATCCGGCCCGCGAAGTGGTTTCATGTGGCCCGTGAAGCCATCCTGGAAACAGTGAGGGAACGGCCCCCACTGCCTTGGCCCTGGCCCAGAGACCCTCCTCCTGCCAGAGACCCTCAGATCTGTCCCACTCCTGCCCAGGCCCCCATAGGCACCCTTGATGCAAACGATGTAGAGCTGGCCATGCCCACCCAGTAGGCCATACACAGTCTAGCTATGCCCACCCAGTAGGCCACGCCCACCCAGGCCATACCCACCCCGGCCCCCTGAGGGCAACCGCAATGCTGATGCGGCCCTCAATGAAATTGAGTTTGACAGCCCTGTCATAGCTGATTTCAAAATCGTAGGTTTTTTGGGAACTGTGCTTATTAAATAAGACAAATCAGCTAGTTCACAAAAATCAAACACCTTGAATAATGGGGTGTGTGAATCCAGCTTAATGAGGCAGGAGGGAGCATTATTAAGAATGTCATTAAAGTAACAATGTCCAAAACAAGACTTTTATAGGGCAGTGCTGTGAAAGGAAGAACGGTAATCCAGGCGGAACCCTAATTCCTGCAAAATATCTAGAGAGAACCATTTGTTTCAAATAGTGATGTTCCAAGAACATTAATTCAAGGATACAGCGTTATTTTTGGGTCAAGGGCATCAATCAATCTTTAAGTGTTGTTCCCCCGCCCCCCAAAGGAGTAGACAGGAAAACCTACAACTCTCTTCATTTTATGTCCAATTAGTTACAAATAACTGTAACTGATAGGATAGTCTCTGTTCCTGTATTTAATTATGTTTTCCTTTTTGTCACATTTAAAGACAGAACTTGATAATTTTGGTATCCAAAGATCTTGGCAAAACCCCTGTATCAATTCTAGGGCAAGCTCAAGTTCAACACCTTTGCATAAGATGCTATGGAGGTAAAGGAGGTCAGCAAATTTTGACTTTACTGATTATGTAAGCACGGAATCTCTCTTGTAATAGAATTATGACATGTGTTTGAACAAGGTTTTTTTTAATTATGTAACATATTCCTAATCTTTTTTTTAAAAAAGGCACAAAAGAGACCTAGAAAAATATGCAAAATAGCTATCTTCCTCCTGCACATTTTTACATTAACAAGAAAGATCACTTGAAACTGGAAAAAGTTTAAAGAAGAAATGCTTGATCTTTGATAGGAGTTTGAGGAGAGCCATGTTTGGGGAGAAATGGATTTGAGCTTCCTTTTCTTTTCTTTTCTTTTTGATTTTCTGACATTTTCAGTATCATCATAGGCAGGCAGAATAGTTTTGCTATAAAAATCTATGCTGATTCCAAACTTTATGGTAAACATTAATTTTTCCAGGAAAGAAATAGAGCACTCAAAAGTCCTCTCTGATCTCCCAAATGCTCTTCAAAACATCACTCACAAAAATCACAAGGGACAGAAAATCGCTGTAAGAGCTACGTGAAGCCATTAACAAGTAATTCCTGCTAGCAAGTTGTCAAAATCCTGGCATTATTCCAACTCCTCAAATACCTAGATTTTCTCCCCCAATGTTTCCTTTGAATAGTAAAATAAAAATGAACACAACTGGAGAGCTAGTTTATCAGCACTGGTTCTCTTTTTCAAAGAATATTGAGGAACTTTCCAAAGACTTACCTAGGAGTAAATTAGGTCCCACTCAGTTTGAGGTAGTTAATCTGCGAACACTCCTTGTGAGGTTTTTCTATCTAATGAGATGCTAGACCCTGAACCTTGACTAATTTGTATAATTTCTAGCCATGGAAGTTTTAAGGACAATATGCATCACAACTACTTTTAGGATCTAGCTGACATTTTTGGAAAAAATAGTTTAATCAAGTTAGAACCTAGATGGAAAAGCAGATTGTTGGGGGCAATTAAGCTGACTTTGTAATAATGCCGCTTGGGTGTGTGTGTGAAGCCCTAATAAGCAGGCATACACATAGAATGAAGGCTACTGCTAAGCTTGTAAGCCGCCCTGAGTCTTCGGAGAAGGGCGGGATATAAATGAAATTAAAATAAATAAATAAATATAGAAACTCCAGATCTGTGCCAAGGAAATAAAAAAATACAACTCACAAGGCAGCAGTGGCAAATTCTTGCCATCCTGTGGCCAGCATGTCTATGAAACATCAGGAACCAAGATTTATTGAAGTCAGTTTAGTTAATTCAGTAATCTGATTACTAGTCAATTAACCTATCTTTAATAAGCTGTAATGATATTGTTTTAGATTAAGATGATAGCTAGAGGATTTTCTCAGTACTATCCATAAAAGTCCCTATTTTGAATATTAATGTATTTGATTTAACACATCGGGCTCTCAGTTACTAAAATTAATTAAAATCTTCACTTCACATTGATAGTTCAAAAAGGGTGTGTGTGAGGGATGGGGAACCTATTCTGCACCTAACACTCTAGTTATGTGACAGTGAGTGATCCGTAGAACGGAAGTGGCAAACTGGTGGTTTTCTGGTTATGGTTTAACTACAGTTCCCTCATCCCTGAGTACTGACCACAATGATGGAGAATGGGAGTCATAATCCAATGACATTTGAGTCCCTACTCTTGTTTGAAAGGGTGTTTTTTAAACAGGTGTTTTTAAAAAAGCCAGTTTGGTATAGTGATTAAAGTGCTGGCCTAGAAACCAGGAGACTGGGAGTTCTAGTCCCGCCTTAGTCATGAAAGCTTGCTGCCAGAGTTTGGGCCGGTTACTCTCTCTTAGCCCAGCTCACCTCCTGGGGTGGTTGTTGTGGGTGGGGAAATGAGGAGGAAGGAGCATTGGGATGTTTGCTCCTTTGCCTTGTCTATGGAAACAAAAAAGTCGGGATAAAAATCCAAATAAATATATACAAGAAATGTGTCTGGCATGTGACCTTAAACGTGCCTGCCCTTCTCCCATTTCCTTATGTGCCGCAGGTTTAAAGCTGTAATCTGGAGCGTCAGCCATGCAATGTCTGTTTTCTGGCTTCATTCAGGTGTGGGTCCTGAGGATACAGAGAGAGTCAGCAGAGAGTCCCTGAGCTGGGAAGCTTTGTGTGCTATTGGTTTCCCCGCTGCCCGGCCGTTCTCTTTCCGAATCCTGAGGCCATCCTCCCTTTGATGTGCATCCTTCCGCCGCTCCCCACGATCGCCTGACCCCTTCGCCTCCTCTCTCCCTGCCTCCCTCATTGTTCCCTTCTCCCGCACCGCCGCCGCCTCCCCCAACCCATCCTCCGCGTCTTTCTCCTCCCTTTGCTGATGTCATCCGCTGCCTGTTCTGGCTGAAGGCATCGGCGAGAGCGGCGAGTAGGACCCACCGGGTCGTCTGCCCGCCCGCGATCATGGCCGCTACGGTGGGTCGTCAGCGTCTCTCGCCCGCGGCTCCCAGCTAAGCCCCCCAAGGGCGCGATGGAGCCCGGCGGCCCCGAGGAGCCCCCGCGTCTCCTGCAGTTACTGCGGAAACTCAAGGAGGTCTTTGATGTGTGTGACGAAGACGCTGACGGCTTCATCCGGGTGGAACACTTCGTCGCCCTCGGGCTGCAGTTCGGCCAGGGGGATGAGGTAAGGAAAGAGTGGCTTGGGTGGGAGACGATCGCCAGCTGGGGCAGAGAAGGGGGACCCGCCGAAAAAAAAGGCCCGGGGCCCTTCCTGACCGCCGGCTGAGGAAGCCGGATTTCTGCCATCTGCTCTTCTTCGGAAGATTTGGACCACCATTCCCAGGAGGCCCATTTTGTAAGAGGTCCCCTTCCTCTCCCTCGCTATCCCCTCAGCCCCAGCCTTGCATTCGACAGGTCTGAAGCTTGTTAAGACGTCGTTGTTCCAAATCGGGGCCTTAGCCCTGAGTTATGTGAAACCGGCGCAGATTTCTGAGCATGTGCAGAGAGCTTTCCCTCCCTTAAGGTTGTGTCTGTCCCATTTTGGAGGGGAGGGATGTGGACTTGTAACTTTCACCAATTCCCCTTTAGATTAGACTAGAAGCGCCCTATTGCTTGGGGGAGTGGAATAGTCACCCTTGGATAGCCGCACAGATCCCTCACAAATATTTAATCGCTGCAGCCGTCTACCCCGTGCAATGGACGTTCCTGAAGCAGAAATCTACAGGAGAAAATACCATAACTAGTGACAAGTTTCCTACCCTGCTGGTCCCTGTGCCTGAAGCCCAAAACGCTGCAAGAAGATGATGTGTCCCCAGTGCTTTTTTGTAAAAGAAAAAGGTGCCGGAACTCACACATGTCATACAACCCGCCTTGCCTACCCTACAAGGTTCCATCCAAAAAAGGTGCCGGAACTCCGTTCTGAGCGTTCTATGAGAAAAAAAGCCCTGTGTGTCCCAGTGCTGGGGGTTGGAAGACTTGCATACAGCTCTGTGGGATAGACTGGCTGTAGTTTCAGGAACCCCACCCCCCAAACAATTACAGCCTCCCTGACACCCCAGTCCTAGATTTCTAAATATCAGAGAATCATGGAGACTATTTAGGTCATCAGCTCCATGCTCAGTGCAAGAATCAAATTTAAATCTGAGTAAGGCTCTGCTTGAAACTCATCCAGAGAAAGAAGCTCACATCTTGGGTATTTATTTGTTCACGGTTAAACTGCTGTTGCTACTCTGTTTTTCTCAGCATTCAGCCAGAAACTGTTTCCCTGTAACAAGACACTTATTTTCTGGGTCCTGCACCCTGGGATGATAAAGATCAGATTTATGTCATCCCTTCAGCCATTAGCAAAATCCTGTCATACCCCCTTACCCAATTCTTTTTTTTTCTTTTTCTTTTCTGAAGACTAACCTTACTGCTTCCTCAAGCCTCTGCTTCGTCCTTATTGCCCTTTTCTGTACCTATTCTCATATCTTTTCTTAAATTATGGTTCTTGTAGGTGGACATAGTACTTGAAGTGGAGTTGACCAGTGCAGAATAGTACGAAATTATTATTTTATTATCTGGACTGGTTCAGCCTAAGTTTGCATTTGTGTGTTGTTTTAGCAGCCACGTCATGGTGCTGACTCATATTCAGCTTGTGATCAGTTAATTTCCAAGATCATTTTCACATGCAGAATTGTCAAATTATTACCTCCCATCCTATCCCTGTGCATTTGACTCCTCCTTAAGGAGACAACTTTGCATTTCTCTCTGTTAGGGTTCTATCTTTTATTTTCAGTCAGTTTCTCGAATCCACCAGCATCGTTTTAAATATCGTTTTGGCCTTTGACAGAATTTTATCTTCCGCCCATTTCTGTGCTATTTGCAAATTAGCTAATTCTCTTCACATCTTCAAATCAATTAATAAAAAGGTTAAAGAGTGCTAGGCTCCGACTCAAACTTCATGGTACTCTACTTGATGAAGAATAATTGATTAACACTCTTTTTAAGCAGTGCTTTTTTTGTAAGAAAAAATGGTGCCGGAACTCACACATGTCATACAACCTGCCTTGCCTACCCTACAAGGTTCCATCCAAAAAAGGTGCCGGAACTCTGTTCTGGGCGTTCTATGACAAAAAAAGCCCTGCTTTTAAGTATTGTTTTCAAGATCACCAAATATAGTGGCCAGGGACTGGTTCCGTGGAAAAACTTTTTCCATGGATTGGAAGGGCATGGTTTTGCATGCTGCCTGCATCTAGTGGATGGGGCTTTGCTTGTTTGCGTGGCCCAGTTTCTGGCATGCTGCAGATCAGTGCCAGTATACGGTCCAGGGGGTTGGGGACCCCTAACCTAATACATATTCCATCCAGCTCAGATTTAACTAATCGTAATGTCATCACTCAAATACTTTGGCCACCTTATGAGAAGGAAAGATTCACTGGAGGAGAGCCTAATGCTGGGAAAGATTGAGGGCAAGAGAAGAACAGGACGACAGAGAATGAGGTGGCTGGATGGAGTCACTGAAGCAGTAGGCGTGAGCCTAAATGGACTCCAGAAGATGGTAGAGGACAGGAAGGCCTGGAGGAATGTTGTCCATGGGGTCACTTTGAGTCGGACACAACTTCGCAACTAACAACAACAACAAATGTCATCACAATGCAATAGCATTTTATCAGACACTTTGCTGGAATTAAGATATATTATGCCCGTAGCATTCCTGCAATCCAGTAAGTCATCTAATAAAATTTGAAATAGAATTAATCTGAAAAATCCCTACTGACTTCTTTTCAAAGACTTTTTTTCAAGAGTTATTTATTTGTATATTTGTTCATTTGTATCCCACCTTTATTATTTTTACAAATAACCTGAGGTGGTGAACATATCCCAACATATCCTATTTTCCTCACAACAACAGTCCTGTCAGGTTGGCTGGGTGGAGAGAGAGAGTGACTGGCTCAAAGTCACCTAGCTGACTTTCATAGCTAGAACTCACAAGTCTCCCCACTTTCTAGCCTGGTACCTTAACCACTAGACCAAACCTCTGTATGATCCAGTCTTGAATCTTCCAAGCTATCCTTGTCAAATCCAGATTTCCTCCTGTCCTTCTCTCTTTTCAAAGTTAGAGACATTTCTTCTCCTGCAGTGAGTTGGTATTTCATTCATTCTCAGAGATGCTGAGTGGAGGTACTATTGGCAAATTCCTTTAGGGTTTTTTTATTGTTTTTATTTTTAGAAGCCTTTATCTGTGTTTTTTTTATTTTTATTTTAATTCCATTTATATCCCACCCTTCTCCGAAGACTCAGGGCGGCTTACAAGCTTAGCAGTAGCCTTCATTCTATGTATATGCCTGCTTATTAGGGCTTTCACACACACCCCCAAGCAGCATTATTACAAAGTCAGCTTAATTGCCCCCAACAATCTGGGTCCTCATTTTACCTACCTCGGAAGGATGGAAGGCTGAGTCAACCTTGAGCCTGGTGGGATGCGAACCTGCACTAATTGCAGGCAGCTGGTGTTACTTAAGGAGGTATTAGCCCACTGCTCCACCAAGGCTCTGTGTTGATCTGATTTCCACACAAATTTCTCCTACTATAGAGTCCTAGTGATATTAAATGTCAACTTTTTCAACCCGAAGACTCTGGATGATTTAGGAGCATATCTACAAGAGGATTATATTTTAACATGGCTTTGGGAAGGTAAAAAGTAATGAGAACTGGCATTCTGCTGGAGTCTCATTGTATGTTAGATATTTCCTAGGGTGTCAAAGCAGAGCAGCAAAAATCTGGGTGACCATTAGGTGATGCAAAAAGATATAGGAAACCACTCATTGCTTGCAACTATCTAGCTATTACCTGAAGTTTGCAGTGCAGGTTTGATAGTCCTATTCTTAACCCAAGTTTTCAAAGGACACCTGCTTCCGGAGCATTGTCTTTTCTGATAACCAATAACATTTTTGTTCTTTTTTTTCTGCCCTCTATACCATCAAGAGCTTATGCACCTTGGGGCTTCTGATGTTTACAGCCCAGGCTTCTTCTGTAGAAACAAAAGAGCTCTCAGACAAAACTATGTTGCAAAACAAGGAGGCAGGCAATTGTATCCTAATAATAATAGAAGGAGAATCTTTTCTTAAACGCTGGCATAAAATCTTGTGAAGAACGCCTGAATCAAAATTCTCAAAAAAAAACAACAACAAAAATGGCTGCTTTTGATAAATAAGAATCGGGAAGCAGTTTTGCAGATTATGGGAAAGGGAAGGAGAGGGAAGGAGAAAGGGAAAGGGAAGGAAGAAAGGGAAGGAAGGAAAAGAAGGAAGGAAGGAAAGAAAGAAAGAAAGAAAAGAGAAAGAAAGAAAGAAAAGGAAAGAAAGATCCCCTCCTCACCTACTTTTTCTCTTGCCTAATCTCAGCAGCCTTTCGCTCATTTTGTTAGGTGTTTTTCTGTAATATATCTATATCTGTGGATAAAGGTCTCATTGACATTATCGCTATTTGCTCACTGTCATTAGAATTCTGTTCACTTCCTAGAAATCAGCCTTAGAGAATAGAACAGATTCAGAAGGAAGTGCTTCTGTGCCATTTCAGTATTGGTTTAACCGAAGACGTCTCTTGATGTGCGTGTCCAGAGGATGTAAGATGGGCTTAGTTGAAAGATCTGATCTGGGAGTAGCAGCTTCATTAAAACCCATTGCTTCATAAGAAGATGAAATGAATAATACTACGAAGAAAAATAGACCTGAGTCATAACACCAAACTCATCACTAGAGGGATTACTTCTGTAGCTAGTACTTTGAAGAATGAAGCGTTCAGTTACAGTTATCAGATGGCGAAGCAAATCTGATTGTGGATCATAGTTTATATCCGAGGAGTTGAACTGAATTATTAGATAGAGTGAGACTGCTTTGACCATCCTTTTAAAAATAACAAAGACATTGTCATTAGTTCCCCCAAAGAGGTCATAACATCTCCTATACTGTGATGTCAACTTGAGAATGTTTTAAGAGTTCTGATTTTACCTTGCTTGCTTCATCGTAACAGTGGCTTTTAATATTTTTGCAATATGATATTGGTTCTTGTGCAGTCTGGTTCTGAGGATCACGCTTATCAGGTGTTATATAAATACAAAAATGGGGAATTACAGTTTTAACAAGTAAAGTTCTTATCATTACAGTATTATTATTTTCGTTTTACGAACATGCTGTTCTATTTGTTGCTTATTGTCTTTTTAAGCCCTGTTTACAAAATGCTTCCAATAGAATGGAAATTTGGAAGAGTTAGTTCAGAAATCTCTCTGTCTCTTTTACCATTTTCAGGGGGGAAAAAATCCATAGAACAAAATGAAACGAACAAGTGTTAGATTGGAAGGTAGAACAATCTGCATTTTATTCAGACCGAGATAAGAATTTTTTATCATTTATGCATAAATCACTTATTTAATCAGAATGATCCACAATAACTTGTTTTATTTAAGAAATCTTTTTTTGATAAAAACAAAACAAAAACAAGACTATTCATACCATGTTGAAGCAAAGCAACACTGAGAGTCAATAACATCTTATTAGTTTATTATATATTTATTACAGGTCAGCCGAAACTTGGCAATATAAACAGTTATTAATAATTCAACATGGACAGCTATAAAGGAGGCATATGAGTAATCTTCAGCTTATAACCACAGTTAGGGATCAGAATTTCTGTTGTTAAGCAAGGGGGTTGTTAAATTTTATGATTATTTTTTTTGCTACAGGCCGTTAAGCAAATCAACAGTTATTAAGAGCATCATGTTAAGTGAATCTGGCTTTCCTTGTTGATTTTGCTTGCAGAAGCCAGCTGGGGAAGTCACAAATGTCAATGTGCACAACCCCAAGACCCCGTAACATTTGTAAATACAGGCCAGGTGCCAAGTGCCCAAATTTCAATGATGTGGGAATGCTAGAATGGTGGTAAGTGCAAGGAGTGTCACTTTTTTCAGTACTGTTATAACTCTGAATGGTCATAGAGGAATGGTTGTAAGTAGAAGATTAGCTGTAGATACATGAAACCACAAGCAACAGTCCCAATGCACATCCTAGGTGTAACGTTGTCAGAACATACTGAAGGACTGTTAGAGTTCAACTTTTTTTCCTTGATACTCTCAACAGGCTGATGGCTGAGCTGATACAATTCCCCCTGTTCCCAATATGTTCCTTTAAAACACATCAGACGTAATTACACTCTGAAGGGGAATATCTATATCTACTTCCATTTCGTAACTGTCTACCGGAGACTAAAAAAGTGATCAGCAACTCTGAACAAAACCAAACCTCAAAAATTAAGAAATTCCTAGTGCCACCTTACTCAGGACTTGCCTGTCAGAATCTGGTCAAGTTTTTAAAATATATGAGATTATTCTGGTTATCATTGGTTAAAGTCACTAATGTTATTTGATTACTTTCCTTCACAAATTGTCACTAGAATTAAACTTTTTTAATCAAACAAAGGGAATTGGCCGGTCTTGATGGTTTTTCACTTGAAGCAGTACAAAAAAAATATATTGGCTTTCTGTCCCCTGTTTTATTGGAGATATATAGTGAAGCTTCTTCAAATACAGTCCTCCCTTTTAGTTTTAATGAAGCAAATCTCCTAATTACTCACAAGCTGAGCAAGGTTCCTACTCTGCATTCTGCATATTCCCTTGACAAGTGTGGATGCTAAGATTTTAACAGCTACTTTTATACAGGAAGAATCTTCTTTATGGGGTAGTCTCAGTTCAGAAATTAGCAGTAAACTTCACAATATCATTCTGTTGGACCAACGCGGTTCTGATGGAGCTGTTTTTAAACGTTTTGTAGAATTAAAAACTGATTTACATAAGAAGACTGAGGACCCAGATTGTTGGGGGCAATAAGCTGACTTTGTAATAATGCCGCTTGGGGTGTGTGTGAAAGCCCTAACAAGCAGGCATATACATAGAATGAAGGCTACTACTGCTAAGCTTGTAAGCCGCCCTGAGTCTTCGGAGAAGGGAGGGATATAAATGGAATTAAAATAAATAAAATAAATAAAATAAATAAGACTGCTCGGCAGGTGTTCAACTGAAGCACTTGTGGGCTGTTTGTTTCTGATGCCTTTGCAAGTTTGAATTCCACAGTGATGTGAAGAATCAACTGGGGGGGGTGTTCCTTAATAAGAATGAGCAAAATGTTCTCTGGGTGCATCAGCCACACCTTTTGGATAGGTGTGTTTAGGGTGAGAGACCGAAGGGAAGATGCAAAAAAAAAAAGAGTTGTAAAAATAGGTGGCTATATAAATCACACAGATAGACAGGATACGTTTATGCAGTTCAGGGCGTAAGCAGAAGTCAGAGGAGCGAAGCCTCTGGGAAGATAAAGGAGGGGCAGATGAATTGACTGGATATGCTGTGTGAACACCTGCTGCCGTCATCAAACGCCCTTCGCCCAGTGCGCTCCCACAGGGAGGGTCTGCTCAGGGTCCCGCCGGTAAGAGATTGCCGGCGGGTGACACCCAGGGATAGGGCCTTCTCAGTGGGGGCGCCTGCCCTCTGGAACCAGCTGCCGGTGGAGCTGAGAACTGCCCCCGACCTCCGATCATTCCGCCGGGGCCTGAAGACCTGGCTCTTCGAGCTCTCGGGCCCAGACTGAGGAGAAATTTTAATTTAGGGTTCTTTTTAATCGACTACAGGGTCAATTTAATATTTTTTAATTTGGTTCTTAATTTTTGTATTTTGGATTTTTAATTCCCTGTAAACTGCCCTGAGTCCTCAGGGAATAGGGCGGTATATAAATATAACTAAATAAATAAATAAATAAATGTGTGGCAGCGGCAGCAGCTACAGAGAAGAAAATTGCTGGGAAGATGAGGGGAGGGGGAGAAGGACCTGTTGTGTATGCTGCACCTTGGTTTGCTGTATAGCAATCGGAGTTGCTTTGGAGTAGTGGTTAAGACACCAGGTTAGAAACGGGAGACTGGGAGTTCCAGTCCCAGCTTAGGCACAAAGTCAGCTGGTGATCCTGGCTCTCTGGAAGGTGCTGTGAAGGTCAGTGCACGGGCTGCTGCTGCACAAATTGTGCAGACGAAACCCTTTCCAGATTTCCTTCTGCAACAGCCGAAAAGTTCCAAGTTTCAGTTCGGCTGGCTCTCGTCCAAACCGGGTGTCATTTTTACAAGGGTTCATTGTGATTATTTTTCACTTATGTCTTCTGCGAGCATAACTAATAAGAATATTTGTAGTTTCAGTGCAAATTTTGTTTTTTAGGATTTTTTGTTGGGGAATATTTTGATATAGTTTTTCCCAGTACTGTACTTTTATAAGGGTTGTTTTTGGTAAGTATAATAACTGCCACATAAGATGACATATTCTCTCTTTCTTATGGCATTCCCGCAAGTTATTGTTGCACGATTTGTTTATCTTAGAAATTATTGATGGAGTTATACCGCATGCAGCCTGTAAAATGTTTTATATAATTCCCCCTTAAGTTATAACTTGGAGTAAATTTATTGATTTTTTTTTCTCATAGCACTTCCCATTCAACTCTGATTGTTTATTTGAAGTTTTTCATTCACTTTATCATACATTTTGTTCTTTTTCCATCCCTGACATATTTAAATTACAATTTTCATATATATTCTGATAGGTGATGTTGGTTTTGTATGTTTCAATTTCTGTTGTATTTCTCAATATCCCTCTTTCTTGAGAGTTCTTTTTATTCCTCCAGCAATTTGCAAATACATCAACTACAGTAAATGCAACAACTTGTAATAATCTTAACCTTTTATTGAAATAATTCTCTCTCTCCCTCTGAAAAAAAACATTTCTCACACTTAACAACAGCATCCCCATGGTCACGTGATCAGAATTCTCACGCTTGGCAACTGACATGTAGTTATGACGGTTACATTGTCCCGAGCCAATGGGATCACTTTTTGCAACCTTCTGACAAAGTCAATGGGGAAGCCAGATTCACTTAACAGCCATGTTACTAACTTAACAACTGCAGCGGTTCATTTAACGACTGTAGCAAGAACGGTTGTAAAATGGAGCAAAACTCACTTAACTGTCTTGGAAATTTTGGGCTCAGTTGTGGTCATAAGTCGAGGATTACCTGTATAAATCTGCAATCTGTGTTTTATGATGTGCGTGTGTGGGTGGGTGTTTCTAAGCATCAACCGTAGTGAGTTCTGGTGTTATCTGTTGGCACAGAAGAGCTTTAACTCTCTTGGAAGGCTGTATTCTTTTGAAGACAGAGCATGAAATAAATAAGGTTTACCACATGGTTGCTTTGCATAGTTCCTGCATATTTTATAAGCTGTTCTGCTTCCTAACAGTAGTGGGTTTTCATGGCTGTGTTGTACCTAGGAGACATTGAGAACATTTGTTCCAACAGTTGCACGTGGCTTCTTTTCTCCTCTCTACTGTCGTGAAGCTCTGGGAATCGTGTTATGTAGATGATCTGCCCCAAAATGGGTAGTGCTGTACAATTAACACTTCAGTAGTGCTAGGAAAGGCATATTGTTCCGAGCTGCTTCATCAGCTTTACACAGCGCGCTTACCCATAATAATAAGCCGAGTGGTTTGGGGAGGAAGGATCTCTCCTCCTTTTTAGCTTTTCCCCCCCCAATGCATTCGTGATGCTTCCCGGCTGACTCACGATCAGGCGATCTGTGTCTTGTAATCTAAAACGGATTAAAGATCGCCTCAGTTTCTAAGCAAGAAAGCTAACATTTGCAAGCGAGAAACGCCTGCAGGACTGAAGCGGTGAGAAAAACATGCAGTTTTCTTTTGCAGCTTGGTTTTGCCTGTAACACAAACTGGCAGCAGGCTCCGCAATTGCCAGCACCGCAACAGAAACAAGTCATTGTGTTTCCACCTCATAGGGAGTTTTCTCTATTTATGACAGCATTTAATATGCGTCGCACATTCTGGCAGAACTAGGGCAAGATCGACATATGCTTTCTTAACTTAAAAGGTTATTCCAGAGAGTGGGATAATCAAAAAAGCATCCTTCCCCGTGATCAACTACAGGCAGTCCTCGACTTACAACAGTTCATTTGATGACCGTTCAAAGTTACGACGGTACTGAATAAAGGGACTGGTGACCATTTTTCATAGTTGCAACCTTTGCAGCATCCCCGTGATCGTGTGATCAAAATTCAGGTGCTTGGCAACCGGTTCGCATTTATGACGGTTGCAACGTCTTGTGCGGGGGGGTGTCACGTGGTCACATGACCACGGGGATGCTGCAAAGGTTGTAACTATGAAAAATGGTCATTAAGTCACTTTATTCAGTACCGTTGTAACTTTGAACGGTCATTAAATGAACCGTTGTAAGTGATTCACTTGGCAACTGTGACAAGAAATGTTGTAAAGTGAGGCAAATCTCAATAAATTCTAGGACTTCACCTCCCAGAATTCCTCCGCCCACTGACCTATTGTTTTGAGTCCAATGAGGAAAATTGTCTGGAATCTTTTTTAAAAAAAAATCTGCTATGAGCGTGATTATCCTCTAGTCTTTTGGTACAGAAACAAGCCTTTGTTATTTTTATTAGAACACCTGAAATAGTATAGCTAAGTTTCTTGGCCTCTCACATGGAAACTGTTAGCCCTTTGTTTTCAATTTCTTAGCACAATAAGGGCAACCTTACACAGGCAGTCCTTGACTTATAGTGCGCTACAGTACAATACGCTATACTACAGTCGTCTAGTGACCGTTCAAAAATAACAATGGCGCTGAAAAAAGTAACTTACAATCAGTCCTCGCACTTTCGACCATCATAACATCCCACAGTCACATGGTCAAAACTCAGGTGCTTGGCAACTGGCATGTATTTGCGACAGTTGCGGTGTCCTGGGGTCCTCCGAATGTCATTTGTGACTTTCCCAGCCAGCTTCCGACAAGCAAAGTCAATGGGGAGAGGGGGGAAGCTGTTTTTGCTTAACAATCTTATGATTTCCTTAACTGTTGATTCACTTAATAACTGGGGGAAAAAAGGAAGGTACAATGATGCACAACTCGCTTAACAACTGCCCTGCTTAGCCATGAAAATTCTGGACCCAATTGTGGTCGTATGTCGAGGAGTACCTGTACTTGCGGGGGAAAATACACATTACAGTATTTGCATTCACATCCCATATTGTACACTATACATCTTATGCAGCTACACCACAGATCTGGCCTAACATCCTGTGTGAACTCAGTTCAGTTTTCGTTCAGTGCATAGGGCAGACCCCCAACTCCAAAATAATAATAATAATTTTAAAAAATCAGTTGAACGGAACTTAGGTTAACTGACTTAAATTAAATACAAGTTAAAATTAGGGTATACGCATTTTATCTCTTCTTTCTCTCTTTTGGGAAAGTACAGACCTACGTAAAAAATTGAAAAGTCATGGGTGAGCATGTCATGTAACCATAGCAAATGAATCAAACCAGGGTGCATAGAAGTGGAACAAGGAAAAGAGACCAGAAGGCTGAGCATAATATTTTAAAGAAATGATTAACTGCAGTATTCAGTTAGGTAACCATTCGTGAACCTCTACGCTCTGTTCTTCTACAAAAGCTTTGCGTACATTTAAATACTTCCATGATGGTGGGTGATTTTTAGCTTAACCATCTCCAACCACAGGCGTGCTGGACTACAACTCCCATAGACAACAGCCAGTAGGAGTCTTGTTTTTGAAATCTTAGCCACTTCTGTGTCTTAATTCTCACACCTTCTTAATACATTAGTAATTATAAATATTAATAATATTCAGAACTTTATGCTTAGAATTTAGCTCTTATACGTTCCCCCCCACCCACCCGCCCTCAGCATAGATTACAGGGTTTGCAGTCCAAAATGGCTGCATGGCATTAGGCTACCTATAATATGTCACGTTTTGTAAAGAATATAGGGTGCTTCTTAACTGGGTAATTTTAATATTGCTATTTCAGCACCATTTCAATTTGTTCATACTTCAGGGGTGGTGGTGGTGGTATTCAACTAAAGGGAAGTTGTTGTTAGCTGCGAAGTCGTGTCTGACTCATCGCAACCCTATGGACAACGTTCCTCCAGGCCGTCCTGTCCTCTACCATCTGCTGGAGTCCATTTAAGCTCATGCCTACTGCTTCAGTGACTCCATCCAGCCACCTCATTCTCTGTCGTCCCCTTCTTCTATTGCCCTCGATCTTTCCCAGCATTAGGCTCTTCTCCAGTGAGTCCTTCCTTCTCATTAGGTGGCCAAAGTATTTGAGTTTTAGCTTCAGGATCTGGCCTTCTAAAGAGCAGTCAGGGTTGATCTCCTCTAGGACTGACCGATTTGATCGCCTTGCAGTCCAAGGGACTCGCAGGAGTCTTCTCCAGCACCACAGTTCAAAGGCCTCAATTCTTTGGCGCTCAGCCTTTTTTATGGTCCAGCTTTCACTGCCATACATTGCAACTGGGATAAATGGAAGAGAGGTGATTAAAGAGACGGAACGGTCACAAAACATAGCAGAAACAACCATCCGCCATATAGCATATTATTTTACAAGAGCAAATGTGTCTATAAATAAGGAATTACACTAACAAACTTCTCTCATTTTCTGTTCCATATGTAATTAAAGCCCCTCTATTAAGATTACGTAGAACAGGGGTGCCCAACAAACAAGCAAAGCCCCATCCATGGGATACAGGCAGCACACAAAAACACGCACTCTCCGGTCCAAGGAAAAACCTTTCTCCCTGGAACTGGTTCCTGGTGCCCAAAAGGTTGGGGACCTCTGACGTAGACCATTTCCTCTCCAGATTTTTGTCTCAGCTTCTCTTAAAGTACAGGAAAATGTCTAAACCCTAAATTCTGCACTCTCTAAGCCATAGTTAAGACATCAAAGGAAATTACGAAAGAAACGTTGATTGGACAAGACAAAGGCATCCTCCCCTTTTAATAGGAAATCAGTTACATGAAGTTAAAACTTGTTACATATGATAACACATATGTTCATTTAAAAAATGAGCTGTAAAGAACCAGGGGCCATAAACTTTAAGATGCTAATGAAGGAAAAAGGTCATTGCTTAGAGTTCACAAAGAGACAAACCCGATGCCAATTAACACTAACAAATTCTCTTTCATATCAGAAGACAGAAGTCCTCTTTGAAACAAACACGTGTTGTGACTCAGGGCCAGCCTGTGGGTCCGGCAGCCGGCTCAGATGTGTCGGATGACTCAGATGAGGGGGAGGAGGAGTGTGTGGAAGACGAACCGGCTGATGATGGTTTGGAGGCTTCGCAGAGGCCCCAGCCGGGGCCCTCTTCTCAGCTGCGTGAGCCCGATAGTGCGGAGGATGATGACCCACAGCTGGCCCTGTTCAAGGACGCCCGACGCAGGAGGCAGTCGAGCAGGACCAAACAGAGAAAGGCTGTGGGTCTCCTCGGGAGGAGGCACAGGGAGGCCACGCCCTGATCTCTAAATAAAAGGAGTGTTTGGGGAAGGGCTGGTTGCTGAAAGCAACCCTTCCGTTTGAGGATTCAAGTTCCAGTGTTTTTGTTTCTTGTTCTGTTATTTGAGTAATAAATCTTGGCAGACGCTTTCCAGCCTTAGACGCTCTCCAGTCTCTACTGTTTGAACAGGGGTTTGCCTTATTGCAAGGCCGGTAGCAGGCTGGTTCAGAACAACACGGTCCTTTCCTATCC
The DNA here is from genome assembly GCF_964194415.1 of Vipera berus. Classification (NCBI taxonomy): domain Eukaryota; kingdom Metazoa; phylum Chordata; class Lepidosauria; order Squamata; family Viperidae; genus Vipera; species Vipera berus. Next base: position 145,995,711 of record NC_138203.1, on the reverse strand, counting down.
TGACTTGGAAAGGAAAGATAGTTTTATCTTGCAGTTTATGAATATTAGAAAGAATCCATCCATCCAGTAACTGAGTAAAGAGCTTCCTACATTCCGGTCTACAATGGTTTATTAGCTATTAACATCAAGTAAAAGAGAAGAATAAAATCAAATTAAAATATAAGAAAATGTTATAAAGTACAGTCATATGACAAAGTCCATGTCGCGGGCTCTCATTTTACTTATGATGGTCACACGGTCCTGTGGTCACATGTTCACCCTTTGTGGCTTTCCCTGCAACCTTCCCACAAGCAAAGTCAGTGGGAGTGTCAGCAGGGCAGGTGGTAACTCAGGGGTTCCTGACCCCCTGTCCATGGCCTGGTACTGGTCTGCAGCCTGTTGGGAACTGGCCCATGCAAGTGGCAAATGAGCGCATGAAGCCTCATTTGCACATGGGCCGGATCTAGGTTGTGCGCATGAACCCGCCGCCCCCCACACTGCTGTGGCCCCCAGTCCGTGAAGCAGAATGTTTGGGGACCATTGTTTTAAGTCACTTCTATAAGACACCCCCATCACTTTTTTTCTCGAGCCCTGCTATAGGGTTACAAATCCCACGTGCACCCTGTGGTCCCCACCAACCAACCCACAACCTCTGCCAGCCCGCCCTTGCTCAGTGGTGCCTACTTGTAGCAGCCCCCCACAGGGCACCTAGCTACATCCTAACTTTATGTATCTGGGGCTCCACCTTTTCCCACTTAACAGCCCATGTGGTGCTGATGTTATCACAGCAACAGGAACTGCTGGGATTGCCATTGCTAAACCAAGTGGTCACATAACGTTGTACTTTACAACCACATTGCATAGGGGTGGAAATTCTGGTCCCAATTGCTGTTATAACCCACGGACTACCTGAATTCACTACATCAGAGGTCCCCAACCTTTTGGGCACCAGGGACTGGTTCGGTGGAGAAAGGTTTTTCCGCAGACCGGAGAGTGTGTGGTTTCGTGTGCTGCCTGCATCCCACGGATGAGGCTTTGCTGGCATGCCGCGGCCTGGTACTAGTCCATGGTCCAGGGGCGGGGGACCCCTGCAGTAGATGTTAGCACTGTGTTGTCAGTTTCTTCTATTTTTCTGAATCCATCTTGAAATCTAGCAGTTCCTCTTCCATGTTACTGTCGAAGACTGCAAAATCTTGAGCATTCACCTGAGAGATAAGTGCAATTGCCCAGTAAATTGATCATCGTCTTTTTTATTACTATTGGAATCTACACCGATATTTCCACGCTCTTAGCCAGTGCGGTTTTTCCCGTACTTGCTTACAAATTGTAAGTGGTACTTTAACTGCAGCATCTTGTAAGATTTTAAGTGGTTTTGTTGGTGTTTCATCAATTACTGATGGTTTGTTTTTAGCAATATGGCCTATGGATCATTTAACTCCATTTTCCAGAACGTCTGGCTCTAGTTGAGTGATTAAACCCTCATACTGCATATATCATTAGTCTTGAGTTATTTTTGCAGTTTTTTCTGTATAATTATGCCATCTCTTCTTTTTTATCTTTTTTTCTTCTTCTCCAGGAGATCTTTGCATCCTCTGTTTTTTATTATGCCCGTATTTGCTTACAGTAGTTTCCCTTGGTTTTTTTTTTTTGGTCTTCCTAAATTAATGCCTTTCTCACTCCAAGGTTATCTTCAGTTTCTTTGCATCGTTGATTTAAACGTAACTCCTTGTCTCTTCGTGCTCTTCTTTGGAACTCGGCATTAAGTTGGGTAATTTCCCCCCCATCGGTTGCCTTTTGCTTTTAACGTATCAGCAAGCAGATATTTCGCTTCCTTTTGCTTTTTTTTTGCAAAAGAATAGTTTTACAGGCGTCGTCTTTGAAAAATGTATTTGCTATAAACACTGCACACACTGAATTTTCTTGGCAGAATCCTATTACTCTCTCTTGCTTTGTTTCAAAGAACAAGGCCATTTTCCTGTTATTTCAGAGGCTACTTTCCTTCTGATTTTAGCATTCAAGCCATCAACAGTTTGTGTGCCTTTTTGGTTATTGTGTTGACAAGATATTTCAAGTAACCATCAGTACAGTCCAATTTATTTCAAGCACAGAGTTGAATCATTGTAATATTGATGCACCTTGCCTTGGATTCAAACCACAACAACAATAAAATAAATTGAATAAATAAAATAAATAAATAAATAAATAAACTTTGCAAAATACATCAAGAAATTGCAGCTTCCTGCAATAACTCCAGCAAAGCTACAAAAAACTGCACTACTCGGAACATTTTACATTTTAAGGAGATACCTGGTTGATACCTAGGATGCTGGCAGCAACCCGTGTCAACCATTAGTGTCAGTCAATTTGAGTTTTCAGTTGACTGAGTTTCATGTTTTATGAATAGAAGTTTTATAATAACAACAACAACAACAACAATAACAACAACAACAAAACAACAACAACAACAACAACAACAACAACAACAATAACAATAACAATAATAATAATAATAATAATAATAATAATAATAATAATAATAATAATAATAATAATAATAATAATAATTGGAAGGGACCTTGGAGGTCAATTCTTTGAATTCTAGTCCATCAAGGTTACATCTTGAAATTTATGCTCTGATGACTCCAGGTTTGCCTTTGCGTATGACATTCCACATGCCAATGACTTTCCTACAACAGCTGGATGTGCCTTTGCCTTTAATCCAACCATATCAGAAGAATTCATACTTGTTTTCTACAGTTCCCCAGTAGCTTGTTAGTTACATTCTCAGCTATCATTGTCAACATTCTTGGAAGTATTTTGCCATGGAAACATTTGGTTTTAGGAAAAAGCTGCCACTTTATTTTCTAGTGAATCTTGTTTAATCTTATCGCTCATTTAAGACTGCCTCATATGGATGAACCTTGTTCAAACTCTGCATCCGAACAACTTAGGGCAGAGGTCCCCAGCCTTGGCAACTGTAAGACTTGTGGACTTCAACTCCCAGAATTCCTCAGCCAGCTTGGCTGGCTGAGGAATTCTGGGAGTTGAAGTCCACAAGTCTTAAAGTTGCCAAGGTTGGAGACCTTTGACTTAGGCTCACTGGGATGTGCAAGCCTCTTCATCCCTACCAGGAAACAATCCACAAAGGAGATCTCATGTACCTGCAGTTTAAAGAGAAAATGTAATTGCTAGGCATTGGCAAACTACTAGAGCAGCTGTGGATCACAACTCTTTCTAGCTTACCATTCCTTGTCATTTTATCATTCCATATGTAGCTTAAAGAGGTTTTTTTTAAAAAATTTCTTTGGGTGCATCATAAACAACACTTATGCATTGTAATTCTGTCCTCACATGCTTTGAAATGTTTCTCAAACTTTTTGGGTGGGTGCATGGTAGGGAGGATGCTGGAAAATAGTTGAGCCGCGGCATGCAATTCAGCAAATCTAGAGTTATGCTATTACTGCAAGTTGCACTGCTTCAAGGCTTTATATCTGTCTAGAGGATTTGGGGGTCATGGTTTTCAATCCTAATGACTAGATGAAACTATAGAAGAAGAAAAACTGTTCCCAGCACAATCCATATGCCACTTTGAAACAGATTATTCTTTCACGTTTATTCTCCTGCGGAGATGCATATGCAAACAACAACGTGCATATGTTTGCAACATTATTAACAAACTTAAGAAAAGTCTGTTAGACAACACTGCTGATCTCCATGTTTACACACTGAATTGCTTTACCTAATTACACCATATGGCAGCCTTTTCCAACCCGGTGCTTTTTACGTATGCTAGATCAGGGCTCCCCAACCTCTGGTCTATGGATCAGTACTGGGCTGTGGCATGCCGGCAACCGGTCCGCACAAACAAGCAAAGCCCCATCCGTGGGAGGCAGTCAGCACACAAAACCACACACCCCTCTGGGCCATGTAAAAACCTCTCTCCAAGTAGCTGGTCCCTGGTGCCCAAAAGGTTGGGGACATCTGTGCTAGACTACAACACCCATCACCTTGAGCCCAAGCAGCATATCATCTAAGACAGCATATTCCCCTCGCTGTCTTAGGTGGTCCCTTGAGTTATTTAACGTTGCCCTTGGTTTTCAGCCTGTAACTCTGAAGAAAAGAGAAGACAGGTGGTAAATCTCCTCTCACGGTAAGCGAGAGTGATCTCTCGAGAGACAGTAAGAAGAGCCGCAGACTAGACCACGATCTATCTAATAAATGAAATTTGAGTCCAAAAGAGGAGGGATGTAAAAGCAAATTTCAGAAGGGATCCTCCTCCCTAGTTTTCAGGAAAGTAAAAGGAAGTGAAGGAAGGGGTACTTTGAGACTTTGCCAGACTGATGTTCGCCTTGCCAGGTGGTCCAGAGAAGAAGCACAACCAGAGGTGCTGGTTCTACCTTTATTGTAAGGTTATACTGACAGAATCTTGCAAGTCTGGAAGTCCATCTCTCTCTCCCCTCTCAAGTTTAAAAGGTAAAGGTTCCCCCGCTCATGCGTGCTAGTCGTTTCTGACTCTAGGGGCCAGTGCTCATCTCCGTTTCAAAGCCGAAGAGCCAGCGCTTGTCCGAGGACGTCTCCATGGTCATGTGGCTGGCATGACTAGACAGACGCCAAAGGCGCACGGAACGCTGTCACCTTCCCACCGTCATGGTCCCTATTTTTCTGTTTGCATTTTTACGTGCTTTCAAACTGCTAGGTTGGCAGAAGCTGGGATGAGTAACGTGCTCACTCTGTTATGCGGCACTCGGGATTCGACCCGCCAAACTGCTGACCTTCTGATCGACAAGCTCAGCGTCCTAACCCACTGAGCCACCATGTGGTTTCTCTTAATGGCAGAAAAACATGGTGGTGCATTCAAAGTTCCCTTTTGATGACTCAGATCCATAGTCCAGTATTTCTCTGCCAAGCAAAATAGTCTCCTTTCCCATCAACAGTTACCTGATGGGAAAACCTAATCTCTTTAAATTTCAAAGATTAGTCTAGCTTTGATCACCTTCAAAAACAATGGCTCAAAAACAATTGTCATAGAGACGTCATCATCATCATTGTCATCCAGTCAGTCATATCCCATCCTCCGCCACTCTACGGATCAGCACTCTCCATGCTCTTCTGTCTCACTCCTTCAGGTTTACCATGGTCACTTCGGTGTCATCTTTTATAAATTTATAGTGTCCGACCACTGGGTAAGAGGGTGGCCCCCTTCTCTTTTTTTCCGCTGATCACTCCCAGCATGATTGACCTTTCAAGCGACTCACCTCTCATGACATGACCAACGTATGACAGCCTCTGTTTGGCGATCTTGGCTTTAAGTGATATTTTTGGTGAGATTCCGTCTAGGACTTCTTTATTATTTTTGCAGCCCATGGGATGTGTAATAGTCGCCTCCAGGACCACAGCTCAAAGGCATCCACTCTTCTCCTATCTGCCTTTTTCAGAGTCCAGGTTTCGCAGCCATAAGTAGCAATTGGGGAAATTATTGCGTTAACTAATCTGCATTTGGTTGGGAGGCATAAGTTGTTAGAACAATCTGTGATACAAAACAGAATGATCCTTGTAGATATGAAACAGCACTCATAAAGGTTTGAGGGAACCTGTTACACTGAAATGGTAGTAGTTGATCCCTATTAATCCTGTACTAATCCATATACACTTGAGCTCTGTTTAATTTGGCACAAGAAAGAAAAATAATTATCGAAGGAAAACTTCTTTTAGTCTGCAAGTTATTCATCCAATACTCTGTGATATCCGGAAAAGAGGCACAGATGTTTCTACTACTTCGTTCTCTAGTTTGAGAATTGTGGACCTGGATCTGGAATTGAATATTCCACAATAGGTTACTGTATGAATGTATACTTATATGATTAATTGCTTAGAATAATTAATCATAACTATGAAAGAATAGAAATCTCAACATCTCATTACAAACCAGTACACTCAAAGCCCTTAAGTGTAGAACAGGAAGCTAAGTCAATAGCAAAAGCTTCTCTCCCCTACAAAAAAATAAAATATGATTTCTAAAATATGTTATATGTTTGGGGAAAAACATAGGAGTTGTTGAAATTCCAAGAAGGTGAGTGCCAAGCATTGTAGGCAAAGCATTTCATCCCAGCATACAATCAACAATACTCCTTCCTTCCTTCCTTCCTTCCTTCCTTCCTTCCTTCCTTCCTTCCTTCCTTCCTTCCTTCCTTCCTTCCTTCCTTCCTTCCTTCCTTCCTTCCTCCCTCCCTCCCTCCCTCCCTCCCTCCCTCCCTCCCTCCCTCCCTCCCTCCCTCCCTCTTCTTTTACAGCCAGAAGTATTCATAGGAGTGGGTGGCTTGTTGCTGATTTTTCGCCTAGATGACCTAATTTTTCTCCCCATTAACTTCAATATGCAGTAGTAATTTGTAGATCAAATTAGTTCTTTTCAGCACGAAGGTTTCAGCTTTATCAGTTATTTCAGATGGAAATAAATATGATTTATGCAACAGTTCCAACAGGAGCCCAAATCAGTCGCATTGACAGAGACAATAATGCCGTTGCAAATTGCTTTTAATATTTTTTTTTCAAGATGTCTGTTCAATTTGCTTTCCTTCTATCTCAGCTTATGAGTCCAATTGAAATGCAGTTTTCTGTATACTGGGGCTCCACTATGGTTTCTCTCTCTCTCTTTTCCTTAAATGTAGGGAACACACAGAATAATTGACAGTGATCAACAACTTGCACTATGTTGAGGCTTCTTGGCTTTAATTGGGCTAAGAGTTGAAATAACCAGCAAGAGCTTCTAGGGAGAAAACGGAATATTATGCGGCAGTGGAGCACAATAAATATGGTATAACAATCTCACATTCTAATTTCAGTCTGAACCAGAGATTGGAAAATAGGTTGAGTTGGCCAGGCCCGTCCCTTTTGCCTAGATCCAGAACAGTTGTTGTTGTTTTTTTCATTTTATGCAAAGCAGAAGTTAGAGCATTATTAAAGAAATAATTGGCCAAACTTCATTGAAAATGGTGTCAGGCTATTCTTGAGTTATCAAGACCGTGTGCTGAAATAAGGCAAAATTACTAAGTGATAGTCATCTTTTTAACCAGTAGGATAAATGCAAAAGGAGCAGAGAAATACTACCTGTGAAAATCAAAAGTTGGTGCTGAAATTCCTTGGTTGACCTGAGTATGTTGTGAGGTGAGAAAATGCTCACTTCAACCCCACTTGCTTCTTCATTTCCTAAAACATAATGCAGGCAGTCCTCGACTTACGACCGCAATGGAGCCCAAAATTCATGTTGCTAAACAAGACAGCTGTTAAGTGAATTTTGTCCCATGTTACGACCTTTCTTGTCACAGTTGATAAGTGAATCACTGAAGCTATTAGGCTGGTAACTCAGTTGTTAAGTGAATCTGGCTTCTCCGTTGACTTCACTTGTCAGAAGGTCGCAAAGGGGGAATCACATGACCCTGGGACACCGCAACTGTCATAAATATGAGTCAGTTGCCAAGCGTCTGAATTTTGATCACATGACCGTGGGGATGCTGCAATGGTCATAAGTGTGAAAAATGGTCATAAGTCTGTTTTTTTGGCGATGTTGTAATTTTGAAGAATCACTACATGAACTGTTGTAAATCAAAGACTATCTGTAATTAAGGTACTAAATTGAATATTTACATGGCTCCAAATTTTTTCTACTTTCTTAAAAAACCTATTCTTTCTCCCCACATGACGATGCTTATTGCTGGGGAAGGCTCCTTAGATCATTACTTTCAGTGTCTCCTTGCCATCTCACTTGTTCTTCTACATTTTGGCCTATAGCTAGACTATAATTTTATCTATCTATTGCATTTTAATCCCACTTTTATTAAGTTTACAAATAACCCAAGGCAACGAACTTACCTAATGTTCCTTCCTCCTCCTGTTTTCCTCACAACAACAACCCTGTCAGGTAGGTTGGGCTGAGAGAGATGTTTCAGTCTTCTACTGGTTTATCTGGAAATAAACATTTCATTTCATTTTTGACTGAGAACATCGCAAGTTTTTCTGTGAGGTGCTTTCTACTAGGGGTGCATTCTTCTTTTACTGATTTTTTTTAAAAAAATGGTTTTTCTGCATACTGTATGTGCAATCTGAGGAGGTTCTACTGCTTGGCAGCATCAGAGATTTGAATAGATTCTGTAATCCCTGCAGAAGCTCCTGGTAAATGGGTCACCTCACAATCTCAATCCTTTTCCAGACACGTGAAGGAGCTTTTTCTGGCACAGATCCAGATGTGCACTGACAGGTAGAGGGAAAACACCGCTAAGCTATTGACTTAAACAATGCCTTCTTTTTCAGCTAATCTTTCTCTCATTTCACTACTGTTACAAAACAACCTTTTTCCTTTGGGGTATGGAGATTTAGGTCACTCGGAGTGTGTAAATTAATGCAGCTCAGCTCCTTGAATATGTGGATGTGTTATACCTATCTTAGGATTTAAGCTAAAGGGTGATAAATATTCAGCGTTACATTTTAGGCATCCTGAATCAGAAGATTCCGTTTCTCTTTGAATCGGACAGATGTTAGGAAGAAAATAAACAGCTTCAGATAAACTGATTTGAAGAAAGTCTTCATCGATTAGGCATTTGTCTCCTTATCAGGGGTGTCAAACTGCTGGCCCGCAAGCCAGTTTCATCATACTGAAGCCACGCCCACCCCATTGCTGGCAATGCAAAAAGAGTTGCAATACGTCGTGACACGTCATGTGACACGGCGAGTTTGACACCCGTGCCTTAAGTGTTTCTGCCTGTCAGATTTAACCTTGAACCCTGCTGCCGAAGTGTGATTTGGGGAAGCTTTATTGAGAGCTGGAATAGGCATGGTAAGGAGGTTCCTCTAATGCAGGGGTCTTCAAACTTGGCCCTTTTATGACTTGTGGACTTTGACTCCCAGAATTCCTCAGCATGCCTGGAGAAGGAAGGAGTATTAGTTCAGTTCACCACCTTGAGAAATACAATATGCATTTAAAAAGTGAGATTAAAAATTTAACAGCAACTCTGGACAATATTTCCTAGTTTGTGAAGCAGTTGGAGAGCAGAAAGATTCCCTGCTTAACTCTTGTCATCCAGTACCGTCTTTTCCCCCCAAATAATCCTATAGATCAAACTACTATTTTCTATATTTGCTGATATATTTTTCCAGTGGGATGGAACTTTGAAAAAGGCGACTGGGATACAAGGATGGGTGGGTGGGTGAGGGCTGGGCTGGTGGAGGTGGAGGGAGAGAAAAGCATTGCCTTCTTTCCTGGCTCCTGTTACAAATTGCCCTGCCAGCTGCTATTTATAAAAATAAAATATAAAAATGAACAGGCATTATTGGTAGTCCTTGACTTACAGACTGGGTCAAAATTTCCATTGACAAGCCAACGGTTGTTAAATGAATTGCAGCGTAGTTGTTAAGTGAATCACATGTTTGTTAAGCAAACCTGGGTTCCCCCATTGATTTTGCACGTTGGGAGTTGGCTGGGAAGGTTGCAAATAGCAATCACATGACCCGGGATGCTGCAACCCCTTGTAAATTACATGCCGGCTTGGCTTCTGATCACGTGACCGTGGGATTGCTGTGATGGTTATAAGTGTGAGAACTGGTGTAAGTCACTTCTTTCAGTCCCGTTGCCACTTCAGATGGGTTGCTGAATGAATGGTTATAAGTTGAGGACTACCCATACTGTTTCCAGTTAAGGAACGGTTGCTGGAATTGGGTATGTGTAGTTTAACGAAGAGAAGGGTGAGGGGTGACAGGATAGCAGTGTTCTAATATCTCAGGGGCTGCCACAAAGAAGAGGGAGCCAAGCTATTCTCCAAAGCACCTGAAGGCAGGACAAGAAGCAACGGATGGAAACTAATCAAAGAGAGAAGCAACTTAGAACTAAGGAGAAACTTCCTGACAGTTAGAACAATTAACCAGTGGAACAACCTGCCTCCAGAAGTGGTGAATGCTCCAACACTGGAAGTTTTTAAGAAGAGACTGGCCAGCCATTTGTCTGAAATGGTATAGGGTTCCTGCCTGAGCAAGGGGTTGGAAATAATAATAATAATAATAATAATAATAATAATAATAATAATAATAATAATAATAATAATAATAATAATAATAATAATAATAATAATAATAATAATAATAATTTTATTTGTATACCGCCCTTCTCCCGAAGGACTCAGGGTGGTGAACAGGGCAATAAATACTAAAATACAAAGATACAAAAATTAAGAAAAGATTAAACAGAATGCCCAATACAATAAAACAATAAATACAATACGCTAAAAGCAATAATAAAACCCAAACCCATCAGACCAGGCCGGCTTGTTCAAACAAGTAGGTCTTTAGATCACGCCGGAAGGAGCGAAGGTCGGGCGCCATCTGGAGCTCAACCGATGACCTCCAAGGTCCCTTCCAACATCATCATCATCATCATCATCATCATCGTCGTCGTCGTCGTTGTTATTAAAGAACTGACATCTCACACCTCAATATTCAATATTTAACATATGAGGGTTATGAAATGTAATATATTTCACATAGTTACCAACCATTATAAAAATGAAATAATATTTGAAACCTTTTTTACTTCACAGCAAACTTTAGAACAGGAATGCTCATCACTGAAGTACAGGGAGTCCTTGACTTACAACAGTTCATTTAGTGACCATTCGAAGTTACAGTGGCACCAAAAAAAGTGACTTATGATCGTTTTTCACACTTATGACTGTTGCAGCATCCCCGGGGTCACATGATTCATATCGGGGTGGTTCATATTTATGATGGTCGCAGTGTCCCAGGCTCCTGTGATCCCCTTTTGTGACCTTCGGACAAGCAAAGTGAATGGGGAAGCCAGATTCACTTAACAACTGTGTCACTAACTTAACTGCTGCAGTGATTCACTTCACAAATGTGGCAAGAAAAGTCATAAAACGGGCAAGGCTCATAAATTGAGGACTACCTGTATTCCATTATTTAAATGGGCAATGTTGATATTTTACCTGATTAACCTATTGATTTGCACCAATCACAGTTTTCAATCCTAATGAACATGTTTACCATAGATTGTCAAGAGGCAAAATTTCGAACACTGAAATACCAATTAGGCTGCAGATTTGTTCAGTTGTTAACATTTATATTCCACAGCTTCTCTAAGAATGACTAGAGTGCTTTCATGGTTTTTCCGCCCATTTTATTCTCACAATCTTTGAGGTACTATAGGCTAAGAGCAAGTAACCTAAAGTTACTCCTGAGCTTCACAGCTAAATAGGCGTTTAAATCAGACTAAATAGGAAGAAGTTGTCATGGAGAAAAATCTATATGTAGTAGCTAAGAGTTAACATTGATGTGGTGGCACATACTCATAGTCAGGCCAGTTAATTATTTCAGATTTTAGCCACAACCTGTAAATAGTTGGGGGGTTTTTTACACACTTTTTACCTCTTCCCTTAACTAGGGCCAAGTTGACAGTTCTTGTTAGCTCATTTTCACCATTATTTTTGGAGAAAGAAGTGAAATTAAAGAACTTCAAAATAGAGGATCACTCTTACACAGGTTTAATGATATGGCCTGTTATCAATACAGGTGGACCTCGGCTTACAGCCACAATTGTGCCCAACATTTTTGTTGCTAAGCAAAACAGTTGTTAAGTGAATTTTGCTCCGCTTTGCGACCTTTCTTGCCATAGTTGTTACGTGAATCCTTGCAGTTATTAAGCGAATCTGGCTTTCCCATCAACTTTGCTTGTTAGAGGGTCGCAAAAGGTGATTGTGTGACCCTGGGACACAGCAACTGTCATTAATACAGGTCAGTTGCCAAGAGCCTGAGTTTTGATCACATGACCATGGGGATATGGCAGTGGTCATAACTGTGAAAACTTTTTTTCAGTGTTGTTGTAACTTTGAGTGCTCACTAAATCAGACATGTCAAACTCGCAAGGTCATGTGACATCGCGCAATGTATCGGAGCTTTTTCCCCATTGCCGGCGAGGTGGGCACGGTTTCCTGGTGATGTATCTGGCCCGCGGGCTGGCAGTTTGACACCTGCACTAAATGAACTATTGTAAGTCCAGGATTACCTTTAATAGTAACTCCCATTCCCTGAATGCAATTAAGGTGCAGACGTCCAAGGAAGCAATGACAGAGTAAAGTCAGCTTTGTTGTTAGCACAGCAAATGATTGAGACGAAAAGTGCTGCTGGTAAAGGAATTGGCATCTTGATCTCCTGTATGGGTGAAGGAGAAGACTTGGGATCACCCCACAGTGTTCCTTACGATGCTCCCCATGACGAGACCATAAAACAATGGCCTCTGGTGGGTTTTATTGCTCTGGGAGTGAGAGAGTCAGCTTTGCCCAGGCTGTGGTTCAGAGTCTTCAGAAAGGGTGCTGTGTTCTCCCATTTACCTTTTTAATTACTTTTTGTGCTTGAGAAGGACACATTTTATTACACTGGGTGATTTTCCTCCAACCTGCAGGGAAAAATAATTTATGTAAGTTTAAAACGTAAAGAAAACCTTTCTAATTTGGAAACAAGCAGGAAAAGGGTAATTGGAATGTTGATTTTGGAAAGTTTTTAAGCAGACTAAACGACTTTGAAAAATTCTAAGAATACTTCCTGTATTCTTAGTGGTTTGTTTAAAATCTTATTAAAATACACGAAGATTTTGAGTGTAGGTGTAAGAAGTCTCTTCCTGGGAAAATGTTCTGGATGAGAGAAAAACGTAATAAGAGCAAGACTGGTTACCAGAGGCAACCAGAAAGAATTAAAGATCACAGTTAAAGGAGAAGACCCACCAATACAGAATAGAGAAAAATGTTTTAACCTGGATCTGACTTGTTTGGCAACAATGTACCCAGAATATATTCTTTAGGCCAGGGGTAGGCCACCTTGGCTCTTTGATGACTCATGGACTTCAACTCCCAGAATTCCTAAGCCAGCATGGCTCAGCTTGGAAACCTTTCCCTTTCCCCTCAGCATGGCTGGCTCAGGAATTCTGGGAGTTGAAGTCCACGAGTCGTGAAAGGGCCAAGGTTGCCTACCCCTGCTTTAGGCTATCTGATACAATAATAATAAAAAAACTTAAAAGAAAAGACAGAAGAGGAAATAATGGAAAATTAGGCTGTTTGGGATATGGATTTAAAATTAACAGGCTACAAGAATGATACTGAAAAAGATGTTATACAGGACTTACAAATGAAACTGGCTGAGGTTTTCATAGTGAAAAGGGACGCACAAATAATAAACCAGAAAAGTGACTTGGATATGTGGATTTTAGCTAAGAAAATTGACAATTCTTTTACTTTGGATTTACAAAAGAGATGCATTATACCTATGAAGAAATTCCTGAGAAAAGGAAAATAAATCAGCTTTGGTGCACTATCTGAAAGGAATGAAAATCAACACATATAAAAATAAAATATTTACAAAATTGGCTTATTTGAACAAGATTAAACTGTATATGATTTTTTTATATATAGCTTTTAATATTTTTTTTCCTTGACTAGGATTGAATAACGAGTTTTTAAAGATTTGTTTATAGATAAGATAGGGAAGAAGAGATTTTTTTGTTGTAAGTTCAGAGACAGGATAAGCTATGGTATTAAAATTAAGAGGAAAAGAAGATGATAAGAAATCCATTTGTGGGACATAATTTGTAGGGATTAAAAATTAATATTTTAATACATTGTTTCTAGTAGCTTCTAATGAATTTTTCTTGATTAAAATTGATAGGTGAAGTTTTAAATATTTGTTTATAAGAAATAGAAAAGTTTTGTTTTTTTAAAAAGAAAATAAAAAGGTATTGTATAAAGGAAAGTAATATGAAATTAATTTACTTGTTTAAGGTTAATATGCATACTTATTTTTGGTAGCTCTTATAGCTGATTAAGATTGAAAGATGAGGATTTATTATATTTGCCAATAGATAAAATATGAGATATGGGTTGAAGAGAATGAAAAGATTTTTGCTTGAAATATTAGAGAAAGTGCTGAAAATATTTGTACTTGTCTTGATAGAGAAGGAAATCATTTTTCCCCTCTTATTTCTTTTCTCCTTTTTATATATTTTCTTTTCCCCTCCCCCTTTCCTTTTTCTTTTTGTACTTTCCACTTTTGTCTTTTTTATATTTTCCTTAGTTTGTATTAGTGTTTTATCTTTGTATTTTTAAACTTCAATAAAAATTATGAAAAAAATGTAATTAATGTGCTGATTTTTTATTTTAAAAAAGAGGTAATAGCACCAATGACAGCTCCTTTCCATGCTTATTAATATAAACTGTTCATGTGGATCACATTTTTGTAATTGCCTGTGAACTTTCAGAAGGGTTCATGGGCAAGTTGGATCAACTGCTTTAAGTTTTAATAGGAAACTATTTAATGATCACATTTTTAGTCCATGCTTTCAAAAGGACTCATGCTTCTCTGGCCTCAGATAGATCTTCCTTCAGAGTTTAATACAGTCCTGATCTCGTTCACATTTTTCTCCTTTATTATTCTATTCTTTGAGTTCTCAAAGTAAAAGTAGTCATGCATTAAAAACTGAATGCAGTAGGCTATGCATGCAACATTTAATCCAGATATATGAAAAATAAAAGAAGCAGCTTCAGGCAACTAGGCAATGAAATATCTGCAAATATTTATCCTTTCGTCTGGCTCAGTCTTAAATTAATTTAGTCAATTGGTTAGCAATCCAAGCTTGACTGCTGTCTTCTGATGGAGCTCCTGATGTTATTTAGTTATTCTTTTAATTATTTATACTTACGTATATTCCACCTTTATTATTTGTATAAATAACACAAGGCAGCAAACATATCTAATACAGATAGCCCTCGCTCTATGGCCACAATGGAGCCCAAGATTTCTGTTGCTAAGCTAGGCAGTTGTTAAATGAGTTACACCCCCTTTTATGAACTTTTTTGCCCCAGGTTTTAAGTGAATCACTGCTGCTGGTAAATGAATCATGTGGTTGTTAAGTGAATCTGCCTTCCCTCATTGACTTTGCTTGTCAGAGACTGACTGGGATGGACACAAGTCACAATCACATGACCCTGGGGCAGTGCAACTGTCATAAACACAGCCCAGTTGCCAAGTACCCAAATACTGATTACGGAACCATGACAACACTGCAACCGTTGTGTGAAAACCGGTCATAAGTCTCTTTTTTCAGCATCGTGCCTTCGGTAACTAAAAGAATAGTTGTAAATCCAGGAGTACCTGTACTTTTTCCTCTTCCTATTTTCCCCACAACAACAACAACCTTGGCAGTTGGGCTGGGCAGAGAGAGAGAGAGAGAGAGAGAGAGAGAGAGAGAGAGAGAGAGAGAGAGAGAAGGGGAGGGAGGGAGGGAGGGAGAGAGGGATAAACAAGAAATGAGAAAAAAAGGTGGTTTGTGGTAATCTTATTAAAATTGTTTCTGTAAGGCTGTGGTTGTTTAAGAACCAGGATTTTAAAATTTGACAGGAGTTAAAAATAGAACAGCCTCACAATATTACCTTGTCAGGAAAAAATAAGATAAACATTTTGACTCACACTGCCGGGAGCACTGAGTGGGAACCTTCAGACAAGCAATGGCTAAATAATTAAATGAAAGAAGTCAAACAGTGATATTCAGCTGTCACTGCCCTTTGTGGGGAAACAGCCTAAAGAATCTCAGGTGTTCTCCCCCCCGCCCCCAGGTTTTATGGTAAATATGAAAGAAGGCCGATCGGGACTTTCCTCTGCCTCTCGGAGGTTGTGTTTTTATGGTCTGCTTTCCTGAATTTGGCTACAATGCTGGGAGTTTCAGAGATGGCTTCAGGGAAGGATCAATTTGTCACTCCAGTCATGCTTGATGGCAGCACACAGAAGCAATCCAAGACACTTCCCTGAATTATGGCAAGATATTTCTTCCTTTCCTGCATCCTAAAAAAAGCCACTTAAAATCCCATGTATGTCTGCCAAGGTACCCAATAAAAATCTCCAAGGTCTCATAGCCCAATGGCAGGGTAAGGCTGGAAGGAGGGAGCGAAGCCCGTCTGAACCTCTTCCACATACGAATTGTCCTCCTTTTGAGACAACCAGCCCCACTGTGAGGGAAAACTGTAGAAACATGGCAGGTTTCGCTTCACCCTGCTCCATATTGGCATCCTTGGTTTAGATGTTACAGTACATGTTTAAAGCAATCCAGTGATGATTTATCCAATAAACCGTGGTCCGATAAGTAGTTGTTTAGCAAAATGTGGGGGTCTACTCGTGATAAGGACAGCCTTGATAGCAGACAACTGTAGGGGTGCAGGCTAAGCCAAATGGCTTGCGTTCAGATTATTTGGGTCAACTGTGAGGATTGTGAGGATCAACTGAAAGAATGTACTCATGGAATATTGAATAGACTTTCTATCTGGGGTTCAAAAATGGGGGGGCTGTGCAGGAAGAAAATGGGTGGTGGATCCTAAAATTACCAATGCCTTGCCTGTCTCTTTTTCTCTCTAGTTATACAACCCAGAGTTGAGTTTTAATGGGGGGGGGGGTTGGGGGGGAATTCAGAACAATAGAGTTGGAAGAGACCTTGTAGGTTTTCTAGTCCAACCTGCTGCTCAGGCAGTAAACCCTATACCATTTCAGACAAATGGTTGTCCAAGAAACCATACTGCATGATATATTGATAAAGATTCTCAGTCATCCAAGTGAAATTGTCTGAAGGTTGAATCGTTGCAACTGGACTTACTTCCTCGTTAGCTTGAGATATTTCAGTGCTCAGCGCGAGTTGTGATGGGGGTTTCCTGATACTCCCATGTAACACCTCTACTCCGTGAGCTGCATTGGCTTCCGGTTGCCCTCCGGGTGAGATTCAAGGTGCTGGTGATGACCTATAAAGCCCTAAATGGCTTGGGTCCAGGATATTTGAGGGAACACCTGCTGCCAGCATCAAGGTCCCTTCGTCCAGCGTGCTCGCAGAGGGAGGGTCTTCTCAGGGTGCCGCCGGTAAAAGATTGCCGGCGGATAACACCCAGGGGGAGGGCCTTCTCTGTGGGTGCACCTGCCCTCTGGAACCAGCTGTCCGTGGAGCTCAGGACTGCCCCTGACCTGCGTTCATTCCGCTGGGACCTGAAGACTTGGCTCTTTGAGCTCTCTGGCCCAGGCTGAGAATTTTAACTGGGGTTCTATTTTCAGGGATACTTATTTATTTATTTATTTATTTATTTATTTATTTATTTATTTATTTATTTATTTATTTATCTATCTATTTATTTATTTATTTATACTTTAATCTTTTTAATTGTCTTTTAACTTTTATATTTTGTATTGGTATGATTTTAAAATGCCCTGTAAACCGCCCTGAGTCCTTCGGGAAAGGGCGGTATATAAATCTAATAAAATAAAATAAAATAAAAATAAAATCTAAGCAGCAGTTTGGGGAAGGAACCCCTGACGTTAGTGCTAGTTGGTATATTCCAACGACTCTACCTAACTCAGCTCTGACTGATAAAGCTGCTTGGCTAAGCAGCCAAGTGTCTCAAACTAGTCACAAGAAAATAAGTCCAGTTGCCATGATGCAGCCTTCAGACATGCTCTGCAGGCGCTCCATATCTTATTTTAGAATTTAGCAGGTTTTGTTCTTTAAGTTTTGTTTTCCACACATTTGTGGGACTAGCACAAAAACCCATAGCCACAATATATTTGGTAAATTTGAAAGGTTATCCCTCGGCATGCATGTTTTTTAGGGAATGAGTGGAAAAGATTTGTCCAGATTATGTAGATACTGTATAGAATAGATCAAACTATGCTTCCGGAGTTGCAGATGGCATCCAAAGTACATTTTAATGGCTTTCAGGACTCTTCAAAATCCAGCAGTGCACCTAAAACCATCAATCTAGTTTCCATTGGGGTTTTTTTGTAGGAAACACATAAAACGGTAGTACAACCAATGAACAATAGCTAAATCAGGAAGTACTTTAGTCTCACCCCAAAAATATTGAGCAAAAAAAATGCTGGTCCCATCTTCTTCCTATATCCATTTTGTATTATTGTCAACGCTGCTAATATCAGATGTGTTTGCTTTGACAATAGATTGAGATGCAACCATTTTCTTCTTATGTTTTACTCTTAGAATTAGAGTTAAATGATGCTGGGTGGAGGAATGTGCATGAGAGTTTAGCTAAGACATAGCAATACTGAATCTAGTGTGTGGACCAAGGTTATTGAAATAAGAGATGATAAGAATTGGTGGGCTGGAGAACTGGAGGGGAAGCCTGCATTTCAAACTAATTGGATAATGTGATTTATGACTGTTAACTGGAGAAGGGAATTGTGCTTTCATACTATGTGCTCAGGGGAGGGGAATTCAGATTTTGGCTTCGACTATGTTAGTGCCGATGCTATGCTACTCAAATAAAGATTTTTTAAGGTAAACAATGCCTTAAAGTTCTTTGAAAAGTTTCATCTGTCGGAACCATGACAATTATGGTAAGTGAGCAGAATTCACCACTCTGAAGAATTGTCAGTATGGCTGGTTCAGGAATTCTGGGTATTGAAGTCCACAAGTCATAAAAGAGCCAAGGTTCCCTACCCCTGATCTAGACCAATATGGGCATTGATGAGAATTCTGAGAGTTGAAGTCCACATATGTGAGATATTGCCAAGACACTGAGTGAATTTATTACTAATTAGAATCCCTCACAATTTTCCATATATATTCCACCAACCTTCCATTAGAAGCTAAAAGTTTTCATAATTATACTTATCCTGCATGCCATATAGCTGTGGTGTGCAAATCTTGTTGAACTGGTTTTTTCCCCCGTGATTTATTGAACAAGACTTAATGACTTGGCTTACACACCATTAAGCTGTAATATTTCTTGCACCACACACTGGTTTATTATGATAAGAGGTGAAACAGACTGCTATGTTTAGACACTTTTTCTATGATTTTGCTTGCTACCCTGAAGGAGGGGCATTCACTGACTTTCAAATGTTGAGTGTGATTATGTAAATGAAGTCCTGACCCTTTTACTGTGTGAATGTGTGTGTTGCATGCTTAAAGGAGGCTGGACTTTGTTCATCTGGTTTTGCCCACCAATTTAGAGCCACTGGCCAACAACTGCAGATGTCCCTACTATAGAAAATGGTATTTTGTCTTACTACAGGAGACAACGCTCTGTTTGAAGGTAGGCTGTACTTGCATGTCTTAAAAATAAAATACCACAAGGAAGGCACATTCACATCAGCACTGCTGTTGTACATGAACACCTCACATTTTGACCTCGCTGGCACAGAGGTCACCTATTCAGAATCTCCCCAATTAGATATATGTTAGATTTCTATTTGAGTTATAGCAATTCTAAACTTGCGTCTGCCGTTGTAAACTATTTTGCAAATCTTTAGCAAGTCCACATCCTTCATCCTTTCTTTCTATGGGGTTTTCCTTTGGGGATGAAGGCTATAATAGAAATGGCTACCCTGTCTTTTTGGATTGCCTTTGACCTAGTTGCCAGAACATGTCAAACACCAAAATTATTACTGCGTAGAATCAATCACCGGAAAGGCTCTTCTGTTGCTTGAGAAATAAAACCACTTCTCTACAAGCTTTGCACAGCTATATAAATCCTGGTGGAGAATCAGCTCTCTTGTGCTGAACCTATGCTAATGTGGAAATGAATTCCCTTTGGCGTCTTATGTTTATGCATCTTTTATGAGGCATCTTGCCCAGACTAGGGAGTATTATTTATGCACTTCTTTCTGATGCCAGGCAAAAAGCTTGATGACATGTAAGTCAGGATTTGCTTTGCATTACAAATTCTGTATAGCACTGCACTCTCTTTAATCCTTATGGGCTCCAGCGAGCCTCTGTGGGTGAGTTCTTGGCCTGCTTAGCTTAATTCTGGGATAAGAATTAACTGCAGCATGGAACTTGCCTTTTAGGTGCGTAGCACCTTCTGACATTTGTTTCCCTCATCAAGATTTGCTTAGAAACCCTAGAAGGTGAGGTGACAGGTGTCAGCCAATCAGAATTTCAACTTCTCTTTTCAGTGTTATTCTTGATGCTGGCATGGGATCCGATTGGTTCTGGATGAGGTCCTTTGCTCAGAAGCGGCTATCTGTTTAAATTAGTGGTTGGTTATTTAGGAGTCTTGATTCTATCCATCAACTGTTGGCAATCAATTTGGCATTCCATCTTTAGGTAACAGTTTGTCATTCCATCCTTGTCATTCCAGTTTGTCATTCCATCCTTGCCATCAAAATAAAACAAAATCATTACAGTATTTGGTTTGGCAAGTTGGACACTCTACAGGTCCCATCAGCAAAGGAATGTCGGCTGGTGGAAACTAGGAGCTCTCTGCTGTAGCCTTGCCCTCTGAAAAATCCCCCCCCCCACACACAGAGAGATTAGGATAGTCCTCACCATGTAGGTCAGGGGTCTTCAAACGTGGCCCTTTTATGACTTGTGGACTTCAACTCCCAGAATTCCTCAGCCAGGCATGCTGGCTGAGGAATTCTGGGAGTTGAAGTCCACAAGTCATAAAAGGGCCAAGTTTGAAGACCCCTGATGTAGGTCTTGAAGATCTGGTTATGTGGCCAGGCCTGGAGCCTTGAGTGTGTGAAAACCCCATTTCAAGTCCTCAGTTTTAATAGAGGTTATGACTGGTCACTGCCCAAGGTCACCTATACAGCAAAAGTCTGTATAGTCAAAGCTTTGGTTTCCACAGTAGTATTGTATGGAGAGTTGGACTGTAAGGAAGGCTGAGTGCTGCAGTTGTCCGAGAGGGCAACTATAGAAATTGAATAAATAAATAAAATTACTCTGCAAGGAAAGCCAGGAAACTGTAGAATGGACTCATGCAGCAGAATCCTGCACTGTTTTATAGCCATAAAAACTACCTGAGGCTTTCATTTCTGGAGGAGAAGAGAGGCAGTCATACAGTTTTCCAATCCCTTCTCAGCTTTTCCTGGCACTTGCCTCTTCTGCTTTTGCAAATATCGGAGAGTGCTAAGTAAAGGCTGCAAGGCAACACCTACTGCTATTGTACTTGTAAAAGCTGAAGGAAGTGGCAGCTTCTGCAAGTGCTAGAAAATACTCAGTGGTGGCTGCAAAGAGACAGCAAAAATGTTTAAACAACCCTCCTGAAATCTTAGTCAGTTTTGCTTGGCCCAAAGTAAAACAGACTTAACGCCCCTGAAGCGCTTGAATTAAATTTGACCTGAGTCCTCTGCAGAACAACAAATAGATCAGGCAAGTTAAGAGCCGTGCTACCCAATGCACACAGCACGTGCTGCCAGCTTTTGAGAGAGTCCAGACAAGTAGCACACCCAGGAATATTAGCTCTAATTTTATTGTAGATAGAATCGTGCAAGTCTGAAAGTCCATTTCTCTCCTCTTTGCCTCCACAACCCAAGAAATTATGGCAGGTCATTTCTGAAACATTTGCCACAACTCATTCTTTCTGCGGGCTAAGCTGCTGCTTATTCAACTTTTGCCTTGGCTGTGGCTCTGTCCCCCTGTCTCATTCCCACATACCATTATACATGCATCTCATAGAAAGCCAAGCAGACCTCCCTCCCTCCAACCAGGTCTGCATCTGGGTTAACCTCTGTTTTAGACTTTTAAGAGTCCAGCTCAGTTTACCACACACAGCCTTAAATGTGTTTGGGTAAGTTGTAGTTCAGTGTGTACAGCAAACCTAGGAAGATGGTTAAGGTACTTCCTGCAGGTGTGTTTCAACTCCTGAATCTTTCATTAACCAGCTGGAAGCCAAGTCTCAGTCACCTTCATGTCTACAGATCTTGAAATGTGGTGATCAGTACTGTGAACCAATCCATGTTCTCCACCCAAGCATCCAATAAGAGAGTTTTAGCTCTCCACCCAAGCATCCAATAAGAGAGTTCCCCTCCCTTTATTAACTTGGTCAGTTCTTATTCAAATTCGGGCAGATCCTGGTCAACAAATACAGGTGATCCTCACTCTACAGCAGTTCATTTGGTGACTGTTCAAAGTTACATTTATGACCGTTGCTGTATCCCAAGGTCATGTGATCCCTTTTGTGACCTTCTGGCAAGCAAGGTCAGTGGAGAAGTCGGTTTCACTTAACAACCGGGTTACTAACTTATCAAACACAGTGGTTCACTTAACATCTGGCAAAAAATGTCGTAAAATGGGGCAAAACTCACATAAAAACTGTCTTAACCACAGCAATTTTGAGCTCAGTTGTGGCCATAAGTCGAGGACTAGCTATATCTTCTCCCTCTTGCCATGCAAAAAGGGAATACAATAAATAGCAAGTGCTTGGTTCTTTACACCCTCTCACCCCCACCAATACAATAGCTCTGAGCAGTTACAAATGGACTTAACAACATTTGTTTAGTGACTGAAGTTACAAAGGCTTTGGTAAGTCACTGGAAAAAAAGTGACTTACAACCAGTCTTGACACTTGCAACCATTGTGGTATCCTCATGGTCATGCAATCAAAACACAGGTTCCTACCGTCAAACAGCTGATGCCCCTGGCCGACATGACTGCTGCCATAGCAAGGATGAACAACGTGGACTTAATGGATTGCAGTGCTGGTGGTGAGCCATGGACTAGTGCAGAGCTGGAAGGCGAACAATGTGGCTAAGGAAGAGGGAGGGAGAATCTGGGATGGTTTTACAACTGGTTTTCCGGATGCTGGCCTGCTGTGAGGGGAAGGGTGGAGTAGCAGGGGAAGGGTATTTAACGCACTGGGAGCAAACCACTCCCAGTGCTGACTTTGTTTGCAATTCCTTTGTTTGCTTCTGTTTGCTACGTTCCTGTTTCTCAGTTGCCTGTTTTTCCTTTTGCTTTTATCTACAAAAAAGAAATAAAATTGGAAAAAGGATTATAAAAATTTTGGACTTAAAAAACCTTAAATTGCTAAGCACATTGATTTGTGCTTTAAATTGTAAGCCACCCTGAGTCTTTGGAGAAGGGTGGGATATAAATGGGATTAAAAAAATGGCATTGGTGACATCTTGTGGTGAAGTTTGGTATAACAACTTGTTATTTCCTAAAAGAGACTGGGCTCAAAGCCAGACCTTAGATAAGACTCTTCTGACCTTGGCACTACCTGTGAGAAAGTCAGCTGTAAGAGAACAGCTGAGCAGCACAACTGGCCTATTTAAATTGTGAATGTAAACTTTTACTGACTTTACTGAGTTTTATGTGGGGAACTGCCTTCCTATCTCTTTATTTGAGGAATATTGGTTACTATATGAGATGATGAAATACCTTGGACTATAAAATCTTGCTTGACAAATGATTTCTACTATAAAGACTATTTATAAACACATGAAAGAGATGGATGAAGACCAGGAAAAGATCCTTTCCATGTTGAAAGCAATACATGAAATCATTCTTTCAGCTTGTGATAAAATAAGACCTAACATAAAAGATCAAGACGTCAGCTTAAATATACAAACCCAAACTTTGACTACAACCAAAGAACTAACAATGCAGAAGATAATAGAAGAAGTGGAACAATGAAATATTAAGACAGAGGACTCAATTGACCAACAAATACAGTTAATAGAATATCCAGAAAAGGGAGTGACAATACTGGGGAATCATGGGGAATTGGAATAATAGGGAGACAACTTAATGAATACAAATGGGCTAGTCCTTCCAAAAAAATTGTCTCCTTTATTTCAAATAACATAAATAATAATAGAAGGAGATCTATTTAATGATCTAAAAGCACTGATATGGAAGCCTAGTTGGCAAAGGAAGAAAGCCAGAATATTGGGGTTTTGATTTATTAGAGGGGCTTTCATATTATTAATTAGAGGGTTAAAGGGAGAAGTTGAGATAAGGGGAATTCTGGCCATTAAATTTAAAATATTTGGAAATTAGTTGAAAATAAGGATTTTATCTGTTTAATATTTAAAAATTAGACCTAAAAGAAAAATAATTATTATGAATATGTTTGATTTATTGATTAACCCAGGTAATATATATAATAGTTTTGATTTATTAAAGGGGATATTGTATTATTAAATAGATGATTTAATATGGTGGGAAATAGATAACTTTTAGGAAATAGAACAAGATTATATTCAAATAGATAAAAATGTGTATTTTGGATATTAGATTTTGTTATAAATTGAGATAAGGGAAATCTTGGTTACCTAAAGTCTGAAAATTATAAATATCAAAGGTTAAATTGGAATATTGGTGGGAAACTAAAACTTGGGAAAAATTAATAACAGGATATGGATTGTTTATGAAGATTGTAAAAAATAATTAAGATATGTACAAGCTAAAATTTATTGATAAATGTAATAATGATGGTTTTACTGTGTTGATATAATAAGAACTGTATTAGCTTAAATACGAGAAAGTAAATGTTAAGGGAATGTTAAGGGAAAAAGAGGAAATATTTGATGTTGTAACGAGATTTGTACTAAAGGTTTTGCTATCAAACTATTGATTAACCCAGCCATATACGGTATATTTTCACGGGTACAGGTATGTAGGTCTTGGCATATTCGGGTCTTTTCCCATGTAAGATTGAGGGTGTCATTTTCAGGCTTGTGTCTTCAGCTTCGTGCTTGTGCGAGCAAAGCACAAGCCTGAAGATGACGAGTGGGACCTCGTCGAAACGTCGCCAAGACACCCTCCATCTTACACGGGAAAAGACCCGAATACGCCAAGACCTATATATGTGTGTGTGTGTGTGTGTTTCTGTGTCTGTGTCTGTGTATGTATGTGTGTATTTTTACCAGTTAGACCGATTTGATCGATGCACGTTAGGTTTTTGAACTTGCTATATTGCAGTTCTATTATTATGATTTCTTTTGCTTTGCAGCTCCAACCTAGGAGCTTAAGCAGGCTCAAGTCGCTACTGTGATACATTGTGTATTCAAATTTCTTTTAACTCTTTGTCAGCAAAAAGAAATTCAAATGTGTGTGTGTGTGTGTGTGTGTGTGTGTGTGTGTGTACATATATGTGTGCAGTGCTTTTTTTGTAAAAGAAAAAGGTGCCGTAACTCACACATGTCATACAACCTGCCTTGCCTACCCTACAAGGTCCCATCCAAAAAAGGTGCTGGAACTCCGTTCTGGGTGTTCTATGAGAAAAAAAGCCCTGTATGTGTGTATATGTATATGTGTATATGTATATATATATATGTGTGTGTATGTACATATATGTATGTATGTGTGTATATGTATATGTGTATATGTGTGTGTAGATACACAAACACACACACATACATATACACACATGAAAGAGGTGAAAGAAGGTGAAAGAAGGTAGTAGTTCTTCTTGATTAGAAAACAGATAGCTTACAAGCTCTGAAGAGCTTCCTTACTGAAAATGGAAAGACAGCTTGTTTTGCAGGTTTGGCTAAACAGAGCTGAGCCAGAAATAAATAAGTCAGACACAGATGTAAGGTTTCAAGGAATGTTTTGCTGTTCGAAGATTTGTGCCAGTCCCTGTTTTGATGCATGGGAAGATGAATGCAGTTTCTGGCTCTATGGCTTAAAAACATGATATAATAATAGCATTATATAAGGTAAAGGTAAAGGTTCCCCCACACATGCATGCTAGTCATTTCCGACTCTAGGGGCCAGTGCTCATCTCCGTTTCAAAGCCAAAGAGCCAGCGCTTGTCCGAGGACGTCTCCGTGGTCATGTGGCCGGCATGACTACACGCCAAGGGCGCACGGAACGCTGTTACCTTCCCACCGTAGTGGTCCCTATTTTTCTACTTGCACTTTTTACGTGCTTTCGAACTGCTAGGTTGGCAGAAGCTGGGACGAGTAACAGGCGCTCACTCTGTTACGCGGCACTCGGGATTCGACCCGCCAAACTGCCGACCTTCTGATCGACAAGCTCAGTGTCCTAACCCACTGAGCCACCGCATCCCTATATAGCATTATATACATTTTTACAATTGACTACAAGGAGTTAATTTATATTTTACACTTTCTGTTATCCTTGGCCCTTTAGTTGGCAACTGGCACAGGCTGCCTTGGAAAGCAGATGAGCATGGTCAGGAAAACCACAGCACGTAGCTCTTGGCAAGTGGTTGTGTGTGAAAAATCCTTTTAAAAACATTCTGATGGTTGCGCTCACATGAAAGTAATTTTTCCTTGCTTTCCTGATTCTTTCTGAGTTTGCTTACTTGGAGTTGAACTTAGGCCAATGAATTGGAAACAGCCCTTTGAATCTTGCCAGCACTCTCTGCAAATGTCGCAATTCCATTATTTCTGCTTTTGAAAATTCTGTACAGCAGGAGCTTGTAAACACACAGTGGGTAAGGGGTTATATGCTTGTTGTGAGCTGGCATTAATATATCAACATTTGTTAAGAATTAGAGTTTGCATGTGCTGTCACAGGGCTGAATGGTTTTTGAACGGATAAGATTATTGATTGTATTTATGTAGCTTAGCTATATAAATAGACCATGCCTAATTATGGGTGGAGGGACGCGGTGGCTCAGTGGGTTAGGACGCTGAGCTTGTCGATCAGAAGGTCGGCAATTTGGTGGGTCGAATCCCGAGTGCCGCGTAACAGAGTGAGCGCCTGTTACTCGTCCCAGCTTCTGCCCACCTAGCAGTTCGAAAGCACGTAAAAAATGCAAGTAGAAAAATAGGGACCACTACGGTGGGAAGGTAACAGCGTTCCGTGCGCCTTTGGCGTCTAGTCATGCCGGCCACATGACCACGGAGACGTCCTCGGACAAGCGCTGGCTTTTCGGCTTTGAAACGGAGATGAGCACCGGCCCCTAGAGTCGGAAACGACTAGCACGCATGTGCGGGGGAACCTTTACCTTTACCTTTTAATTATGGGTGGAGGCAGCAAGTAGGGGCAAGTACAATTTCCAATGGAAGCTCTGGCCAAATCGCCTGTAGTTTAATTGTGATGTTGATTGAATAGTCACCTGAACCTATTCAATTCTGTGTCGATAAATGGCCTGTTTGAGTGCTGCATCTTCCTATAAACATACAGGAGTGCATAGTGTAACCAGGTATCAGTTATCTTTTTTCATAAAAAGGTTTGTATACTGTATTCATGTGGACACGTGGACACGCGCAAACACACACGTCTGTCTGTCTATCTGGTAGGATGCATCCACAATACAGGTAGTTCTTGACTTACAGCCAGTCGCTTTGCCACTATTCAAAGTTATGACAGATCTTCCTAGGGCAGAGGTCCGCAACCTTTTGGGCACCAGGGACCGGTTCCACAGAGAGAGGTTTTTCCATGGACCGGAGGAAGCGTGGTTTGGTGTGTTGCCTGCATCCTATGGATGGGGCTTTGCTTGTTTGTGCAGACCAGTTGCTGGCATACTGCGGCCCAGTACCAGCCCATGGACCGGAAGTTGGAGACCCCTGGCCTAGGGGGTACTTACAAACTGGACTTAAAGTTCCGATGGTCCCTCTACAAAGTGCTCTGCAAAAATGAGAAAAGGATGATGGTAGCAGGTCTCTCTCTCTCTCTCTGTGTGTGTGTGTGTGTGTGTGTGTGTGTGTGTGAGAGAGAGAGAGAGAGAGAGGGAGGGAGGGAGGGAGGGAGAGAGAGAGAGAGAGAGAGAGAGAGAGATATCTTTCAGCAAACCTGCAAATCTGGAGATTTTAGTTCTTTTTAGATAGCTGGCCACGTGGGGTTTTTAGAGTCTAAAAACTGAATTTCTCCAGGAAATCTTGAGCATTTGAAGATCTTTAGATCTGGGCAAGGCACAATTTGTAAGCCAGTAGACACATCTGGACAGTTGACTGTGCCATGGAAGGATTTGCCCATACACAAAACAGCTGCCAGGAAGGGCTATCTCATCACCATGTATCAACTCAGCAGAAGTAAAAAAAGCCAGGTTGCTCCTGATCCACAATCTAGATGTCCTGTTTGCTTCTTATTCTCCCAGTTCCCCCTTTTTCATTTTCTTGGATAAATGAACGCACATCGACCCATTCACTCACCATTTACATGTTTAGAAATACCGATGTGACCCAGATTACTTTTTTAATATAGAAAAGACAGTCCCTTTGCTTTCCTGCATATTAGCTTCCCTTTTAATTTGGATTAACTAAAAGCATCTTTTAAAACGGAGAGGATAATGCTTCTGGAAGGCATTCCCCAAGGAGGATTCCATTGGACGTTACTGTTCCCATGTTTCCCAGCCTAGCAGTAGAGATTCTATTAGGGTCGCTTAAATTTGACTGTGTGTGCTAATTTGTAGAGAAGAAACTGAGGATCTATTAGCAATAGTTTTAGAAGAAAATGGGGCAACTGGATTGCAGTGGCTTTGTGATTATTTTGCTTTCTAGCGGCTTTATAAAACCAGGTAGATCTGTTGTTTTTCCTTAAGGAGGGAGAGGATTGCAGTTAATTCTGAGTTGATGCTCATCCCCAGATCCCCATTTTTAGTGACGTATCTCCCTGGGTAAGCTGGGTATTCTTCTGTTACAGCAAACTCAGTAAAAACATACCGTATATAAATCAGAGATAATGGGACAGAGGTTCTTCATGGCTATGGAAGCTAAGAACTATTTATTGGGTCTCTGGAAATGGGACAGCTTAACTTTGAGCAAAAAAGATTGAGGCGGCCATCAGAACTGCTCTTCAGACACCTGCAACGATGTTGGTAGATGCAGGTGCAGAGGGCCGAGACTTTGAAGGAAAGAAGGCAGAAAGAAGGACGGGGTTAAGTTACAGAAAAGGTAGGTTCCAATTAAATCTTTTGAGAAGAGCAGTTGGATGGTGGAATCAGTTAGCCAGAAAAGGTGGTGGCCTCCCTTTTACTAGCGTTCAAGCAGCAGCCGGCCAGCTGTCTTTCAGGAATGGTTGAAACCAGCGGATCCCAATCTTTCTGACTCCGCAGACCTGCAGTGGTGGTGGCGGCAGGGGGGCAGGGAAAGGGATGTTTTCGCTTACACAACTAATCCCATGCATGCGCAAATGGAGCTTCGCGTGCTTACCCGCCGCTTGTGCGGCCTGGTTCCCAATGGGCCACGGACTGGTACTGATCCCTGGACCGGAGTTTGGGGACCCCTGCTTTAAACAAGAATGCCTGCCCTCACTGAGCTATGGATTGGACTCCAGGGTTTCTTTCAACACTCTAGGGATTGTTTTAACAACACCTCCCCCCATGTTTTATCCAGAGTTATTGGATGTTTATAAAACAGAGAGGAGCACCACCCCCTGTAGTCAGCAATGAGTAGC
The DNA here is from genome assembly GCF_964194415.1 of Vipera berus. Lineage (NCBI taxonomy): Eukaryota > Metazoa > Chordata > Lepidosauria > Squamata > Viperidae > Vipera > Vipera berus. The sequence goes on along the minus strand of NC_138203.1, from coordinate 145,966,601 downwards.
GGATTAAAATCCGCAAGGACTCCTTTACCTTTTACTGGATATTTAAATATGCAGTATAGGTGTAAAGGTAAAGGTTCCCCCGCACATGTGTGCTAGTCGTTTCCAACTCTAGGGGGCGGTGCTCATCTCTGTTTCAAAGCCGAAGAGCCAGCGCTTGTCCGAGGACTTCTCCATGGTCATGTGGCCGGCATAACTAGATGCCAAAGGCGCACGGAACGCTGTTACCTTCCCACTGTAGTGGTCCCTATTTTTCTACTTGCCTTTTTACGTGCTTTTGAACTGCTAGGTTGGCAGAAGCTGGGACGAGTAACAGGCGCCAAACTGCCGACCTTCTGATCGACAAGCTCAGCGTCCTAACCCACTGAGCCACCGCGTCCCTTAGTATAGGTACAGTAATTCATTAAACCTTAGTATAGGTGTAGTAATTCATTAAACCATGGGGCCCAGTGTTAATGAGATGCATGGTTTGTGAGACTGGGCTGCACGAGAATCCCTCTCCCTTACCATGTAAATCAGAGGTCTCCAACCTTTTGGGCACCAGGGACCGGTTCCATGGAGAGGTTTTACTGCGGACCGGAGGGGGCCTGGTTTTGTGTGCTGCCTGCATCCCGCGGATGGGGCTTTGCTTGTTTGTGTGGACCAATTGCTAGCATGCCGTGGCCTGATACTGGTCCACGGACTGGGGTTTGAGGACCCCTGATATAAATAGTTAGGACAGGAAAACATACTGGTGAAAACGAAAGAGATAGGAATATCGACGTAGAGAGAAAATGGTAGATTAAATAACATAGAAATACACAGTCTTCAACTTACATGGGTTTAGCAGCAGTTCGAAGATAAAACGACACTGAAGAAACTGACTTATAACCGATCCACACACTTACAGCCAATTGCAGCATCTCCACGGTCATGTGATCAAATTTTAGGCGCTTGGCAATCGGCATGTATTTACAGTGGTTGCAGCCTCCTAAGCAGTCATGTAATCACCATTTGCAGCCTTCCAACAAGCAACAAGCAATGGGGCAAGCCAGGTTCGCTTAACGGCCATGTGATTCACCTAATAACCGCAGTGATTCACTTAACAACCATGGCAAAAAGGTCATTAAGAGGCTACAAGTCACTTAACAATTGCCTTGGTTAACAACAGAAATCCCGGTCCCAGCTATAGTTTTAAGTTAATGACTCATTGTAGTTGTAAACTTATAATAATATGAAGATTGTAAATTAAACTAAGTAGGAAAATAGAGACCAGCATAGAATTAGGATTAATGTTAGGAGTAAGGAACAGGAGTTTAATTTTGTATAGTAAAACAGCTTCTGTGGGGGGAGGGGAAATAAAGTTGGTGATATGTCCTAGATTAAGAAAAACCCTCGCAAGAAAAATCCTCACAGTCAGCCTAAAAACATGACTAATGAAAGCAGCGCCATTTGAATTCCAAGCAAGTGGGACCACAGCCCCAACTTCAGCTGATAGGAAGCTCTGAGTAGGTACAGGAAGTCTTCAGATTATGACCACAGTGGAGCCCAAAATTTCTGTTGCTAAGCAAAACAGTTGTTAAGTGAGTTTGGCCCCATTTTACAACCTTTCTTACCACAGTTGCTAAGTGAGTCAGCTGGAGTGGTTCCATGAAACATTCAGTCATTAAGTGAACCTGACCTCTCCTTTTGACTTGGCTGGTCAGAAGCCAGCTGAGAAGGTTACAAATGTCGATCACGTGACCTTGGGATGCAGCAAGCGTCGTAAGTCCATGCCGTTTGACAAGTGCCTAAGTTTTGATCACATGATCATGGGGGTGCTGCAACAGTCGTAAGTGTGAAAACGGTGCCATTGTAACTTCAAACAGCCAGTAAATGAATGGTTGTAAGTTGAGGAGGAAGTTGTAAGTTAAGGTGGCACTGCCTGATTCCAAGAGCTTGTCGACACTGACATCAGGACTACAGCCAAAAATCGTGAGTCAAAACCATATTATAGGGTTTTTTTTCACACACCCAAAGTCAGTAGAAAAATTGTGTAGTGGATAGGATGTTAAGAGTGAACGTCTTTTTATATCTTATTTGTACACTGGCCAGAGTCACTCTGGAAGAGAGATGTGTGATTTCTAGATGTGATAAATAAATAACCTACGTTCAGTTCCACACTCATTCACGGTGTACAGATAGTCCTCGACTTATGACCACAATCAACCTCAAAACTTCTGTTCTTAAGTGAGACATTTGTTAAGTGAGTGTTGCCCCATTTTACGACGTTTCTTGTTAAGTGAATTGCTGTGGTTGATGAGTTAGTAACCTGGTCGTTAAATGAAATCTGGCTTCCCCATTGACTCTGCTTGTCAAAAGGTTGCAAAAGGGGATCACGTGACCTTGGGACACAGCAACGGTCAGAAGTATGAGTCAGTTGCCAAGCATCTGAATTTTGACCACACAATCATGAGGAAGCTACAAAGGTCATAAATGTGGAAAATGGTCATAGGTCACTTTTTTTCAGTGCTGCTGTAACTTTGAATGGTCACTAAATGAACTGTTGAAAGTCGAGGACTACCTGTAATTGTTTGCCAGTCGCTAGCTTTTAACCCTATGTACCATTCGGGGTGATTCTTGTGGGGGGGGGAAAGGTAGGTGGGAATACACTGTACACCAGGGGTCCCCAACCTCTGGGTCATGAACTGGTACTGGTCCATGGCCTGTCGGGAACTGGGCTGCGGAACGGTGCATGCACGGGATCTACATTGTGTACACGAAACCATCCCCTCTGCCACTGCTGCCTCTGCTGGTCCAAGAAGCCAAAAAGGTTGGGGACTGCTGCTATATACCTGGAGGGGAGGGGAAACATCAGCCCTTCAAGGTAGACCAGACCAGGAAAACAAAGTTATATTATATATTATATTATATTATTTGGATTTATATACCGCCCCTTTCCCAAGGGACTTGGGGCGGTGTACAGGGCAATTAAACACTATGAACAACACATAATATACAAAAATTAAAATGAAATTAAACCAATAGCCCTAAACAATAAAACACATTCTAAAATTTAAAATTTTTAAAATTTAAGATCTAAAATCCCAGTCCCTCAGTCCAGGCCGGCAAGTTCAAATAGCCAAGTCTTCAGGTCGCGGCGGAAGGAGCGAAGGTTATCCATGCTAATACTATTTTTGATATAAGGTTATAGTAACAGAATCTTACAGGTCTGAATGTGCTTCCCTGCTCTTTCCTTTCCTTTGATGAGAGCCAGGGAGGGACTAGCAGCCTGAGACGCTTTTTCAAATTACATATCGGTTCTGACTCAGGTTTCTTTTATCTGCCTGTTGTCTTGTTGCCTCTCTTCTTTCTGTTCCTCAAGCCTATTCCTTCTGCCTATTGGAGATATAAATCTAATACATAAATAAATGAATTCACCATGCTGCTTGTTTGAGCCTTCAAGCCAGTTGCCACAGCTCCCTAATTCGCATCCTTTTTTTTTTTGAATAAGGGAAGTTAACCTGTCCTTGCTCCTGTGGCAGATCCATGTTGTGCCTTGTAATTATCCCTATCAGAACTAACGGCGCTCACAGCCTGTTTCCTTTCTGAGGTTTTGAGATGGTGCTAGGAAAGGGGAGAAAAGTTCAAGGCTCTTGAAAGGTTAAACCACTTCTTCTGGTGCTAATGTGGGGGGGGTTTTGCTTCTTTAAAATAACAACCCTTTTCAGCACATGGCCTGTCATCTGGGTATGGCGAGATTTTCAACTCCTAAAAGAGCCTTGGTGGAGCAGTGGGCTAATGCCTCCTTAAGTAACACCAGCTGCCTGCAATTAGTGCAGGTTCGCATCCCACCAGGCTCAAGGTTGACTCAGCCTTCCATCCTTCCGAGGTAGGTAAAATGAGGACCCAGATTGTTGGGGGCAATTAAGCTGACTTTGTAATAATGCCGCTTTGGGGTGTGTGTGAAAGCCCTAATAAGCAGGCATATACATAGAATGAAGGCTACTGCTAAGCTTGTAAACCGCCCTGAGTCTTCGGAGAAGGGCGGGATATAAATGGGATTAAAAAAAAAGAATCAGCTAAAGAGCCATTTTATTATATTTATGATGGGTTTCTGAATAGCTGTTATGAATTAATAGACCTGCTTGGAGAAAGCAATTAGTTGGCATTAGCGGAAAGAAATTTGACTTACTTACTTACAGCAATTTATTCCATTTTCCACCCGAAGCAATTTCTCTGCTTGTTGGATTACAATCTAAAATGCGTATCACAAAAGGAAAAGCGGATGAGGAGGGAAGAGGATATATAAGACTGTTAATCTTTAAGATGACACGATCTGATAAACTCCAAATCTCCTATCTACCTATCATCTTAAGCAAAAATCCAAGAAAATAATAAGCACACAATAATAATTTAAAAAAATAGTGCTTTCAGAGAGGAACATAAAGGTTAAAGGTTCCGGCCAGATGTCGAATGGAAAGTCTTGATACCAAAGACAGAGAATGTTGCCACTTGCCGTGGTCTCCGGGGGGAACGAGCCCCACATCAAGGATGCTGCAGCCCAGAAGAGATGTGATGTAATCTATGCGAGAAAGAAAGAAAGAAAGAAAGAAAGAAAGAAAGAAAGAAAGAAAGAAAGAAAGAAAGAAAGAAAGAAAGAAAGAAAGAAAAATAGAACAGGACAACCTATAGCAAGATGGATGGACTCAGTTACTGTAACAGTGGGTGCACTGTTGGAACAGATCATCGTGGGGGAAAAATCTATTTGGTCACTAAGAGTTGACACCAGTTTGATGGCATATAATTTTTTTTATTCATTACATACATATGTTAATTTTCCAAACAACGTGTGAGCTGAGTTCGTAATCTATTAATACATATACAAATTTCACTCTTTGGTTCTCTTTTCCAACCAATTATAAAATAGATTCCAGCTTTCATAGTATTCTGTTTCTTCTTTGTCTTTTAATCTCATAGTTAATCTGTCCATCTCTGCGCATTCCAATATCTTCTTTATTAGCTCTTCTTCTGATGGTATTTGTTCATTTTTCCAGCATTGTGCATAGCTTATTCTTGCTGCAGTTATAATATGCAAAACCAAGTATGCATTTTGTTTATTAGTCTTTTTTGGTAACATACCTAATAAAAATAGTTCAGGATTAAATATTACATGTTCTCCTAGTATATTTTCTAGCCAAGTATGTATTTTCCTCCAATAAGCTTTCACTTTATCACATGTCCACCAGGTATGATAATATGTACCTATATTATGTTTACATTTCCAACATTTACTTGATACATTTTTAAACATTTTTGCCAATCTAGCTGGAGATAAATGTGATGGCATATAATTTACACACAGAGACACAAACAAACAAAAGGAAAGGGTTGATTTAATCTTCCTTGGACCACGAGTGAAATAATCCTGTGGTATCTTCAGGCTGTGGAGGAAGGGTGAGTGATGGTCTCTTCTTGTTTTGATCCCCTGGAGTCGGTGGAGGGGGAAGCATTACAAGCATTATCTTCAGCTAGGCCTGTTCCAGTGTTAATAGAGAATTTCTCTTTTAAAGAAGGAAGATGGTTAAATCAGAGAGTTAGTTCAAGGGAAAGGATGATTCTCTTTGGCGATGGCACAACTGGAGCATGTTCAGCTTTCACTCTACCTTAGAAGACAACAATAGCTGAATTAATTCCTACCCTGCTGAATCTCATTTCCAAAACACATTTGCAGCATTCCATGTATTGGGCGTATGAAAAAAGGCACTCTTTAAGTCTTCCTTGTGTCCAATTCTGCAAACAGGATGCACAATGGTTGTAATATTTCAGCACATATTGAATTCTTTGCTCTGCAAGCATAGGATACACACGTATACATAGTGGCTGGTAATAGTATTAATCAGTTGCTCTTTGTTCTCTTAACGTGATGTCAGAATTATTAGTAACTGGTTAATAGTTGTATATTAAAGGGACGCGGTGGCTCAGTGGGTTAGGACGCTGAGCTTGTCGATCAGAAGGTCGGCAGTTTGGCGGGTCGAATCCCGAGTGCCGCGTAACAGAGTGAGCGCCTGTTACTCGTCCCAGCTTCTGCCAACCTAGCAGTTCGAAAGCACGTAAAAATGCAAGTAGAAAAATAGGGACCACTACGGTGGGAAGGTAACAGCGTTCCGTGCGCCTTTGGCGTCCAGTCATGCCGGCCACATGACCACGGAGATGTCCTCGGACAAGCGCTGGCTCTTCGGCTTTGAAACGGAGATGAGCACCGGCCCCTAGAGTTGGAAACGACTAGCATGCATGTGCGGGGGAACCTTTACCTTTACCTTTTAAAGGATGCATTAGTTGTTGGTCCAAATCGGATTTCACAACCAAATGTTATGCCAAATTCCTAAAGGATTGTTTTTAGGCAGTAAATTATTGTTTGGCTGCTTGGCTTCATACATGACAGTCAGCTACAAGGTGACTGATTTTTCTCGATAGGGTTGTGAATCCAACCACTGTATGCCACAAAGCATGGTTTACTACACTATCTAGTGCCTTGTGTGAGCTTGGCTATGCTGAGTTATTCAAGTTTAAAACAAGCCACCATTTAAAGTAGCGTTTGAACTCAAATGTTATCACCAATAGACTCAAACCTGCCACATGCCAGTTTGCATTACAGTCAAAGCCTATCACACACCCGTGTACCTGAACCAAAGCATGTCAAGCAGGATAATCTCAAGGCATCTCAAAGGAGATGCTGCCTTTGAATTTTGGGCTTTTTAGAATCAACTTAGGACGATATCAGAGGCACAACTCAGAATATTCCACTTCAAGAAAGCAATCTCATATATTACCTCTCATCTCCAGTGGATACTTTTATTTTTAGCCCAACTATTTTCCAACACCTTGTATCTTTCAAACATGGGCATTCTCTGTTAAATTCAAAATGGCAGAGATCTGCACTTTCTCTTATAAATGATGCAAGAGTTTTTCAAACACCATCTAGAGGAAAGCTGTATGCATTTGATTTTATGCCACAGGAAGTTTCAGCTAAGATACGAACACATCCAATATCTTCCTTTAGCAATATTAATGGAATTGCCAATTATATAGTTATGCCTTTTAGCTGTGATAGTTGGCTGATTCTCTCCGGCATACTAAAAGATTAGTCCTCATGTAAAAGCAGCATGATTTATTTATTTATTTATTTATTTATTTATTTATTTATTTATTTATTTATTTATTTATTTATTTATTTTAATTCCATTTATATCCCGCCCTTCTCCGAAGACTCAGGGCGGCTTACAAGCTTTATACAGAAAACGTGGGAGAGGCCACGTAAATCCAAAGAAAGAGGAGAAGAGATCAGCAGCAAGGTGGATTGTCATATTCTGTGTAAACATACATGGATTGGGGGTCACAGACTGTGCCAAACCATAGTGCTGTATTTTGCTTTAATGTATTGTATCTTGCCCTTGTGGTTTATCAGCCATGATGTTCTGCTTAGCACATTGTGCGGTTCCTACATATAATTTGTGGTTTACTCAACAAATGATGTTTAAACAAGCTTAGCATTATATGTGAGTCCAAAAATTGAAAAGATCTGAAAAAGATTGGAAGTGAGGTTTTGGCTACTCCTCTTCATCTCGCCTGTTCTGGTTGACTGTGTGCCTTAGAGCAGGGTGTAGAGAGGGAGATGTTTCTTCAGCTATGTAAGTACTCCTCAATTTACAATCATTCGTTTAGTGACTGTTTGAAGTTACAATGGCATTGAAAAAAGTGACCTGTGACCGTTTTTCACACATAAATGACTGTTGCAGCATTCCTGTGGTCACGTGATCAAAATTTGGACACTTGGCAACTGTATTTATAATGGTTGCAATGTCCTGGGATCATGTGATCATCTTTTGGGACCTTCTGACAAGCAAACAGGGAAGCCAGATTCACTTAACAACCGTGTTAATAACTGAACAACTCAAGTGATTCATTTAACAACCGTGGCAAGAACTGTTGTAAAATGAGGCAAAATTCACCTGACAACTGTCTTGGTTAGCAACTGAAATGTTGGGTTCAGTTGTGGTTGTAAGTCAAGGACTACCTATACCTGGATTTCAGTTACATTGGTAATTGCCACCTTGCCTCATGTTAGATCAGGCATGTCAAACTCGCGACATCACGTGATGTCGCATGACATATCACGACTTTTCCCCCATTGCCGGCAATGGAGTGGGCGCGGTTTCAGTATGATGCATCCGGCCCACGGGCCGGCAGTTTGACATGCCTGTGTTAGTTCATAGCTAGAATTAAAATTGTAAGCCACCTGGAGTCACTTGGCTGAGATAATAATAATAATAATAATAATAATAATAATAATAATAATAATAATAATAATAATAATAATAATAATAATAATAATAATAATAATAATAATAATAATAATAATAATAATAAGAAGAAGAAGAAGAAGAAGAAGAAGAAGAAGAAGAAGAAGAAGAAGAAGAAGAAGAAGAAGAAGAAGAAGAAGTTGGAAGGTACCTTAGAGGTCATCTAGTCCAACCTCCTGCTAAGGCAGGAAACCCTATACCATTTCAGACAAATGGCTGTCTGAAATGGGCACCTACAGAAATGGAATAAATGAATGAAAAAGAGAGAGAGAGAGAGAGAGAGAGAGAGAGAGAGAGGAAGGAAGGAAGAAAAAGAAAGAAAGAAAGAGAAAGAAAGAAAGAAAGAAAGAAAGAAAGAAAGAAAGAAAGAAAGAAAGAAAGAAAGAAAGAAAGAAAGAATTTGCTTAACTCTAGATTAGGAATAAGTAAGGCTAGAAGGAAGCTACTTTTAATTACGAAGCTTTGGACAAAGTGTTAATGAGCACCTAAGTCCTTAGGTCACATATCAGAACAGCCTCAGGTAGAAATTTGGCCTGATGTTGCAAATGTGAACACTTTTTTTGCACATGATGTGAAGCCTTTTAACTGAAGGTGCCAGTGAAAGGAAAACAGGAGCTTTGGTAAGCAAAGCACAGTCTCAATTCCTGAACTCTGATCCATGATTGGTTGTCCCCAGACAGGAAAACCTTCGAGCGGGTCAACATATGCAGAAAACCTGTTTTCCCTCTTTGAGCCACAAGCTTGAGTAGGCAAGCAGGTTATCTGGCAGCCTGTTTTATTTTAAAATGCAGTATAGCATCCCAGTGTGTTCAAGTAGATTATGTCTTTGGGAACAGAAGTGATTCCATGTCATGAATCCCAGTTATTCAGCTGACAAGCTGCTAACCTTTTATTCTCCCATAAATAACTCTGGTAGCCCTGATAGTGTTTTGTCTTCCCTGAAAGTCTGATTAATTGTCCCTAACATGCTCCACCAAGCAGTAAGAAGAAATACTGGCCATTTCTTTCTAAAGCTGAGACAAATTGATGCAGCAAAGCCTGAGATCAAGAGTTATGTGCTTTAAGTTCAGAATAACTTTTCCAGCAGTTGTTCTGAGCTGCATCCTCATATCCAGGTAGAGGAGGGAGATTAAAACATTTTTTAAAAACAAACATATTGCATAGTAATGAAAGTAAGTTAATGTAAAGTTTGTAGAGTCAACTTGGTCTCAGGGTGAGCATATGATCTGTGCTGGCACCTTGTTTCCTAAACCCAGGTTCCATGTTGTATTGATGACCTTAGATGCCAAGCATCTGAATGGACCAAGGTGGGTCCATGACTACCAACTAGCTCTGCTACTGGTTTGGCACTTCTGCTTCCCTATGTTGTGATTCCGTGCCAGCCTGTGATCCCGGCATCTGAGTCCGTGGAATCAGAGGAGGAGGAGGAGGGGCCTGGGGAGCCATCAGAGTCGGAGGAAAGCTCTGACAAGTTACCAGACTTACAAAGTGAGGAAGAACCTGGCCCCTCCACTCGTGATCAAGCTGAAAGCCAGCTGTGCTGGGAGGCTGAGTCAGACTCAGAGGAAGCACAGCTGGAAGACCTCAGAGACGCACATAAACGTAGACAGGTCACACGAGTAAATCAGAGGGAGGCAATGGGACGACTCCAGGGGAGAAGGAGAAAGCAGTGAGAAGCCATGCCTTGGGGGCTGTGTAATAAAAAGGGAACGTGTGGGCAGGGCTGGTTGCTGGAGGCAACCGTTTGCAAAGAACTTCTGTGTCAAGAGATGATGGTGTGTTTATTTTACCAGTGAGTTATTTCCTGTTTTGGCTCATGCTTCATTTTGTTTGTGGACAAGGTCTGTAACTCAAATAAAAAAGGGTTTATTTTTCCAGTCTACTGTTAAAAGAGGGGTTGCCTTGTGAAGTAACAAGGACGTACATAGGCTGGGACAGAACACCGTATCTCCACTATAGCAGGGGAAGTGGGGGATGTCAGAAAGGGACAGGGCTTGCAGATAACGCCATGTGATCCGTCATTTGCCTTTTATCTCTCGACAGGAGATGAAAAAGAAAAAAAGCAACCTTAGAAAATGTCTTGCTAAGCTTTTCCACAAACTTGAATGGATTCATCCTATATAAGCAGAACAGGGAACTTGATGCAATGACTCTCAACATCCCTTATCCCTGGCCATGCTGATGGATATTTCTGGGAATTTTAGCTTGGCAACATCTAGAGAATTACATGTGCCACCTCCTGCAAGAGAGTGAGCCAATTATAATTCTTAGGGATCCAAAATGGTCCCACCAACTTACGAGTGGAATTACCAGCAGGCTTGGGAGAACTCAAAGGCTTGTACAGATGCCAGCGACTTGAAAAGAGACACCTCTAAGGAGGGGAGAAGGAAGTAAAGGGATGAGATATTAGATGAGGGTGGGGGAAAGTTAAAAGGGGAATGCAAGAAAATATTTTGAGAAAGAGTTTGGCTAGCTAGGTAGATACTTGGAATACCTAGTCATGGGTTCTGTTGGTTCCATCAAATAATTACAAACAAGTTCCTCTTTAAAAGATGGCTCTCAATCCCTTTTTGTCATCCTAAATCACAACTCTTCAGCAGACGAAGGAGGAAGAATGAAAGGAGTGGTAGAAATCAGGGCTCTGGCAGGAAACCTTTTTGTGACATGGCACAGCCAATATGGGCCCTGTGAGCAAGTGTTTGAGCAAGAGAATGAACTGTCAGGAAGGATAGGGAGAGAAGATCTGATGGCCTCACAGCAGGATGGGGGAAGTAAATGTCTACTGCTTAGGTCATGGGTGTCAAACTGCTGGCCCGCGGGCTGGATGTGTCATGCTGAAACCACATTGCCAGCAATGGAAAAAAAGCCACGATATGTCATGACACGTCACGTGATGTTGTGTGTTTGACACCTCTGGCTTAGGCTAAGTGCCAGTTGTCAGGTTTTGATCTGAAAGTTCCAAGGCAGCAGAACAGAAATGAACCACACCATTTCCCACCTTCAAACATGAGTTGTTCTTTGTTCTTGTTGGAAACTGGGAATCCCAATTCTGGGATGCCGTTACAACAGTGTTCTTAATTTGAAATTGACTCCTGGGAAGTGGTCATTGCCTTCATTCAGGATGTTTGTTTGACTTCCCTGCTTAGCCTAACTAAGATCCTGGGAATGTAACCAGGCCTGGCCCTGTCTAGTTTTTTCAGATTAGCCTAGGTCAGGGGTCAGCAACCTGAAACAGTGAAAGAGCCACTCGGAACCGGTTCCCTCACAAAAGGAAAAACTGGGAGCCGCAAAAAAATGTGTGCACATGCGCATACATGCGCGCATGCGCAGAACAGGGTTTGACTGAAGAGTGGAGCCAAGGCGAGATATGCACCTACCCTGCATATTTGAATTGATTGGTTGAACTTTTTTAGTCCCACTTTTTTTTTTTGGACTGCACATGGCAGAGGACTGGGAGCCGCAGGAGACGGCTGAAAGAGCTGCATGCGGCTCCGGAGCCGCGGGTTGCAGACCTGTGGCCTAGGTCATCTTAGTAGAGAGCAAAAGAAAAATTAAAGCATCCTGTTGTGGCTAATGGCAACAGTCTTCAGGTCCTTAGGTCACAGGTGTTGACATACTCCCTTAAGTTAAATTTATAAGCAAATAAGCAAACAGATGAAATAGGTGTGCTGGCAATTGCTAATATATTTCTAGGTGGGGATTATTTTTTAAAAAAAATTATGTATATCTTGCCTCTCCTCCCCAGAATATATCACTTTTTTTTCCTTTTTACAATCTTTTTGGTTCTCATAATTGAAGCCATAAATCATAATCTTCAACACTGTAATTCTTGAAAACACAAAACATACTAAGGGAAGATATAATGCAACAAATGAAGTCAGTCACTGTATTTCTCTCTGTGGTGTGTGTGTGTGTGTGTGTGTGTGTGTGTGTGTGCATAAAAAGTTTTTCATTATCCTTTAACAGAACTGCATATCACAATGTTTACCAATGTAGTTTGTTGCACTCAGTTCCCTGGGTATTTTTGAGAAGAATTCTAGGTGGAACAGAAGGTAATTCTTGAAATAGAATGAAAATGGGTTGAAAGGTTGGAGAGGGGAAAGGTTATGTGTATCTGCTGAGCAGGACTGCAGGTTTACAGGCAGCAAATTTAGGCGGTGACATTCTGATAGGTTGGCCTTTCTTAAGCAAGCTCCACAAGTTACTTGGAAATGACAACTGTCCATGGTGCTGAACAATTTGCTAGTTTTCCACTCCTTGTCTTGAAGTTGCATCTAGAGCTAGATATGATTAAACTCTGAGATGATTGTGGTTACCTTATATAGTTATTGCAGAAATTATTTTTTTTTAAAATAAAGGGCCCATCTAATCCTAAATTCTTCTCTTCCTAAACAGGGCAGCATTTCCACTTCCCACATGAAAAAATAAGCCTAGTTCACACACCTTAGTACATTTAGATTAGAGTTTTGCCGCAATAAAAATACAAATATAACTATGAAGGTATCCAGGAACTTCATTATGACAGTGCTGAGGTTTCAAGAATGAGACTATCCCTCATGCAATCAGACAATCCTGCTTAATAATTTGCCTTTGGTCATAATTTGAATTATTAATGACCCTTTCATTGCCCTAAATGACTTGTATCTAGGATATTTAAAATGCAGCCTTCTTGCAAACCAACCTCTTGCTTTCCCTTGAATCTGGAGAAGAAGCCCTACTCTGATTAAGCTAGGCTCTTGAATAGTTATGAAAAAAAATTGGAACTTCAGCAGCTGTGTGTAGATTTTCCTATGTTGTCTTTAGCTGGCTTCTTCTGATATTTATTCTGCTACCACAGAGGTCTTCAAAGTTGGCCCTTTCCTGGCTGAGGAATTCTGGGAGTTGAAGTCCACAAGTCATAAAAGGGCCAACTTTGAAGACCCCTGTGCTACCACAACCCTGCCAGTGTGAGGTCATTGTTGGTTATATATAGATATCTGAAACAAAACACCTACAACTTACTTGATTTATTTATAGTATTTCTATCTGCCATCTTCACGCAGATGCCTGGCAGTACGTATCAACTATGCACTGATAGACTGGAGATTAGGACTCCAAATTTCTGGCAATGCTATGTCTAAAATGTTTCTCTGGCAGGCTAAAACCTTTTTCACAATTCTAAATCATGTTGAAAAGCTCATCGGCTAATATTTTTGTCTGACCATGTAGATCTTTCCTTATGCTTATTATTTTACATTCAGCTTTTATGGTGATATTGGGATTTTTGACTTAGTGGGAAAACCCTCCAGAATGATACATCGACATGAGAACAGTATGCTAGAGAAAGAACTCTGTGAAATTTGGAGATGGTACCCAGTATTCTTCTTTTTAATGTTCAGCCACCAGAAGAAATGCACTGACCAGAATCAGGCTCTTAATATGTCATGTAAAAGCGGGGGGGGGGGGGGGGAATTCAGCACTGATTGTCTACTTCAGTGCTCACTGCAAATGCAAGAAATACATCTCACTTGTTCTGATGGCATCCTTTTAGAGTTAACGCATTAAAAGGCATTAACTTTTCTGAGATATTTTAAAATATTATGAGATATTTTTTAAAAACATATTTTTATTTAATTTTTATATCACATTTATTAGTGTGAAATGATGCTAATAGATCAGATACTGGCAGTCCTTGACTTTCAATAGTTCATTTAGGGACTGTTCGAAGTTATGATGGTACTGGAAAAAGTGAGTTATGTCCGTTTTTCACACTTACAACCATTGCAACCTCCCCGTGTTCATGTGAACCAAGTTCAGACGCTTGGGTAACTGACTCATATTTATGACGGTTGCAGTGTCCCAGGGTCATGTGATCACCTTTTGTGACTTTCTGACAAGCAAAGTCAATGGAGAAGCCAGATTCAGTTAACCACCGTGTTACTGACTTAAACACCTGCAGTGTTTCGTTTAACAATTGTGGCAAGGAAGGTTGTAAAAAGGGGCAAAACTCACTTAACAACTGTCTCACTTAGCAACAGAAATTTGGGGCTCAATTGTGCTTGTAAGTCAAGGACTACTTCTGTTTGGTATTGTAAACTAACATGGCTCTTTTCTTTCGATGTTTAAATAGCGTATCATTCTTTTCAGATGCTCAAAAGACCTGATCATGGCTACTGGGAGTTTAGCAGCAAATACATTTATCAACATTCTTCATCATCATCATCATCATCATCTCCAAAAGGGTTTTTTTTAAAAAATTTTTTGTCATAAAATAGATTTCAACATGATTGTCTGGAAAGATGGAGTAGAGGTAGATAAAGCTGATTTGTGCATTACTTTCCTCCTCCTGATTTAAATTTGTTACTTTGAGAGAGAAAAGCAAGTTCTGTATTTTCCACCTGTCCTCCTGGGAAAAGAGATGTGGCCCATGCTCTAACACAGGGGTGTCAAACTCAATTTCATTGAGGGCCGTATCAGCATTGCGGTTGCCCTCAAGGGGCCAGGTGGGTATGGCCAGGGTGGGCGTGGCCTACTGGGTGGGCGTGGCTAGAGTGCGTATGGCCTACTGGGTGGGCGTGGTCAGCTCTACATCGTTCGCATCAAGGGTGCCTATGGGGGCCTGGGCAGGAGTGGAACAGATCTGAGGGTCTCTGGCAGAAGCAGGGTCTCTGGGCCAGGGCCAAGGCAGAGGGGGCCATTCTCTCACTGTTTCCAGGATGGCTTCGCGGGCCACATAAAACCACTTTGCGGGCCAGATCCGGCCCCCGGGCCTTGTGTTTGACATGTCTGCTCTAACATATTTCTTTTTCTTTTTTTTTCCAAAGGTGGAAAAATTTGCCAAATACTTGGATCCAAATGATCTGGGCAAGATCAGCTTCAAAGATTTCTGTCATGGAGTGTTTGCCATCAAAGGTAGACATAATTTTTACAATTATTCTTTGAGAGTTTATGATTTATCAAGAACTGTGGTTGTGTTGAACATGAGAGTGACAAAAAGAATTATATTAAGAAATTCTGAAAAATAATATTCCACCACACAGTCCTTTCAGCAGTTCCAAAAAGGTTCCACACACTCATTTGCACTCTTCAGGTGGCCCTGAGCACACAGATAAGCCTCCAAGTGGCCTCAGCGATTCTCAGAAAGAGTGCTAACAACCAGATAACTGCAAGGAATAGAAATCCTTCTATTCCCCACCATTCGGTCAGAACCGAAGAAGCTTCTTGGATGAGAAGAGAAATGTTTTCAAAGAAAAAAACAAAGAAAGTCCAGCTGCCTTTTGGAAAAAGCACCTTTGGGAAAACCGGATGACGGAGAATCTCCATAGACGTGAAACTCAAGTATGGTTTCTTCCACTGGGAAAACAGATCTAGTTGTGCTATTACTGGTGTCAGGAAAGAAAGAAATGGTGAGATTCTTCAGGACAGTTAAAGATTAAGACATAAGCTGACCATCCCATTGTTCTTCAGTGTCTTCTTAATGCTTATCTCCTACCTATCCTGTTATGTAAGATGGTCTGAGAACAAAATCTGATGTGGTAAATTCCTTCATCCAGAGGGAGCCTGAATCTGGGTTTTCCTACTCACTGCCTAACAGCCCTTTGCTACATTGACTATTATTATTACTACAGGAGTTCAATCACCTGCTCTGTGCCTGGTGCCGAAAACAATCCGTTAGAAGAGTTTGCACAGCAAACACACAGAAATAAATCTATGTTGTGGCCCTTTCTCCTGTACCTAAAGAACAGGGGTGTCAAACTCAATTTCATTGAGGGCCGCATCAGCATTGCGGTTGCCCTCAGGGGGCCGGGTGGGCGTGGCCAGGGTGGGCGTGGCCTACTGGGTGGGCGTGGCTAGAGTGCGTATGGCCTACTGGGTGGGCGTGGCCAGCTCTACATCGTTTGCATCAAGGGTGCCTATGGGGGCCTGGGCAGGAGTGGGACAGATCTGAGGGTCTCTGGCAGAAGGAGAGTCTCTGGGCCAGGGCCAAGGCAGTGGGGGGCCGTTCCCTCACTGTTTCCAGGATGGCTTCACGGGCCGCATGAAACCACTTCGCGGGCCGCATCCGGCCCCCGGGCCTTGTGTTTGACATGTCTGCTAAAGAAGAATCTTTTCTGATCCCTGCAAAGTGATTTGGCATTTTAGTGGGACACAAATCAATGGAACCTGAAAGTCAGCATCCGGGGTTCAGAGTGAAACGTGGCACCCTTATTCACAGTTCTTGTTCTAAATGTTGTTGTTGTTACTGTATTTGTTTGGTTTGTTTTATTTTGCTGGGGATAGGAGCAGGGCTTTTTTTCTCATAGAACGCTCAGAACGGAGTTCCGGCACCTTTTTTGGATGGAACCTTGTAGGGTAGGCAAGGCGGGTTGTATGACATGTGTGAGTTCCGGCACCTTTTTCTTTTACAAAAAAAAAGCACCGGATAGGAGTAAGCGATACCCTCACAAGGGGCAGGAGACTGCTACACGTGAACTGGTCAGGGTTTTAGTACAGGAACTGGGACAAAAATTCTCTGCATCTGATGAATAAAGCTGATTTCTTTAAAAAAAAGATGCCTATGCCGAGAGATGAAAAAATAAATGAAAATTCTGCAGTAATTTTGTTTTTTTGGCATGGAATCAAATGCACATCAATATTGTATATACATCTGATATAACAGGGGTCTTCAAACATGGCCCTTTTATGACTTGTGGACTTCAGCTCCCAGAATTCCTCAGCCAGCAAGTTTGAAGACCCTCGTGATATAATGTTTGGTTCTGAAGACCCTGAAGGAGGGTTGGAGGTGAAATAACTAAGCCTACAACTTCATTGTTTTAACAAGCAACATTTTTCATGCTTACTGTTAAGGTAACTCCACACTGGAGTTATGTACACTGTGGCATAATTATTTTTCCTCTGTTTCATGCAGCTTTCATATCCTCTTTCCTGGCACTTGCTTTCTATGCATTCACAGGCAGTCCTCGACTCTCAACCATAACTGGGCTGAGAATTTCAGTTGCTAAGTGAGTTATCTCATGATCTGATTCTATGACCATTTTTCCATGGTCCTTGAATCACGTGGTTGTTAAGCGAATCACATGGTCGTTGAACCAATGTGGCTTCCTCAGTGAGTTCTGCTTATCAGAAGCCAGTTCAGAAGATCGCAAGTGGGACCGTGTGACTGCAAGACTCTGCAACTCACTGTAAATGGGAGCGGGTTGCCAAGCACCTGAGTTGTGATCACGTGACCAAAAGGGGTGGTGTGATCATTGTTACTTTGAGAATGGGTCACAAGTCACTTCTTCTGAGGCTGTTGTAATTTCGAGCCATCATGAAATGAACAGTTGTAAGCCAAGGACCCACCTGTAATTGGGATTTTAATTTTCTGATTTCTTTTCATATGCAGTTGTACTCTTGCTGTCATTTCACCCTTATTCACAGCTGTGTTTCTTTAGTGTTTCATTTTTTTCCCCAAAACCCAGGGCTGACCCAATCAGAAAATTGTCTTTGTCTCATGCTCACAACCTTTTAACTCTCGTGTGTATGTTTCACTGATTGACCCAGTACTTCCATCATAAACAATCAGACCACTCCTGCTTTTTGATTAATTCCCTTGCCATTCGTACATATAGACTTATTCCTAAGTTACTGTACATATTTGAAATAACCAACCTTTTCCTAAATAGATACTCAGCAATGTCTAAGCACCCCCTTCTGATTGATTCTTGGGCCTCAAAATGGCCGTGTCTTTTTCTATACTTGTATATCTTGCTCACACCAACGCATTCATTCATATCACAACTCCTCATCCCCACCTCTGGATTGCATTTGTTCAGAATGTTGCACATATTTCCTCCAAACTCCTCCTTGAATCTTCCTTTATCACTATGTAATGGGCTATAATAGGCAGCGAGGGGCACGATGGCTCAGCGGTTAAAGACTCTGAGCTTGTCAACTGGAAAGCTAGCGGTCTGGGTTCGAGACCCGAGCTCCATGTGATGAGGTGAGTGCCCGTTACTTGCCCACCTAGCAGTTAGAAACCATGCAAATGCGAGTAGATAAATAGGTACCACTTTGGTGGGAAAGTAACAGGTTTCCATGCACCTTTGGCATGTAGTCATGCTGGCCACATGACTATAAAAGAGTTTTCATACAGTGCTGGTTCCCTCAGCTAAGAAGCAGAGATGAGCACCACCCTGTAGAGTCATACACGACTGGACAGAGGAAACCTTTACCTTTACTTTCACCTAACAGGCAGCTAGTGCCAACCTACGAATTTCGACTTTCATATACACCCACAAGAATGTACATGGTAGCAATTCATACTTCATGGCATATATTTTAGCTGTTTTATTCATAATTCAACCTACATCTACACTTCTGCATAGGTATTCATCAACCCCATTTTGCAAGACCAGACTATCTTCATTCAAATTATATTCTTGCCTTTCATAAATGTACAATATATCTATTTTAATTAGTTCGTGTCTAAACCACTTGATTCTTTTACACTCCAAGTCAGAGTCTTCTGTACACTTTGGTCATCAGCAGAGAAGGTCCACAGATACTAAATTCCGTATTCCATCATGTCAGTTTACTAAAGAAAAGAGTAGACAAAGTTACTGGTAGTACCCAAGCCATATGCCACATTCCCTGATAATGAGTCAGGTTTGGCTCTTTTGGCCAGGATGCAACAAGGGCAACCATAGTCAGCTTAACCTCAAGGGGGATGGGCAATTAAAACATATGAAACACAAATAAATAAGTCAATAAATAACCCAGGGATGCTTATGTTATCTATTCTAAGGCTGTGCAATCTAGCAATAAAATTCCAAGCAAAGACATTGCTACATGTACCTAGCACAATAAAGAGATAATGCAGCCTCCTAACATACTCAGTCTCAGACTACTCTGAAGAATTTACCAAAGAGTAACTTATCTCCCAATTTCACTGTCACCCTGCCTTTGAGTTTCTTAGACAAATACAGTACAAAACAATAAAGTTTCCCCCTCTAGTGGCCAAGTTTATCTTCTCTCCTCCTATGAAGGGAAAGAACAGTTAAGATTTTTTAAATGATCAATTTGCTGACTGGGAAATGTAGTTTGCAAATGTTGGCCTCTCTTTCTCTTTCTCTTGAAACTCCCTCCCTATAATCTGAGACTCAGAAAGTCGAATGAATGAATGAATGTTCATTCCCCACAGCTTCTGATTCCTCAATTGGATAAACTTAATTTTATTTTAGTAGAGGTAGTCCTCAACTTACAATAGTTTGTTCAGTGACCATTCAAAGTTAAAACGGCAGTTAATGGACGCTTAAAGTGTCAAATTTAGCAGAAATGGCTAAGATTTCTGCTTATTTGAAGGATCATTCACAAGAAAGATACATTTTGGTCTGGAGAAGATGGATAGATTATATTCAGAATAAATATGGGACTAAAAAGTTCCATTTAGCCTATGAGTAAATTTTAGATTGTTATTATTATTAATAGTTTATTATAGTGGAATTTTTATTAGTTTTAATGATATGGTATTATTATTTTTTTAGTATTAGTATTATTTAATAACCTTGATATTGTATTGTTTAATAAATAGGATATTAATTTGTTTATGTTTTTATTATTATTATGTTTATTTTTAATTTGCTTGCATTTATGTGGGAGTTAAAGCGCATTATGAACTTGGTTATTTATTTAGTTGGTTAATGTTAGTTAGATTGTGATTATTATATTTGTAACCCTGTACTCAGCTCTGGGAAGTGGGGGAGGGAGTCGGGTGGGTTGGTTTTGGGGATTATATTGTAACTTTTATAAAACTTTTCAATAAAAAAAAACAGCACTGAAAAAAGTGAGTTATGACCAGTATTCACACCTAGGGCCTTGCAGCATCCCCATGATCATGTGATCAAACTTCAGATGCTTGGCAACTGGTTTATATTTATGACGGTCACAGTGTCCCGGGGTCACGTGATCCCCTTTTGCAACCTTCTGACAAGCAAAGTCGGTGAAGAAGCCAGGTTTGCTTAGTAGCCGTGTTACTAACTTAACAACTGTAGGGATTCACTTAACAACTGTGGAAAGAAAGGTTGTAAAATGGGGCAAAATTCACTTAACAACAGAACCATTGGGCTTAATTGTGGTCGTAAGCTGAGGTCTGCCTATATAAGTGAATGTCTTTCCTACCTACAGTTGTATAATCACATCTTCCAAGAAGATGTGATTATATAAGCAAGTCTAAGTGTGCAGTCTGGTGTGATCCTGGCAGGAAGCTGCAGGCAACCTTGCCTCTTTAGCGGCATACTGGGGTGGCAAACTTAGCTACCTCTCCTGTTGCATTTTATTTATATAATAATCATTTATTAACTGCTAATCATCTTGTGTCAAGAATTCAAGCGTGTATTTTATTTATGTTCCACCCCTTCCCTTGAAGAAGTTGGCATGTATGCCTTTCCTAAAACGAAACCTATTAGACACAGATGCAATAAGAGATATAGAAAAGGGACTTAGCGTAGTGGCGACTTAAGTCTTGCTCACGAAATGAGAGTGGCCGGTCATTTCATAACTTTGACAGAGAGCCAGTTCAAAGAGTGACAAGTGTTTCTTCAATGCAGATTTTAAATCCAGTAAATTGTAGACTTAGATTCTTCCGAAACATTTCTCAAAACCACAGGGGATTTGATGATTTAATAAAACGCAAATCGAGATATCAGTAGATGTTTCAACTGAACACATTGCCATTTTGGCAGTTTTTAACAGTCCAGTCTCTTCTTGCATTATTTATTTATTTATTTATTTATTTATTTATTTATTTATTTATTTATTTATTTATTTATTTATTTAAATTTATATACCGCCCTATTCCTGTAGGACTCAGGGCGGTTTACAGGGAAAATTAAAAGTTAAAATACATCACATACAATTAAAATTGATTAAAACTAAGATTAAATTAATCCCTGAACTTAACTAAAACCTCATTAATTAAATAATTAAAACCCATCAGTCTGGGCCAGACAGCTCAAAAAACCAAGTTTTCAAGTCCCTACGAAATGAGCAAAGGTCGGGGGTGGTCCTAAGCTCCGTGGGAAGCTGGTTCCAAAGGGCTGGCGCACCCACAGAGAACGCCCTTCCCCTGGGAATAACCCGCCGGCATTCCTTAACCGGCCTCCGAGTGGTCCTCAAGAGCAGCCCCATGTAGAGAGCGTTGCAGTAGTCTAGCTGGAAGGTCACAAGCGCATGGGTGACTGTGCGTAGGGCATCTTGGTCCAGATAGGGCCGCAACTGGCGCACCAGAAGAAGCTGGGCAAAAGCCCCCCTGGTCACGGCTCCTATATGATCTTCAAAATTGAGCCGTGAATCCAAGAGGATGCCCAAGTTGCGAGCCCTATTGACGGGGGGTAACACCTCACCCCCCATCATTAGTGGTGGAACAACCTGGTTTATTGGAGATGCTCGAAGCCTGTTTCTCCCCATCCAAACCCGGACCGCTTCCAGGCAACGGGACATCACGTCGAGTGCATCACTGGGTTGGTTTGGGGTGGAAAGAAAAAGTTGGGTATCATCAGTGTACCTCACCCCGAAACCACGAATGAGCTCACCCAGCGGTTTCATGTAGATGTTGAACAGGAGGGGAGAGAGGACCGACCCCTGAGGGACTCTACAAACGAGAGACCTCGGGGTGGACCTCTGCCCTCCCGTCAACACCGACTGCGAGCGGCCCAGGAGGTAGGAGGAGAACCACTGTAAAACGGTGCCTCCCACTCCCAACCCACTGAGACGCCGCAGTAGGATACCATGGTCGATGGTATCGAAAGCCGCTGAGAGATCTAAAAGGACTAGGACAGAGGAACATCCCCTGTCCCGAGCCCACCAAAGATAATTCACCAGTGCAACCAATGCCGTCTCCGTGCTGTACCCGGGCCTGAAACCCGATTGGTACGGGTCCAGATAATCAGTTTTCCTCCAGGAACAGAGGAAGCTGATGCGCCACCACACTCTCAACAACTTTTGCCAAAAAGCGAAGGTTGGAGACCGGACGATAGTTATTTAAAACAGCCGGGTCCAGGGCAGGCTTCTTGAGGAGGGGCCTCACCACTGCCTCCTTCAAGGCAGCGGGGAAGATACCCTCCTTCAAGGAAGCAGTTATTACTGCCTGGAACCAGCCTCGTGTCTCCTCCTGAGCCACATAGACCAGCCAGGAGGGGCACGGGTCCAGTAAACAAGTGGTGGAGCTCAGTCTCCTCATAATCCTGTCCATGTCATCGGGAGAAACAGGGTCGAACTCAGTCCAGATAACATGCTCAAGACCGCTTGATTCCTCCATGCCAGACTCTGCCCAGTCAGAGTCCAAAGCGGTCCGGATCTGAGCGATTTTGTCCACCAGATGATGACTAAACTCCTCAGCCCAACCCTGTAAGGGTTCCTCCCTCACCTCCCGATTAAGGAGAGAGCAAGTCACCCTAAACAGGGCGGCTGGGCGATTATCTGCTGACGCGATGAGGGCAGCGAAGTAATTAGACTTCGCCGTCCTCATCGCAGCGAGGTAAGACCTTGTAAAGGCTCTTAGTTGCAATCGGTCAGATTCAGACCGGGTGGACCTCCAACCGCTCTCTAGACCCCGTCTCCGATGCTTCATCTCCCGGAGCTCCACAGTAAACCATGGAGCCCAATGGGATCTGTGCCGAGTCTGGGGTCGCAAGGGTACAACACGGTCGAGTGCCTCGGTAGCCGCCCTTTCCCAGGCATCAACCAAGGCTACAACCAGGCTGTGACTGAGGGAGATAGGTAAGGACCCAAGCGCCATCTGGAACCGTTCTGAGTCCATTAGGCGCCTGGGACGGAACCATCTGGTCGGTTCCACAGCCTGGCAGCGGGGGGTGGCACAATGGAAGACCAGCCACAGGAGATAATGATCGGACCATGACAGGGGGACAACAGATGGCGAGCCCCCTCCCAAATCACACAACCATTGTCCAGATAGAAAAATCAGGTCAAGGGTGTGACCCGTCCCATGAGTCGGGCCCTGAATTACTTGGGTCAGGTCCATGGCTGTCATGGAAGCTATGAACTCCCAAGCTAACTCTGACGACTCTCCCAGGGAAGGCAGGTTGAAGTCGCCCAGAACTATAAGTCTGGGAAACTCCACCGTCAACCCTGAGAGGGTGTCAAGCAGCTCAGGCAGGGCCGTTGCCACACAGCTGGGCGCCAGGTATGTTAGCAACAGACCCAACTGAGCCTGAGGGCCACATCTCATGAGAAGGGACTCACTCCTGCCTATCTGGACAATGGTGGTCTCCCGCGGACATAAGGTCTCCCGTATAACCACCGCCACCCCACCGCCCCTGCCCTGAGCCCGAGACTGATGTAGCACACAAAAACCCGGAGGGCAAAGTTCAACCAGAGGGACACCGCCCTCTGGGCCCAACCAGGTCTCCGTAATGCATGCCAGAGCCACGTGTTCCTCCTCGATCAATTCCCGGACGAGGGGAGCCTTGTTCACCACGGATCTGGCATTGAAATACACCAGTCTGAGCTCAGGGTCCTGATCCCCCTCGCCCCCGGATACAAGGGTACTAACCGGAGGGTCGGAACACGCCACTGCTTGAAGACAGCGGGGGTGCGGTCCCGGATATTGATACAGCCCTCCATGTAACCGCCTGCTGCCATTCCCAATCGTCGTGGGGATTTTCAACCCCACCCCCATACCAATGGAACCAAAAGCCCACGCCCCCAACCCCATCTTACCGGGAACTATTGGAGGCCCAGACTGACAGCCGGTTGATAAAACCCTCCCCGATTCCCTCCCCTTCCTCCCTCCCATTCCCACCCCTCCCTAACCCTTTAAAACAACCGGCTAAAAAACATACAAGGGGCCTCTTAATGCATTTCCACCAGAGGCCCCTATTTAAGCCCAGCCACCTCTCAGGGTCCCAACAATTGGGCCCGTCCTTAAGGGAAGTAAGTGTTGTGACTCAGGGCCAGCCTGTGGGTCCGACAGCCGGGTCCGATGTATCGGAGGACTCAGATGAGGGGGAGGAGGGAGACGAACCGGCTGATGATGGTTTGGAGGCTTTGCAGAGTCCTCAGCCGGGGACCTCTTCTCAGCTGCGTGAGCCCGAGAGTGCGGAGGATGATGACCCACAGCTGGCCCTGTTCAAGGACGCCCGACGCAGGAGGCAGTCGAGCAGGAACAAACAAAGAAAGGTTATGGGACTCCTCGGGAGGAGGCACAGGGAGACCACGCCCTGAGCTCTCTATAAAAGGAGTGTTTGGGGAGGGGCTGGTTGCTGAAAGCAACTTTTCCGCTTGAGAAGACAAGCTCTAGTGTTTTTGTTAACTGCGTAATTAAATCTTGGCAGAAGCCTTTTAGCCTTGGACGCTCTCCAGTCTCTTCTTTTTGAATAGGGGTTTGCTAGAAGAGGGCTGGTTCAGAACAGTTTGCTTTCAGCCTCCCACCCCTTATTACTACGATGGAGCAGCTTCTTGCCGAGAATGCCCAGCTCACCCAGCAACTCACTTTGCTGGCAGCTCAGGTGGCACAACTGCAAGCTCAGGTACATGCTGCACCCCCACCCAGGAGGAAATGTCAGATAGCTATGCCGGATAAATTTGCTGGTAATCCAGAACTGTTTCCTGCCTTCCTGGGACAATGCCAGCTTTTTATCAGCGTGAGGGCGGCTGATTTCCCCACTGACCGAGATAAGGTGGGATTCGTGTTGAGCCTTCTGTCGGGAGATGCAGCTCGTTGGGGCACGCCTCTGTTGGCACAGCCTAGCCCTTTGTTGGATAACTTTGGGGGGTTTTGTGACCATATGCGCCTCATGTATGAGGACCCAATTAAGGCGCAGACTGCCACCCGACGCCTGAAAGCTTTGAGGCAGGGTCAGCGCCCCCTACAGGCCTACATCAGCGATTTCCGGCTGCTTAGCCAGGATTCCGCCTGGAATGAGGCTGCGCTCGTGGATGCCTTCCAGGATGGCTTGTCGGAGGAGATGTTGGATGAGCTGGCCCGCGTGGACATTCCCTCAGACCTGAATGGGCTGATCCATCTTTGTCTGCGGATCGATGCCCGGCTGCAGCAGCGAAAGAGTCGCCGTGCTACCCCACAGACCCCTGCCGCTCCTGTTGAGCGTGAGCCCCCAGTCCAGAGGGAGGAGCCAATGGAGCTGGGTGCCGCCAGGTCCCGTCTATCGGTGACGGAAATGGACAGACGACGATCGGGGGGGTTGTGTTTTTACTGTGGGGACCCTGGACATTTGGCTGCTTCTTGCCCGAAGAAGCGTCAGCGGGCGTCAGTGACCAAGCCTGCCCCGAGAAAGTCCCCTGCTTTGCTGTCAGGAAACGGCCCGAGCCCGATCTAGACGGTGTGAAAGATCGGGCGACCCACAACGACCACGCCGAGCGACGCCGTTCCGACGGTGCCTGTGAACCTCCACGGCATTTGATTTTGGAGGCACGTCTGATCCTTCCTGGCAAGCCAGAGGGGATTCCGGTCCATGCCTTAATTGACTCTGGGGCTACCACTAACTTTATGGACTCGGCCTTCGTGGCCAAATGGGCTGTTCCCCAGTGTCCAGTGGATCCGCCCATGCTTGTGGAGACCATCGATGGTCGAGTGCTCCTGTCCGGGCCTATTACGGCTGCCACGCAACCCGTGTGTATGGCCATCAGTACCCATGTGGAGGCCATCCAGTTCTACGTCACTTCGGATCTGCACTTCCCCGTGGTCTTGGGACTGGCGTGGCTCCGGGCGCATGATCCACAGATCTATTGGTCTCAGAACTTGGTCACCTTCCCAAGTTTGCAGTGCGTGGACCACACCCGCCATATCTGTGCCGGCCAGGTGGAGGGTTCCCCAGGGGTTTCCTTGCCTCCCGAACTGTCCGACTTTGCTGACGTGTTCAGCGAGTCAGAGGCGGACCAATTACCCCCGCACAGGCCCTACGACTGCTCCATTGACCTAGTCCCTGATGCGCCTCTCCCAGTGGGGCGTTTGTACTCCATGTCGGAGCCCGAGTTGGCTGCATTGCGGGACTTCCTGACAAAGAATTTGGCTCGCGGTTTCATCCGGCCCTCGTCCTCGCCAGTGTCTGCGCCCGTGCTTTTCATCAAAAAGAAGTCGGGCGAGTTACGGCTTTGCTGTGACTACCGGAAACTCAACGCCATCACGGTGCGTAACCGCTACCCGCTGCCCCTCATCCCCGAGCTCTTGGACCGACTCCGGGAGGCTAAGATCTTCACGAAACTGGACCTGCGTGGAGCTTACAACCTCGTCAGGGTTCGGCCGGGTGATGAGTGGAAGACGGCGTTTGGTACTCGCTATGGACATTTCGAGTACACGGTGATGCCGTTTGGCCTGACCAACGCCCCCGCTGTGTTTCAGCATTTTATGAACGATATCTTTCGGGATCTGTTGGACCAGTTTGTCGTGATTTACCTGGACGACATCCTGATTTACTCCCCGTCGCGTGAAGCGCATCATCAGCACCTCCGTCAGGTCCTGCAGCGCCTCCGGGAACATCGGCTGTTTGCCAAGTTGGAGAAGTGCCAGTTCTATCAGGTGACCATCGATTTCCTGGGTCACCGCATTTCTCCTGAGGGCATCGCCATGGAGCCGAGTAAAGTCGAGTCGTTGCAGAGTTGGCAACCCCCGCGTCGCGTGAAGGACGTTCAGCGACTCCTTGGATTTGCCAACTACTATCGGACATTCATCCCTGGCTTTGCTGCCTTGACAGCCCCCCTCACTCGGCTCCTGCAGAAGAAGACTCGGTTCCAGTGGAACGCCCCTGAACAACAGGCGTTCCAGGCTTTGAAGGACGCCTTCATGAAGGAGCCCATCTTGAAACATCCCGACCCGCAACGGCCATTTGTCGTGGAGGCGGACGCCTCCGACATTGCCATTGGGGCCGTGTTACTCCAGGCAATGACGCCCAGCGGTACCCTTTTCCCTTGCGCGTATCACTCTCGGAAATTGAACCCTTCGGAGCGCAACTATACCATCTGGGAGAAGGAGCTGCTGGCCATCAAGGCGGCGTTCGAGGCTTGGAGGCATCATCTGGAGGGGGCGCGGCATCAGATCGAGGTCCGGACAGACCACAAGAATCTGGAAAGCCTGCAGACCGCTCGGAATTTGAATCAACGCCAGATCCGGTGGTCCCTCTTCTTTGCGAGGTTTGACTTCCGGGTGCGGTACATACCAAGCGGGCACAACCAGAGAGCGGATGCTCTGTCCAGGAAGCCCGAGTACACCCGAGTGGAAGACAAGCTTCCGCCCAGGACAGTGATCCCCGTCGAGTCTTTTGCTGCGGTGCGGGAGCCGGTGGATATACGGGCTCGGATCCGGGAGGCGCAGCAGCAGGAGGCGTGGGTGGCTCAGCGGAAGGAAGAGGTGGGGCCAGATTCGCCTTGGTCAGTCGCGGATGGACTCCTGTATTATCGTGACCGGCTCTATGTTCCAGGAGGGCCACTCAGGGGACTCGTCCTCAGCCAATGTCATGATAACCCGGCTGCGGGGCATTTTGGCCTGTTCAAGACTCTGAACCTGGTCTCCCGTACTTTCTGGTGGCCCCGAGTCCGACACGATGTCCAGTCTTATGTCACCTCCTGCGTCCCATGCAGGCAGGCCAAGTCAGCGACAGGGGCCCCGCCTGGTTTACTGCAGCCTTTGCCAACGCCCAAGAGACCCTGGGGGGCTGTGTCCATGGACTTTCTGACGGATCTACCCCCATCCTCCGGCTTCACGACAGTGTTTGTGGTGGTGGACATGTTGACCAAGATGGCGCACTTCATCCCCTGTCGCGGCTTACCGTCAGCTCGCGCCACTAGTCGCATGTTCATCCAACAGGTGTTCCGGCTGCACGGCCTTCCCGATAGGGTCGTCTCCGATAGGGGGGCCCAGTTTACAGCCCGCTTCTGGCAGGAGTTGATGCGGGCGTTGGACATTAAGGTTTGCCTCTCGTCCGCGCATCATCCTCAGACCGACGGGGGTACCGAGAAGGTCATCGGCATCTTAGAGCAGTATCTGCGCTGCTATGTTAACCTGCAGCAGGACAATTGGGTGGACTATTTGGCCATAGCCGAGTTTGCCTTTAATAACTCGCAACACACCTCCACGCAGATGACACCGTTCTTGGCCAACGTGGGTTATCACCCCAGGTTTTTCCCCCTTTCTCCCGTGGACTCACCGGAGCCGGCAGCGAACGAATTCATGGCGGAGTTACAGGCGATCCATCGGTTGGTGCGACGGCAGCTGGAGAAGGCCAAGGCCGACTACAAGAGGTTCGCCGATCGGTCGAGAAGGGATACGCCTCCACTATCGGTGGGGGATCGGGTCTGGCTGTCCACCAGGAACCTACCATCCACTCGGCCGGCGAGGAAGCTGGACCACCGTTACCTTGGACCGTTCCCAGTCGAGGCCGTCATCAATCCGGTCGCCTATCGTTTAACTCTGCCACGTTCCCTGCGCGTGCACCCCGTCTTCCATCGGTCCTTGTTGGTCCCCGAACAACCGGCCTGTCCACTTCGCCAAGCGGAACCTCCCCCATCAGGAACTCGTGATGGAGGCAGCACCCCCGAGTACGAGGTCGCCAGCATCAGGGATTCCCGCTGGCTGAAAGGTCGCTTCCAGTACCTGATCGAGTGGAAAGGGTACGGGCCGGAGGACTTCACATGGGAAGACGCGACCGCCGTTCATGCCCCTGCGTTGGTGACTGCGTTTCACGAACAGTTCCCATCCCGACCGCATCCGGATCGGCAGACCCGGGGGAAGGGCCCTGCGGTGCGGGATAGTGTTGTGACTCAGGGCCAGCCTGTGGGTCCGACAGCCGGGTCCGATGTATCGGAGGACTCAGATGAGGGGGAGGAGGGAGACGAACCGGCTGATGATGGTTTGGAGGCTTTGCAGAGTCCTCAGCCGGGGACCTCTTCTCAGCTGCGTGAGCCCGAGAGTGCGGAGGATGATGACCCACAGCTGGCCCTGTTCAAGGACGCCCGACGCAGGAGGCAGTCGAGCAGGAACAAACAAAGAAAGGTTATGGGACTCCTCGGGAGGAGGCACAGGGAGACCACGCCCTGAGCTCTCTATAAAAGGAGTGTTTGGGGAGGGGCTGGTTGCTGAAAGCAACTTTTCCGCTTGAGAAGACAAGCTCTAGTGTTTTTGTTAACTGCGTAATTAAATCTTGGCAGAAGCCTTTTAGCCTTGGACGCTCTCCAGTCTCTTCTTTTTGAATAGGGGTTTGCTAGAAGAGGGCTGGTTCAGAACAGTAAGGGACATGGCGACCGGTCGTATCCAGGAGGGAGGAGCCCCCCTGAGAGCATACAAGTCCGTGCTAGAGTATTGTATATGAACCATATCATGATAACAACTGCATAGGGCCATAAACTAATGAGCAATTAGATGACATAATGATGTGATGTGATGTTATGAGCCAGGATAAGCATCTCAATCCCCCCAACTCAGTCCAACTCGGCTCTCACCAGAGTCAACCAGGTGAATCAACCGCAGCCACTCTCTCACCGCTGCTGAGGAAAGCCCACCAGGGATGGACTGAGTCCAGGGTACCAGGGAAACCCATCCCACTGATCTCTCACATCAGTGGGTGGTTGATGGACAATCCCGCCGCCCTCTCACCATGGCATAATCCCGGTACCATATCAACTGGCAATAGGAAGTCTTAGGAGTGGGGATAATGTTCATGTTCCACCCTACTCCAACCAACCGGGCGATTAAGAAGGCAGTCCTTCGTGCCAAGTACAGTGTATGTCCGCTATTCCAGGAAACTCAAACCAGGGCCTCCCCAACCAAGCAAAACACCAAGGTCTTATCACGGAAGGTCCAAACGCCATCAGGCCATCAAGCCACCATCTTTGACAGAATGTTTCAGAGGAATGATTAATAATTTGTTGGACTTAACAGGGGTAGGCAACCTTGGCTCTTTTATGACTCATGGACTTCAACTCCCAGAATTCTGGGAGTTGAAGTTCATGAGTCATAAAAGAGCCAAGGTTGCCTACCCCTGGTCTAGAATATTGATACAACATTCTGTCCAGGATCTCACAAAAAAGGCATTTATTTGCAGTTTTAAAGACACCAGAATATCACACTATTAATCTAGCAGACAACGTTTCTGACTAGCTGGAGAATTCTGGGAATTGAAGTCCACACTTCTTAAAGTTGCTAAGGTTGAGGTACACTGCTCTGTATCCTCCAGCTATCCCTTTGAACCAGCTTCTCCTTCAGTATGTTCTGATAGCTTTCCATGATGACTGTTGCTATCTACAGGTCCACCATCTGCTCATTGTCTCTTTTGCTATAGCCAAGGGATCAAGCTCTGTGCAACAGGGCAGATATAGGCATTTCCTTCATTCATTCACTGCGCTTGAAACCATTTTCTCCTTGCAGAAGTGGTGAAAGTGAATCAGGCCTGGTACTTTTTATGTACAGAGCAGACTTTATGTGCACAGAGTATACCTTTGGCTCAGGAATTCTGGGAGTTGAAGTCCACGAGTCATAAAAGAGCCAAGGTTGCCTAGCCCTGGGCTAGACTATAATTTTATCTATTTATTGCATTTTAATCCCGCTTTTATTATGTTTATAAATAACTCAAGGCAACGAACTTACCTAATGCTCCTTCCTCCTCCTGTTTTCCTCACAACAACAACCCTGTCAGGTAGGTTGGGCTGAGAGAGATGTTTCAGTCTTCTACTGGTTTATCTGGAAATAAATGGCAGAGTCATTTTTGAGTGAGAACATCACAAGTTTTTCCTGAGGTACTTTCTACTAGGGGTGCATTCTGCTTTTACTGATTTTTTTTTAAAAACAATGGTTTTTCTGCATACTGTATGTGCAATCTGAGGAGGTTCTACTGCTTGGCAGCATCAGAGGTTTGAATAGATTCTGTAATCCCTGCAGAAGCTCCTGGTAAATGGGTCACCTCACAATCTCAATCCTTTTCCAGACACGTGAAGGAGCTTTGTCTGGCACAGATCCAGATGTGCACTGACAGGTAGAGGGAAAACACCGTTAGCTATTGACTTAAACAATGCCTTCTTTTTCAGCTAATCTTTCTCTCATTTCACTACTGTTACATTTACTGTGCTTGAAACAGTTTTCTCCTTGCAGAAGTGGCAGAAGTGAATCAGGCCTGGTATTTTTCATGTACAGAACAGACTTTATATGCACAGAGTATACCTTTGGATAAACTATTCATATCTCTTCAAGTTCATTGGATTTGGCCTGTAGGCAAATACTTGGGAGAAGAAAAAATAAGCATGAAATTGCCTGAAGACAGGGAACAAAGGATGCTGGCAAATGTTCAATCCCCTGCAAGCAACAAAACAAATTCATTATGAAATTGGCATCCATCTGTTCTCACATCTTTGATCTCCCAGGTCAAAGTTTTATTACACAATTAAACATTCCATCAGATCCTTCTAATTGACTGTATGGTTGTTTTTCAATTATTTATTATTAGAAAATTTACAAATTTACAGTGGTCATGTGGCCGGTATGACTAGACGCCAGAGGCGCACGGAACACTGTTACCTTCCCACCGTAGTGGTCCCTATTTTTCTACTTGCATTTTACGTGCTTTCGAACTGCTAGGTGGGTGGAAGCTGGGACGAGTAACAGGCACTCACTCTGTTACGCGGCACTCGGGATTCGACCCGCCAGACTGCCAACCTTCTGATCGACAAGCTCAGCGTCCTAACCCACTGAGCCACCGCGTCCCTATATATATATACAGTTGCAAGAAAAAGTATGTGAACCCTTTGGGATTATGTGGAGTTTTGCATGAATTGGCCATAAAATGCGCTCTAAACGTCATGTAAGTCACAACAATAGAAAAACACAGTCTGCTTAAAATAATACTACACAAACATTAGCTGTTGTCATGTTTTAATTGAACATAAGATGGAAACATTCACAGTGCAGGGTGGAAAAAGTATGTGAATCCCTAGCCTAATGACTTCTCCAAGAGCTAATTGGAGCCAGGAGTGAGCCAACCTTGACTCCAACCAGTGTGATGATATTGGATGTGTTGCTGACAGCTGTCCTGCCCTTTAAAAACACACACCTGTTTTGGGTTTACTGGTCTCAAGAAGCACTGTCTGATGTGAACCATGCCTCGCAGAAAAGAGCTCTCAGAAGACCTACGATCAAGAATTGTTGACTTGCATGAAGCTGGAAAGGGTTACAAAAGTATCTCCAAATCCTTGATGTTCATGTGTCCACAGTAAGACAGACTGTCTACAAATGGAGAAAGTTTAGCACTGTTGCTACTCTCCCTAGGCGTGGTCGTCCTGTAAAAATGACTGCAAGAGCACAGCGCATAATGCTTAATGAGGTAAAGAAGAATCCTAGAGTGTCAGCTAAAGACCTACAGAAATCTCTGGCACATGCTAACATTTTTCTTGACACATCTACAATAAGGAAAACATTAAACAAGAATGGAGTACATGGGAGGACACCACGGAGGAAGCCATTGCTGTCCCAAAAAAAATATTTCAGCACGTTTGAAGTTTGCAAAAGAGCACCTGGATGTTCCACAGCACTACTGGCAACATATACTGTGGACAGATGAAACCAAAATTGAGTTATTTGGGAAAAACACACAACACTATGTGTGGAGAAAAAAAGGCACAGCACACCAACATCAAAACCTCATCCCCACTGTAAAACATAGCAGAGGGAGCATCATGGTTTGGGGCTGCTTTGCTGCCTCAGGGCCTGGACGGATTGTTGTCATTGATGGGAAAATGAATTCCAGAGTTTATCAGGACATTTTGCAGGAAAACGTACGACCATCTGTCCACCAACTGAAGCTCCGCAGAGGATGGGTGATGCAACAGGACAATGACCCAAAGCATACAAGTAATTCAACAAAACAATGGTTTCAACAGAACAGAATACGCCTTCTGGAGTGGCCCAGTCAGAGTCCTGACCTCAACCTGATTGAAATGCTGTGGCATGACCTTAAGAGAGCGATTCACACCAGACATCCCAAGAATATTGCTACACTGAAACAGTTTTGTGAAGAGGAGTGGTCCAAAATTACTCCAGATCGTTGTGCAGGTCTGATATGCAACTACAGGAAAAGTTTGGTTGAGGTTATTGCTGCCAAAGGAGGGTCAACCAGTTATTAACTAGTTATATATATACAGTATACAGTATATATACAGTATATATACAGTATATATACAGTATATATACAATATATATATATATATACATACATATATATTTATGTAAATTACTAACAAAGAATTAAGGGAGACTGAAATGCTTTGTTAGTAATTTACATAAATATATGAGCTGTCCGGTGTGACTACTGCCTGTTCGATGGCCTTCAAGATAGGCTGAAACAGGAAATAAAGATTTGCCCCATGTTTGGGGCCTAGCAAGGTAATCTAAATAGTTAACAAGTATTTGACATACATATATATATATATCCTCAGGCTGGTGGCTTCAGCTTTGTTCTTCTGGGAGAAGTGTGTGGTAGTGGCTGTTTGTTCCTCTTTTTTAAACTGCCAGAGGGGGTGTGTTCTGTGGGTGGAGGTGTGCTCTGATTGGGTGGGGGGTTAGCTGTGTTCTGATTGGGTGGGGGTGTGTTTTGAATGGGGGCTGTGTTCTGATTGGGTGGGGGGGTGTTTTGAGTGGATGGGCTGGTCTCAGCTGCCAGCCTTAGACCTGAACTGGTGAGTTGTGCTGCTTTTGTTCGGCTCCGTGTTTGTGGTGGTGCCATGTTTTTATAGTGGGTGTCAGTTTGCTTATTGTGTGGTTTGGAGGGGTTTAAAGTGGCTGATGTTGCAGCTGTGGTTAGGTTTCTGTTTTGTGGTTGTGTGTCGTTATCGTTGTGGGTTCGGATTTGCTTTTTGAATGGTTGTGTGGTGGTGATGTCATGTGATGTTATCATGAGTTTGGGTCTGGTATCATTCTTGGTGGTTGGGACTCATCTGTCAATCAAGGCGGGTTTCCAAATGGCTGGTAGGCGAGAGGTATCATCTCGTTTGTTCATGCTGTGGGGGCGTTTTTCTATCTCAATGGCTTCTCTGATTATTCTGTTGTTAAAATGTTCAATTTTGGCGATAGTTTTGGTTTTTTTAAAATTATATATATATGTAAATGCTTGTTAACTATTTAGATTACCTTGCTAGGCCCCAAACATGGGGCAAATCTTTATTTCCTGTTTCGGCCTAACCGAAGGCCATCGACAGGCAGTAGTCACAACAGTGACAGCTCATATTTGTGTAAATTTTTTAGATTGCTAACAAAGAATTAAAGGGAGACTGATATGCATTTCAAACTTATTTGTTTTCATCAGTCAGCCATACCCTTCTGAGATTCGAACCTGGGCTGATTGCACATTAGGCAGTTGTTTTAACCTCTAGGCCACAAGGTCTATCTCACTTTGTTAGCTGAGAAGCAAGGGAGATATGTGTAAATGCTTGTTAGTATTTAGTTATTTGCTGTTCCATACAGATAGTCCTTGACTTATGACAACAATTGGGACCAGAATTTCCAATGGAAAGCAAGGGAGTTGTTAAGTGAGTCACGCTCAAATGTTATGACTTTTTTTTTGCCACAGTTAAGCAAATCAGTACAATTGTTAAATGAATCAGTGATCATTAAGCAAATCCTGGCTTTCCCCATTGATCTGGCTGGTGGAAAGTTGGCTGGGAAGGCTGCAAATGGTGATCACATGACCCCAGGAAGCTGTAACCATCATAAATACATGCCTGTTTTTCCTGGCCCCCAAATTCTGATCTTATGACCATGGAGATGCTGCAATGGTTGTAAGTGCTCGCAAGTCACTTTTTTCAGTGCTGTTGTAACTTGTGATGGTTGCTAAAGGAATCATTGTAAGTCAAGGACTACCTGTAGAATGAAATGGAATGCTTGCCATCCAAAAGAGTGAAGCTGAAACCATTATTTGTCTTTTCAGGGATGTGATACAGAAAAGCATTCCAGGACAAAAATTTGTTTTCTGTTTTTCCTCTTAAAAAGAGGAACACATTGCGTCCTTCTGAATGCATGGGTACACATCTGAACTGGAATTTCTTCATGCACGTCTTCCCCATGCCCCAAGACTGTAAAATAATCCTCCTCCTTCTCCTCCTCCTCCTCCTCCTCCTCCTCCTCCTCCTCCTCCTCCTCCTCCTCCCTTCTTTCTTGCTAGACATAAGTGTTGTTGTTAGCTGCGAAGTCGTTTCCGACCCATCGTGACCCTATGGACAATGTTCCTCCAGGCCTTCCTGTCTTCTTCATGGATTACTGCCTTGTCGTGGCGAAGGGGCTTGCGTAATTCAATGAAGCTATGAGCTATGCTGTGCAGGGCCACCCAAGACGGAAAGGTCATAGCAGAGAGTTCTGACAAAACATGATCCACTGGAGAAGGAAATGGCAACCCACTCCAGTATCTTTGCCATGAAAACCCTATGGACAGTAGAGGACAGGAAGACATAAGTAGTAATGTGCATATAGACATTTGACTATATACTCAGATAGGCTAAAACATTTCTTGCCTAATGGTGATGCATTAACTTCCAACACTGGCATTTTCTAGGCTGCCAGCCAAGCTTAGGAAAACATATGTATCCCCTGTCTGGGACTAGCCTGAGCCACAGCTGCTTTTCATTTACATTGTGCTGTCTACATGGTACCCAGCAAGGTATCTGTCAACTAGAGCAAGAGCTGAAGATGTGGTGACCGTGGATTAAGGACAGCTTACTTTGCTCAACAGATACAACTTGACATAACTGATTAGGATAACGCAGTAAAACCTCTCTGTTTGCAAGAGGACTGCCAATGAGTGTTTGTTCCAGAATAGCAAGATAAGCTTTTTGCCTTTCTGTCAAATGCCCATCTCATGTGCAGATGGGCAACTGCTTTAGGAAACAACCTGCTGAAGCAAAATAATGTTTGGTCTGATCCAGATTATTTCTTCATCTAAAAATTAAGCCGCTAGTAGGTTCGAGATTGTTGGAGAAATGGGTACCACCGATCTCCCAAGAACAGCTGAACAGCTGCAGGAAAAGGGTGCTAGGTCAAGCAGGCGTCCTGTAAAACAAAGAAAGTAAGCAAGCAAACAAATAAAAAAGACCCAGGCATTTGTACCTTTCTATTACAGAATTTGTGGTACCATTCAGAGAGCTTAGATAGATTAGATAGATAGCTAAATAGCTAGCTAGCTAACATAGCTAGCTAGCTAAGATAGATAGATAGATAGATAGATAGATAGATAGATAGATAGATAGATAGATAGATAGATAGATAGATAGATAGATAGAAAGATAGATAGATAGATAGATAGATAGATAGATAGATAGATAGATAGATAGATAGATAGATAGATAGATAGATAGATAGATAGATAGATAGATAGATAGGCAGGCAGGCAGGCAGGCAGGCAGGCAGGCAGACATATAGATATAGATATAGATATAGATATAGATATAGATATAGATATAGATATAGATATAGATATAGATATAGATATAGATAGATATAGATATAGATATAGATAGATAGATATAGACAGTGCTTTTTTGTAAAAAAAAGAAAAAGGTGCCGGAACTCACACATGTCATACAACCCGCCTTGCCTACCCTACAAGGTTCCATCCAAAAAAGGTGCCAGAACTCCGTTCTGAGCGTTCTATGACAAAAAAGCCCTGGATACAGATACAGATATATGAGATAACTATTTATTAGATTTTTTTATCCCTCCTTTATTATTTTATAAGTAGCTCAGGGGTGCAAAAGTACACAATACTCCTTCATCCTCCTGTTTTCCCTAAAACAACAACCCTGTGAAGTGGGTTGGGTTGAGAGAGGGTGCCCAAAGTCACCCAGCCAGTTTTCATGCCAAAAGCAGGACTAGAATTCACCACCTCCTGGTTTCTAGGCCAGCACCTTAACCACTACATCAAACTGGCTCTATAGGCAAAGAACTATGCTGGATGGGGATCATGAGCATTCAGCCAATCTGGAGGGAATCAAGCTGGAAGAAACTCATGTTCAAATAGACATTATGTATTTTTCTTCCCTGGAATGGGGATGGATGGAAATTAAACCATCATAAGACTTTTGGACACTTGAATTGCTTTATTATGGCCACATGGTTACTTTAATATCTTATGCAAATAAGAGTGACTGATGGCTGGGATTATTCTAGCAATGATGAATTATAACAATGGACACACTCCATTTATTCTGTTTACATATGTTATTAAATGCTATGTACTTGTTGGTTTTTTTTTCTGATCACTCCCATTAATTAACATGCCTCCTCTCCCCCATCCTCCCTTGCATGGCAGCTTATACCAAGCTCATTTGTGCTTTAAAGACTCTCCTGAGATGCAATGGCAGGAGACAGCTGTGTGACTAATGAGCTTTTGTTGTTAACATCTAAAGGGTATAAACAGAAAAATAAATTACCTCCTGCCACAGAAGCCCAGGAAATCTACTGTAAAGAAGAAGAAAAAAACGAAGAGCGAGGAGAACCATCATTCAATTTGTAATGATAATTTCCACGCAACACAAAGAGCCCGTGCTTGTAGAACTAATTTAATACTTGCCAGATTATACACATGGAGGCTTTTCCCTAATAGGGTCTTATACGACATTTCCAATATTTTACCTCGTTCAGAGTTCATCAGGCTTTGAATGTCAAAGGGACTTTAACTGCTAGCATGTACTGTGGTAGAAACAGACCCGCAACCTGTTTTTCTATTGGGTCCATTTAGTGGTGGGATTCAGCCAGTTCGCACCAGTTCAGCAAAACCAGTAACTAATTTTTTGCTGCCCAGATCCAGAACGGACTTCCGGAAGCAGCATCCACACAGAGAACTGGTTGTTCACTTATTTGAATCCTACCACTGGGTCCATGTGATGTTGATTTAATCTCATTCCCAGCCTGGGAGTAAGATAGACATGTCATCTTTCTCTGTATGGGTGTTAAAGTAATTTTCCCTCCTTTATCAGTACTGCATCCAATGGCAGTCCCATATATATATGAGTGTGTGTGTGTGTGTGTGTGTGTGTGTGTGTGTAGGAGGTCTTGGGGTATTCGGGTCTTTACCCGTGTAGGGTTGAGGGTGTCTTGGCGATGTTTCGACGAGGTCCCACTCGTCATCTTCAGGCTGGTGTCTTCAGTTTCATGCTTGTGCGAGCAAAGACACCAGCCTGAAGATGACGAGTGGGACCTCGTCGAAACGTCGTCAAGACACCCTCAATCCTACACGGGAAAAGACCCGAATATGTCAGCCGTATTTCTTTGAGTTGTCGCGCATCCGTTTTTGGTGGATGTAGTTGTCTCTGGGTATCTGTTGTTAAAAGTGAATTGCCGATAGTTCCATGTGTCGTAGCCATAGCTCTGGTCATTGCCCATGTTCTCATGCCAGGGTTCTTAAATGCTTGTTACTCTTCTTCCCTGTGTTCAACATTGCAGGGTGGTTGTGTGTTGGTGCAATCTTGGATTTGATACAATGAGGTACTTTGTGAATGCTTGCGCTGTTTATCTTCGTATCGCGCGGAAGAAGAGACCAATGGGGCTTTGGCCTTTTTAGATGTGTTGGTTAGACGTCAACCTGATGGCTTGTTACACACATTGGTCTACTGTAAATCCACCCATACGGACAGGATACTTCATTACGAAAGTAATCACGAAAGTAATCACCCCACAACCCATAAGGCCAACTGTATTAGGACCCTCTTTAGACGTATAGACACGCATTGCAGCACGAATAAGGCAAAAAGGGAAGAAAGACGCTGCCTTTATCATGTCTGCAGAAACAACGAGTACCCATCTAACTTCATCAGACAACACAGCAGGCCAGGTGAACCTACCCGCCATGAATGTGAAAACGCCTTAACATCACGGATAACACTGCCTTATATCCACGGTGTATCCGAGGCCACAGCGCGCATACTAGCCTCTCACAAAGTTGGTGTTGCCCACAGACCTGATTGGACCTTACGAGCTTGTGTCATGCGCTCTAAAGATCCACTCCCCAATGAAGAAAAATCCTCGGTCGTATACAAGATGTCATGCCAGAATTGCAATTGCAATTACATTGGGGAGACAGCAAAACGACTGAGGACTAGGGTGCATGAACACAAGCTTGCTATTAGAAGACAAGAACAACATTCACAGGTGTGGGCACACATGGCTACACACAACCACGTTTTTAATCTAGCAGGGACCGAGGCAATTGCCAACGACAACACTTGTTTAAGGAAGCTTGGTTTTCAAACCACTCCTCTATCAACTGGCATATAGACCTCCCCCCTGCATACCAGGCACTAAGAAATTGGGAAGAGGAACGACGTGCGCGATATGAAGATAAACAGCACAAGCATTCACAAAGTACCTCATTGTATCAAATCCAAGATTGCACCAACACACAACCACCCTGCAATGTAGAACACAGGGAAGAAGAGCAACAACCATTTAGGACCTCTGGTATAAGAACGGGTAATGACCAGAGCTATGGCTACAACACATGGAACTATCAGCAATTCACTTTTAACAACAGATACCCAGAGACAACTACATCCCCCCAAAATGGATGTGCAACAACTCAAAGAAATACGGCCAACCTCAATAAACAGACCGGTGACGCGCTCCATGAGCAGAGTGCAGACACCAACAGTATAAACGCGATCTCCCCACCCCAGCGTCTCCATCCTGACGACGTTGGCAGTTAGCCAACGAAAGCTTGATTTTTTAGCAATAAAAACTGTTTTAGTTTTTTAATTCCATCCCAGTGTTCGTTTGTTTGTTAATATATATATATATATATATATGTTAAGTGTTTGTTAAGTATTTAGAATACCTTGCTAGGCCCCAAACCTGGGACAAATCTTATTTCCTGTTTCAGCCTAACTCAAGGCCATCCACAGACAGTAGTCACAGCAGTGACAGCTCATATTTGTGTAAATTTTTATGGGATCTTTGGTCATTCGGGTTTTTTCCTGAAGCCACCAGCCTGAGGATGACGGATGAGATTTCATCGAAACGTTGCTCTTACACCTTCAATTCTACGTGGGGAAAAAACCCAAATGACCAAAGATCCACATACAAACACCCGCGAAGACCTCAGAAAACACACACACACACACACACACACACACACACACACACACACACACACACACACACACACACACACACACATATATATATATATATATATATATATATATATATATATATATATATATATATATATATATTGCTAATAAAGAATTTGGGAGGCTAAGATGATCATTTCGAACTATTTATGTTCTCATCAGTTAGTCATACCCTTTATCTGAGATTCG
Organism: Vipera berus; assembly: GCF_964194415.1. NCBI lineage: Eukaryota > Metazoa > Chordata > Lepidosauria > Squamata > Viperidae > Vipera > Vipera berus. Next base: position 145,926,009 of record NC_138203.1, on the reverse strand, counting down.
AACCCGGGCTGATTATATATATCAGGCAGTGTTTTAACCTCCTGAGCCACGGGTTCCTTCTCTCTTATATTAGCTGGAAGGCAAGGCAAATGTATGTTTAAGTATTTGTCAAGGTTTTTTGAATGGACCTTGCTAATTAACTAATTATATATATAATCAGCCCGGGTTCGAATCTCAGATAAAGGGTATGACTAACTGATGAGAACATAAATAGTTCGAAATGATCATCTTAGCCTCCCAAATTCTTTATTAGCAATTTGAAAAGTTAATTAGCAAGGTCCATTCAAAAAACCTTGACAAATACTTAAACATACATTTGCCTTGCCTTCCAGCTAATATAAGAGAGAAGGAACCCGTGGCTCAGGAGGTTAAAACACTGCCTGATATATATAATCAGCCTGGGTTCGAATCTCAGATAAAGGGTATGACTAACTGATGAGAACATAAATAGTTCGAAATGATCATCTTAGCCTCCCAAATTCTTTATTAGCAATTTGAATAATTTGCACAAATAATGAGCTGTCATAAGTTGACTAGTTCCTGTGGATAAGCCCTGAGCCGGGCCAAAACAAGAATGAAAGAGTTAATTAGCAAGGTCCATTCAAAAAACCTTGACAAATACTTAAACATATATATATATATATATATATATATATATATATATATATATATATATATATATATATATATATATATATATATATATATATATATATATATATATATATATATATATATATATATATATATATATATATAAAATTTATATATATATATGTATATGTATATGTATATGTATATGTATATGTATATGTATATGTATATGTATATATATTCCCTTAATTAAATTAAAAACATGAATCCCAGACATATTGAAATTGAAGCAAGAAATTTGAACACTGGGACAAGTTAAAAACTAAAGCAGTTTTTAATAAAATTGAACTTTCGTTGGCCAAGCTGCCAACATCGTCAGGATAAAATCATTGGAGCGGTAAAACCAGATTTATATCATTGGCGTTTTTGCACTCCACTCATGGAACACGTCTGTCAGCTGTATTTTCTCAAGCCGTCCCCCACTCGTTACTGTAAGCTGCGATTGTCTCTGAGTGCTATCCGAGGGGGATTGCTATCCGTTCTATCAGTCATAGCCATTGCTCTTGACATTGCACGTGTTCTCATACTGAAGGATCTTAATGGTTGCTCTTCCTCTTTCTCACATTCTGTGATGTGGGGTCGTTGTGTAGTTATGCAATCCTGATCCTGGTTTGACGATGTGCCCTGTACGTGTTCGCATTGTCTGCATTCATGTTGTCCGTGCCGTTCCTTTTCCCAAATCCTAAGGGCTTGGTATGCAGGGGGAAGGACTATATGATGGTTGATTGAGAGGTGGTCGGAATACCAGGCTTCTTTGAACAATCGTCCACTCTTGGTGTTGTCACAGGCAATCGCCTCAACCCCTGCCAGATTGAAGGTGTGATTGTATGCGGCCATGTGTGCCCACACCTGTGAATGTTGTTCCTGTCTTTTGATTGCAAGCTTGTGTTCATGTATTCTTGTCCTCAGCCATTTTGCAGTCTCCCCAATATAATTATAGAGGCAGTTCTTACATGCCATCTTATACACGACTGAGGACTTTTCTTCATTGGGGAGCGGATCTTTTGGGCGCATGACACGAGCACACAAGGTCTGATCAGTTTTGTGGACAACACTGACTTTATAGGGGGCCAGTATATGCGCCGTGGCTTCGGATACACCATGAATGTAAGGCAGTGTTATCCGTGCCATCGAGATGTTTTCATGTTGGTTACGGACAGGTTCACATGGTTTGCTGTATTGCCTGATGAAATTTAGTGGCTATCCATTGCTTCTGCAGATGCGGTAAAGATGGCACCTTTCCTCCTTTTTCACCTTGTGCGTGCTGCAGTGCATATCCACTCACTTAAAAAGGGGTTCTAATACAGCTAACTTTGTGAGTCATGGGTGATTGCTCTTGTACTGGAGTATCCTGTCCATATGGGTGGGTTTACGGTAGACGGATGTGCGAAGGGAGATGTCTGATTGATGGCTAATCAGGACATCTAGGAAGGCCAGAGCTCCGTTGGCTTCTTCCTCCGCCATAAAGCGAATATCAGAGTAGACGGAATTAAGCTCACCCATAAACCTATCTTTGTCCTGTTTCTTGATGATCACAAAAGTGTCATCCACGTATCTCACCCAAAATTTGGGGTGATACATGGACATCACCCGGGTCTCCAATTGTTGCAGGACCGCCTCAGCAATGACTTCGGAGACCGGGGACCCCATGGAGGTACCCTTCACCTGTTCATAAATGGTGTCTTGAAACATGAAAAACATTTTGAGGCATAAGGCCATGAGCTGCAAGAGATCTTCATTATTGAGTGAATCCTGATGCCACCCTGCTCCATGTTGTTGCAAGCGGTCCATAATTACCCCAAGTGCTAAGCTCTGCGGAATTGAGGTAAATAGGGAGGTGACATCATAGGATACCATGATCTCATCCTCCTCTATACTGACAGATCTGATCTGATCTAAGAATTCACTCGAGGAGCATACAGTGGTGTTGCTGTCCGTCACCAGATGTCTTATCCTACCGTATAACCACTTGGCCAACCCTGAGGTTGGGGTTCCCCTAAATGACATGATAGGTCGTAGGGGAGCTCCCTCGTGAATTTTTGGGAGGCCATAAAATCTAGCAGTAGGCATGTCTCTGGGGCACATAGCTCTCAATGCGTCCTCACCTATTTTTCCCTGTCGTTTAAACCTATTCAGCACCTTAGTAATCTGGTTCCTAAGGGTTGTGATTGGATCTTTTTTGACAATCCGGTAAGCACTGCTATCGCTAAGTAGTGTAAGGGCTTTGTGGATATAATCTGATTTATCCATTACAACCGTTGCTCTACCTTTATCTGCTGGAAGGACAATGATGGATGTGTCGTCCTGTAGTTGTCATAAGGTCTCTCTCTCTGTAGCTGATAGAACTTGGCAACGTCTATGGGCCATAAGCAGGCCCATGATGCGATGCCTAATGGAGCCTCTGATCTCTTCATTGATGCCCTTCCATTGAACGGCTGGTTCAAAAGCTGCTATGAAGTCAATGGTGCATGCGTCCACTAAATTATGGCTGGCAGCACGTTGTAGCAGTCCAATTTGCTCCTGTGAGAGGGTCTTAGATGACAGGTTGTGTACCATCCTGTTATTAGTGCCAGAATTATCTGTTGTGCGCAAGTGCTGCATCTTACGGTGCAGTACTTCCGTTCTACGTTGTTTAGTCCTTTCGGTGGCTTCATGTATATGACAGGAGAGGAGCTAATAATGCTGGCGTATGAGGATTTGACGGCAGCATTACTGACAATCGTGGGCTCCCATCATGTGTGTGTGTGTGTGTGTGTGTGTGTATATGTGCAAAAGAACTGCAAAAGAAAAGGCTTCAAATGGCATAATAGTGGAATATTGGGACCTCTCTCCGTCCCTTCATTCCCATTACAGGTAGTCAAATGTGCAGGTAGTCCTTGACTTACAACTACAATTGAGGCCAAAATTTATGTTGCTAAGCAAAACATTTGTTAAATGAACTTTGCCCCATTTTATGGCCTTTCTTGCCACAGTCGTTAAGTGAATCCCTGCAGGTGTGAAATTAGTAGCATGGTGGTTAAGTGAATCTGGCTTCCCCGTTGCTTGTCAGACGGCTGCAAAAGGGGATCACATGACCCCGAGATCCTGCAATCGTCATAAATGTGAGTCAGTTGCCAAGCATCTGAATTCTGACCCTGGGGATGCCGCAACAGTCATAAGTGTGAAAAATGGTCATAAGTCACTTTTTTCAGTGCTGTTTTAACTTTGAATGGTCACTAAACAAACTGTTGTAAGTCGAGGACTACCTGTACTTTCCAAATAGAACATGGAGAAATATAGACGTAGGCATGTGTTACCTGTTACCCATATAAAGAGCAATAGCAATAGCACTTAGACATATACCGCTTCCTAGAGCTTCATAGTCCTTTCTAAGCCTATCGCTCCCAACAATCTGAGTCCTCCTTTTACTGACCTCGGAAGGATGGAAGGCTGAGTCAACCCTGAGCTGGTCAGGATCGAACTTCTGACAATAGGCAGAGTCAACCTGCAATACTGCATTCTAACCCCTGCGCCACCACGGTATGGTGTTGCAGTGCAGTTAAGGAATAGAAAGGAAGGGCCCCAATTTATGGCAGTTGAGCGCGTAGGGCTACGCTACAATGAAATCTCAAGAGAACAAGGGGCTTCTTTAAAGTGGCACCATCAGTCTAGTGCAGGGGTAGGCAACCTCAGCTCTCTTATGACTCATAGCTGACTCAGGAATTCTGGGAGTTGAAGTTCATGAGTCATAAAAGAGCCAAGGCTGCCTTCCCCCGGTCTAGTGAATGTGCTCCTGCGCTCTCTGAAGAACCATTTCTGTTTCGAAACTGAACAGCTGCTCACTGCTATTTAGAAGACAGTATAGTTCAGTATAGTGGTTAAGGCACCAGGCTAGAAACCAGGAAACGGTGAGTTCAAGTTCCACCTTAGACATGAAAGCCAGCTGGATGACCTTGGGCCAGTCACTCTCTCAGCAAAATACAGCTGTATTTGTTGTTGTTGTTGTTGTTGTTAATATAGGAGGAGGAAGGGATATTAGGTATGTTCACTGCCTTGAATTACTTATCAAGTAATAATGCTGGGATAAAAAAATCTAATACAATTAATAAATAAATCACTACTCCAGAGTTAATGTTCCGTTAAAAACTCCATTGATCAAAGTCTTTTAAACTGTTTCCTTTCTGTAAGTTCCCCCACTCCCTGCCGCTCATTTTGTTCTTTCTGTAGGGAGAACTAGTCATTATTTACTTTTCCTGACATCTCTATTCTGATTTTTTTTAAAAAATTCCTTACCTACTTTGCAAGCGGCAATAACAGGACATGATGTTATAAAGAAATATATGTGCTGGTGCCTAGGGGGGAGAAATAGATTGAAAAACATTGCAGTGTAATAGCAGTTTCATTCCTGCACCTTCCCCGTTTTATTAGTTCTCCTGGAGAAAGAATTTCACATTTTACACAACAGAAATGTTGCTCACTGCTTTTAAAATAACCTGCCCTTTTTATGCCCTTTCTACTGCTGAGTATGAAAACATACAGTAATTATTCTTCTTTCTGAGGGACCAGGGAATTAAGCAGCTATATTTAACTTGAAACTGAGACATAGCCATTGGTTGTTTTTATTTTTTTAAAAAAGGGTGGGGCAAAGGCTGAGTTTATTTGTAAAATGCTTTTTCTCCTTGGCAAACTGAGAAATAGCCAAAAGAGGTAGCTACCTCATAGAGCCAGCGTTGCTTCACTTCACATTACTGTTGGGTAATTTTTTATGAATTAGAAAAAAGTAAGACTTGCAAAACATTAAAAAGTAATTTAGCAACAATATGTAGATAATCCTTGACTTATAGCCATTCATTTAGTGACCATTCAAAGTTACATCACTGAAAAAAGTGATTTATGATCATTTTTTACACTTACAACCATCACAGCATCCCCAAGACAAGTGGCCAAAATTCAGGCGCTTGGCAACTGATTCATATTTATGACGGGATCATCTTTTGTGACCTTCAATGGGGGAGCCAGATTCACTTAACAACCATATTACTAACTTAACAACTGCAGTGATTCAGTTAACAACTCTAGCAAGAAAAGTCATAAAACGGGACAAAACTGACTCAACAATAGTCTCAGCAATAGAAATTTTGGGGCTCAATTGTGTTCATAAGTCAAGGACTTATGGGGGCCCTGGATTTTTAAAGGAACTATACTTTGTGTGATGGAGACTCCAGCATGAGATTAATTGAGCCTGAGCAACATTAAATTCCCTCCTTTCATCCATTTTGTGATATTAACTAATCTACCTGTGAGATGAGATGCAGTACTAGAGACGCCCCATGATAATGGGACCTCTCTAGGCACTCTGTCTTTGTGTCTGCTTTGGTTTTCACCTCACTCAATCACATGAGCTGTAGGAAGGTAAAATCACATTACCTGTAGGAAGGTAAAATGGGGAAAAAATAGCCAGTTATCTTCAGCGCTACACCAAAGTAGCTCTAGTAATACTAACTCTTGATAGTAGTATTCACTCCACTATTATACCTGATGTGTTCATTTTTTTTAAAAAAATATTTTCTTAGACATACCAAGATGGAGTTTCTTTAAGAATTGATTTCTTTTTGTGGAATTTTTTGGTTCCGCTTACATTTTTAATAATATCATGGACTGTAATCCTAGAGAAGTTGAAAATGTTATCTTCAGAGAGATATTGTTTGAAACGTGAATGAATCAGTAAAACAGGGAATGAGAATTTAATGTAAAGAAGAAATGGAAGCATTTACTGTATGTATAAGCCAAACAATTCTTTGTGTTGCATCATGAACCAAAATACAAAATAAAATATGACATCTTATTGGGCCCTTGCAGGAATTGCAATAATATATACAAATGTGCTTTATGGCTTCTGGAATTTGGGTAAAATTATTTTGCCCACATTCCCAGATTAAGAAATATTGATTAGATATTGTCCAAGGAATTTTAAGACTTTGGATATTAAGCCCAATTAAAAGTTAAACCACCCATAAAATGATTTGAAGCAATGTGGAGAATATACATATCTATTAATTATGATTAGTATATCATTGCAAAGTATAGTTCTTTTAAAAATTCTGGTGAGTAGAGGAAATACAATACTCATGAATTTGATCAGTGTCTATAAACATAGATAGCAAGAGCAACTTTGCAGAGAAACTGGATTTTAAATCAATATTGAAACTGTTATTAACCAAACCATTCTAGTCCAGGGATGTCCAACCTTATGAACTTTAAAACTTGTGTACTTCAATTCCCAGAATTGGCTGGCTGTGGAATTCTGGGAGTTGAAGTTCACAAGTCTTAAAGTTGACAAGGTTGGACACTCCTGATCTGAATTATTATTGACAGAAGCTCTTCCATTTTTCCTTCTGCTGTTTGATGGCTATAAACACAGGAAGGGGTCTTTCTTTTTTTGGAACTCAGAGGATGGAACAACTTGCCTCATGAGATTTGGTTATTTCATAGTTTAGAGATCAATTCAGATACCTATTTTACAAAAATATTATAAGATTGCTATATTTTTCCCCTTTCTTATTTATTTTAAAAACTGACTTATTTTTTTCTTTTTTATCATTATATGATCTTGTCAACTCTACTGAAGATTTGTCTTAGAATGGAAAATATAGAATTAAATACACATTTATTTATAAAGCACACAGTGGGAATTTCGTGTGTGAGGCACTTATCTTCTTTCATCTACTACACCTCCATGAAATAAGGCACTAATTCATGTGCTATAGCTTCTTTAAAACTGCAGCAAATCAAACATTGGCTTAGCGGGCGGGGGTAGTATAAACCAGCACGTATTATTATGCTAGCCATGATTTGCCTTTGTTCTTCAAAGTGTTGTCTATCCAACTTATTCTAATGAGATTTGTAAAACATGTTCTACCCCCCCCCTTTTTTTTTAGGCTGTGAAGAGTTACTGAAAGATGCTTTGTCTGTCGAAAGTCTCGGGCTTCGGCACTATGAGACGGAATATGTGGATTACTACTATCAGGTAAAAAATTGAATTTTTTTAATAAAGCCAAACCTCCTCCTAGTATTCTAGATTCTTTCTCCTACACTTTCCCCACTTTTATTCACATTATCAAATTGCAATTTGCTGAACATGAAATTTATAGCATGAAAACAAAGTCACTGCAAGACTGAATTGCTTTGAAACTTGGGCAGCATTTCAAAGGCCATGATTATTTGCAATTTCCAGTTTTTGCAGCTCATCCCATGTACCAGAAATATGAAAGCACAGACCAAGAAAATGATTGGGGAAACATCTTGAAAAACTGAATTTACAGAGCTGAACATTCTTCATTGTTGGGTAGTCCTTTTAGAAATGCTAATGAATGTACTGATTGAGAGATTTGTTAGGTTCGAAAGAAATGCTTTTGTTCTTTTGGCTGCAGCAAAAATGATTGATATGGAAAACGTATTTGAAAGTTTGCCTTTTAATAATGAGAGCAAAGCTGATTTTTTTTTGACAACTAGAGATTCATAGAACCAACTAGAAAGTCCATAAAGAATAAGCTTTTTTTAAATTGCTGTTACATGGTCTTAAACTAGCATGCCTTTTTTTCCCTTCGGGTGTTGAAAAAGAGCTTCTTTAGTAACAATTAATTAAATAATTTTGTCCTTTCATAGCATGCACATGGACAATGAAGAATTTCCAGGGAACCCTCTTTTGGCCAGGGGCCTATTTTTTAGACTCTCTTGCGTTTTATCTCCAGTGAAACTGTGACTCATGTATCTCATGCTGCTATTGGAGAATCTTGCGCTCTAGTGGTATGTTACACAGTAAGTTCCATTGACTGGGACAGGGGTGCCAAACTGCTGGCCCGCGGGCCGGATGCATCGTAGCGAAACTGTGCCCACCCCATTGCCGGCAATGACAAAAACTCCCAATATGTCGCAACACATCACGTGACGTTGCGAGTTTGACACCCCTGGACTAGGATATTGGCTTGTCAATTGGCTCCAGAATTGAAAACTAAGGTGCTCCTTGTCGAAACAACAGTACTATGCACATTGCCTTTCCCCACTGCTGAGCTCAAGTGCTGTTCCCCTCACCTTTGAGAGAGCCTATAATTATATCATTATGTTCCAATCATAATATGGCATTTGTAGAATCACCTCTCTCCGATAGCTTCTGCGCATCCAAGGAAGATTGGGAAGAGTGGGTAAGCTCCAGGTCCCTTTGACTAAACAGTATCTCCTGCCTGGATTATAGGAAACACACCTCCTCTGTCACAGCACCTGCCCTTTGGAACAACAACCCTAAGAGATTCATGTGGTTCCTATCCAGATGATATTCCCCAAATCTTTAAAGATCTGGCTGTTTGCCCAAGCCTTGAGGTAGGCTGGGTACAGACTTCCTGTTGGTTATTTAGTATATTGTTGGTTTCTTTTGGAAGTAGTTGGCTACTTTTTCTTTAGTTAATTAAATACATAAATGAAATTGTTGTCTCTATTGCTGAACTCTCTCCTGCTGCTGCTGTAAATCCCTGTAGCGTTTGACTTCTCTTTAAAGAAGTGGATCATTTAGTGTAACCCTAGTGCAGGGGTGTCAAACTCGCAACGTCATGTCACCTGTCGTGACGTATCGCGACTTTTTCTCCATTGCCGGCAATGGGGTGGGCGTGGTTTTGCCATGATGCATCCGGCCCATGGGGCGGCAGTTTGATACCCCTGACCTAGAGGGTTAAAGATGACTTAAGGTGGACTGTGATAGGTAGCTTGAGGCAAGATGGGAGCAGTCATGGGGATATGGCTGAAAAAGCCATGACCAGCACATGCTTGTTTCAGATACAATTGTCGTTACTGGTTAGTTAAAAGTCATGAGGTAAAAAATAGTGTGGCCAACACTGGATGTGATAATCTACACCTCTTGGTGAAAATTAGACCTTTTCCAAGGAAGAATAAATTTCTAATCTTTGCTATTAGGGTTTTCTCTGGGCAATGGCTATCAGCAGGGTTGGTAAAGGCTATGTGATGTTTTTCCCCCGATCTCTGCATAATTGAATTTTAACTTACAAATATAAATAATTTTTCCTTTATATATTATCTTAAAATACTCATGTGGTTTAAAACATTTGGCTTAAAATGGTTACATTAAATGCACTTCAACGAACCATGCTCATAGCTCAGGTCTCTTCTCCTAAAACTCATCTTCTGCACCCCCATAGAAAGCAACAGCATAGGGCATTGATTCTTTTTTTTTTAATTAGAAAATTTTATTAAATGTACATTTAAAAACAAAAGTGGACGTGATTCAACTTCCCTGGCTACAACACTGCTATTAGTATTACCTTATGTTACAGAAAGAAAAACAGAAACTTAAAATACATTCTATGACAGGACAGAGTATAACAAACTGTACATACAGTATAACATCTGTAATTTTTTGGTAAACCATCTTTCAGTCGTCAACGTTGTATTTACATATCTTTCAGTTGTGTCTAATAAGAAGTCCTTACGTTATCAACTAATCAATCGATAGTCATCTCAGCGATCCTCCTTATCTCTAACCAATCGTACTAATTTTGCCAAATTTCATAATACTCTGTTTCAGTTTTATTTTTAATCTCTAGAGGGCATTGATCCTTGTGGAGCTCTTCTCGTCTTTTTGAATCCATAGTGAAGCATCAACTCTATTTTGAGGAGCTCTTCTAAGTCAAATCTGGTGAAGTTGGAGGTGGCCTCTCTTCCCAGTCTTTAGGCTTAGAGATGCTTTAATCTGGATTCCTATCCCTTAGGAGCCCCAGTGGTGCAGTGGTTAGAATGCAGTATTGCCAACTAACTCTGCCCACAGTCTGGAGTTCGATCTGGCTCAAGGTTGACTCAGCTTTCCATCTTTTATTCCTCCCTTCTCTTCAGAAAGGGAGTGGCACTTCTGGAGTGACAAGCCTCTTTAGACCTTGTGCCCTTCTCTTCCTTCTGGCCCCGCACCATGAAACATCAGCAGGCAGTCTAGCAAGTCTCAAGTGTTGCCGCTTTGCAATGCAAAGCTCTCAGAATCCCAGGCCCACTTGGAAGCCAAGCAAGTATGAAAAAAAGTGGATTGGGAGGGGATGCTGGTGGCGGAAGTCAGGTTTAGTTTACTGAATAAAATATTTCTGCATGTGGAAGGAGCATGAAATAGTATTCCCAAGTTGGGTTGAGCATGGCAAAGTGGGATAGCGACTCTACTGTGAGGAAAACGCACCCAGGGATCAGATCCAGCCTTTGCCTGTGAATTTCTAAATAGGGAATGGGGATGGCTGGTTGTTGTTGTTGTTGTTGTTGTTGTTGTTGTTTAGAATGCAGGATTCATCCTGTGCCTTGATATCTGATGAGGAGAAATGCATGAAAATGCTAGATTTCTCAGAGAATGAAGAGTTCAGTTTGTGCACTGCATTGTTAGCAGTCAGCTAATGGTTAAAGATGCAGTATCCTGTCCATTAAAATTGAAAACAACCGTGGGAACAGAATTAAGGAGGCAAACACTGTTGTTTATTGCCACATATTCTAAAAATGGTTACAGAACATATGAGTCAATTCCTAAGCTAACCTTTTCCAGCTATGTCCTCCAAATGTGTTGGATATTCAACTCTCATAATCCCTGATATATTCTCTCGTGGCTGGGATCTGAGAATTATATTGGACTTTAACTCCCACATGCCAGCCAGTAGGGAACTGAAGAGTTAAACTGATGTGAAGAATATTGGGAGTGTTGGTTTGGCCAAATACAGATAGTCCTCGCCTTATGACCATAAATGGGATCAGAATTTCCACTGCTAAGCAAGGCAGTTGTTAAGTGAATCACATCCGATTTTACAACCTTTTTTGCCATGTTTGCTTAGCAAATCACTGTAGTTGTTAAATGATTCACATTGTCATTAAGAGAATCCAGCTTCCCCTATTGATTTTGCTTGTCAGAGATCAGCTGAGAAGCTCGCAAGGGGCGATCACCTGACTGTGCAATGCTACAACTGTTGTAAATACATGCAGGTTGCCAAGTGCCCAAATTTTGGTCACATGACCATGAGGTTGCTGCAATTGCAGGGACTTTTTTCAGTGCTGTTGTAACTTCAAACAGTTGCTAAACAAATGGTTCTAAGTTCAGGACTACCTGTATGCAGTACAGTATGTTGAACTACCAGAACTGGGCTGCAGAACCCTGGACAATCAGTAGATGGTAGCAAAAAGATATAAACAGTTCTAATATTTTGCTGCCATCTTGTGGTTGTTCAAATGTTTGCAGCTAGATATGGTAACCCAAATATACAGTTGAGTGCTGTTCCTTTTTATTCCAGGAAAAGCTAGTGAACACTACGATTAGCTTCACTTTTTCCTAGCTAAACTCTCAAACAAGCCATTTTTTTTGTAGATTTTTAACTTTTTCAGTTCATTTTCTCATTGCACTTAGGTGTAATTAATAAATCAAATAGTAGGAAAATAATTGCTTAGCTGTCTGAGATGTTTTATTCAGAGCTTGTAGGAAATACAGAAAAACACTAATTATGAAGAACGATGATTCGGTAAAACTGAAAAGTGTGTTTTACACTATTCATTAATGGTACTGTCATCTTTCCTAACACCATCAATTTGGAATGTTTTAAGGACTAATATCTGTCAGAAATATAGTGCTTCACTAAAGAAATCCAAAACTTGTGTGCAGATTGTAAGGAAATTATTCTTTAGATTTGATCCTTCCCCAAATTTTGTAACTGGAGTTTTCTGGCAACAATATATGTTTATTTTAGAATATGGGGAACAGCCTTTTCTCTGAAATTTGGAGGGTCCCAACTGTCCTTGCCTTCTGCAAGGCTGTGAAGACCTGGCTCTTCCCTCAGGTACTGACTGGGCCAGAATGTTAGTTAACCCTGATATATTGCAGGTATAGCTGTGTTGTGAGTTTGTTACAGTGCCTCAACTGCTGAATTATAGTTATTTTTTTACTATGTTTATATTTATATCTCAAGGTTTTATAATTTATTTATTTCTGGACTGTTGTACCAGAATTATGTATTCAAGAGAGAAGCCCCATGAAACCTAGAAATATATCATACTTAGACATTTTGTGTGTGTGTGTGTGTGTGTATACATTTGATGACTTGTCTTAGCGACCACATAGTTTTTCTTCATGGTGATCTGTGTCTAAACTGCTGATCATGTACCATTAGATTAGAAGATCTAAAAGACCAGTGTTGAAGGAAAAGTCTACATCATGGTTCAGTCCAAGCTGGGAATAAACAACATGGGGACTGCTTTAGAAAGAAGGTTGCAGTTTGTTGAAGAGGAGAGCCAGACAGAAAGATGGCTCTGGAAGAAAAGAGAGTAAGCATATGTAGGGAGTGGGTTTTTATACCCTCTGGGGCTCTTGAGGTTATTTCCTGTTTGTGTTTGAGGCCTTGTATTTCCTGTGTCATGTATTTTGACCTGAGTCTGGGTGTGCCCCTCTGGCATCTATGGGTTAATCCTATTATGTTCTGTCTTAGAATTTGGGTGGGGTATGTAGATTTTAGCTGTCTTTTGTCTTCCTAAGCTTCTAGCTGAGGGCCTCCAACTTTCTTGAATGGTTTATATCTGCATTTCTACAGAGCTGGTTTCTGCTTGGGGGGGGAACTTGGGGCTATTAAGAAAAATTGGGCATGCTTTTCTGCTTCTTTAAGATCCTTTGAGGAAATATATTTTTCTGCTCTTTTAATATTTCCTTCTCTGGGAAAGTTTAGGCACAGATCATCATGAAGAAAAACTATGTGGTCGTTATAACTGATGAGTTGTCCTCTTCTTCTCTTTTTTCCCCAGGATTCTTGCCTTTTCCAAAGAGCTAGGTCTTCCCATAATGCGCCCAAAGTAGGATAACTTAAGTCCTTATTTGTGCCTCCAGTGAAAGAGAGAGATAGAAAGAGATTTTGGGTGTGTATTTTGTGACAATAGTTTCACAATCCTTCTGAAAATTAAATATTCCTATCTCCTGCAGAATTGTCTTTAAAAAAAAAAGAAACTAATGCTGAAATCCTGCCCACCCAAGTGGTTCGAAAGTATGCAAATGCAAGTAGATAAATAGGTACCACTGCGGCGGGAAGACAACAGCATTCTGTGCTCCTTTGGTGTATAGCCATGCTAGTCACATGATCGTGGAAATTGTCTTCAGACAATGCTGGCTCCCTCAGCTAAGAAACAGAGATGAACACCATGCCCTAGAGTCGGACACGACTGGCAGGGAAACCTTTACATTTTTATTACTGAAGTATTAGCTTTTGATACGTAGCACTTTTTATAACTTTACAATGACCTTTTGGAAGCTAAACCTTGCAGAAGAGCAGCCAGCCCTGTATCGGAAAAACAGCCTCTGTCTGTCTTTCTCTATCATTCTCTTGAAAATTTCTGTGATCTTGGAAGTGTTGACGTGTGATGGTGAAAAAGGGCCACAGGGTGTCAGTGTAAGGTAAAATAAAACAACATTGTTTCTGACTGCCAGTATTTGCTTTAAGGAACAGCCAGCTGCTACTGCTGGTAAATCTTGGGATTTTAATCTTTTCTCTCCCCAAAGAACTGAAAAGAGAAAATATGTTATTTTAAGCAATCTTGGGGATTGAGATATCTCAACAACATCAAGAGGGCCTTGTAATGTGATCTAGCATATTGTTGGTGTTAATTTAATATGAAATTGCTGAACTGGTGCTTGGCTGCAAAGCCTCCAGGTGTTTCTGAAGCAGCCAATTAATTATACACATGGCTCCTTTTTCCCCCTTTTACCTCTTGGTGCCTGTCGACCTCATTTAAAGTGTGTGCTTTCTGCATTAACAATTCTCAAGGACTGGCAGTGAAACCCCTGGGAACGAGCAAGACAGAACCATAGCATTAACTCTTGAAGATGTTCAGTGAAGAAAATCAAACTCTACTAAGAAGCCATTGTGGATGAAGCTATTCGCCTTTCTACTTCCATGTCAAATCAACTTTGTATGTCCTTTACTTCTCAAATTCTTTTTTTTTATATTTATATTTATTAAGAATTTTCATAGATTAAAAGACAAAGCAAAAAAAAAGTTTAATGAAAAGAAAAAACAGGGGTAACATGATAGCAGTGTTCCAAGATCTCAGGGGCTGCCACCAAGAAGAGGGAGTCAAGCTATTCTCCAAAGCACCTGAAAGCAGGACAAGAAGCAATGGATGGAAAGCAATCAAGCAGAGAAGCAACCTAGAACTAAGGAGAAACTTCCCGACAGTCAGAACACTTAACCAAGGGAGGTTTTTTTAGGAAGAGTAATCAAGGAGACAAGCAATCTAGGACTAAGGAGAAATTTCCTGACAGTTAGAACAATTAATCGGTGGAACAACCTGCCTCCAGAAGTTGTGAATGCTGCAACACTGGAGGTTTTTAAGAAAAGATTGGACAGCCATTTGTCTGAAATGGTATAAGGCAGGCATGTCAAACACAAGGCCCGGGGGCCGGATAAGGCCCGCGAAGTGATTTCATGTGGCCCGCGAAGCCATCCTGGAAACAGTGAGGGAACGGCCCCCACTGCCTTGGCCCTGGCCCAGAGACCCTCCTTCTGCCAGAGACCCTCAGATCTGTCCCACTCCTGCCCAGGCCCCCATAGGCACCCTTGATGCGTATGATGTAGAGCTGGCCACGCCCACCAAGTAGGCCATATGCACTCTAGCCACACCCACCCAGTAGGCCACGCCTACCCTGGCCATACCCACCTGGCCCCCTGAGGGCAACCGCAATGCTGATGCGGCCCTCAATGAAATTGAGTTTGACACCCCTGGTATAAGGTTTCCTGCTTGAGCAGGGGGTTGGACTAGATGACCTCAAAGGTTTTTCCCAACTCTGTTATTCTGATAGCCTTTACTCTGGGTATTTATTAATAATTAATTTCTTAATAGTTTTACCCTTGGCTAAAGTCATAGTGAGTTCTTCTATATCCCTAAACATTTATGGAGTACTTTTTACATATGCATATGCGTTCATGAACATATGTTCTGCAACTTTTTTATAACCGGGTATTACTTATTTTTTATTTGATTTTTGTATTCAGTTAATAAAAGCAAGAAGTTAAAATCAAAACATAGTCTGCACAAATCACACACATATACATTATTCTAAACCATAATGTGGTTTGGTTGTTTTTGATTTATCGGGCTAAGTGAAGCCTTTTATTTTAACTGGAACTGAGTGTATGTTATCCTATGAAATCTCTGCCTTATTGCAGATGGAGATGGGAAAGAGCTTTGTTATTAATATTTTTATTTTAGAAGGGGTAAAAAGTTGTGAGCAGCATTTCAAGTTTTTGAGGACAGATTCCCTATCAACAGTAGATTTTGTTTTCTGGGAACTATTTATTATCAGTTTAAAATATGATCCTTGATGTAAAAAGTTATAAATATTGGTTTAATAAAAAGTAAAATAATAAACCATACTGGCAGCCTGACCTCTCTTTTGCATGCTCCAATCAATTCTTTCAATAAAAATTGACATTTTTAAACAGAACATTCTTCCTATTGCCCAGTTTTAAAGTGGTGCGAAAGAGAAAACCTCTCAGCATTGCTTTAAAGAAAAAAAAATCCTCCCCCCTACATTTTATGCATTTCTCATCTGTGAAAAGATAAATCAAAGGAGGGCAGGACATAGCACTCAGTATGTGACAGAGTCTACATTAGCAAAACCTTCAGATGTCAGGAATGCTGGAGAAGTTGTCTATTAAATTTGCAAGGCTTTTGTCAAAATAAAAACAGATGGCCTGAGGACTTTGTTGTGGCTACATAGGCAGAAACAGTAAGTGCGTGTATTTCCAGATGTGTGGCATTTATATCTTGCATCTGAAGTCAAAATTCCCTGCTTCCTTCCTATTCCTGCAGTGCATCATGAGAAGAAACAGCTCAACGTATGCTTCTAATCACGAGGAACGAGGATGTTTGCTTTTATGTCCTACTGGCCAGCATTGCTAATCCTAAACCTGAGAAATTCAGCAAGGCAATAATTGGAAGTCAATGTCCTATCCCATTGCAGAAGTTTAAAATTAAAGCAGAAACCAAGAATAGGTCAAGAATTCCTGCTGAGTATGGACTGAACAGTGCACCCCTTCTGATGTCATATTAGACTTTGATTTATATCCCATATTGTGTTCAGATTCAAGGCAGTTTCCAAGGGAAGGTCAGTGGTGGGATTCAGCCTGTTCGCACCACTTTGGCAGAACCGGTAGCTAATTTTTTTGTTGCCCAGACCCAGAATGGACTTCCAGAAGTGGCATCCACACAGAGAACCGGTTGTTCATATATTTGAATCCCACCATTGGGGAAGGTCCTTTCATTTTATCCCCCTATTAAGAAGTGTGTGAAGTAGCTGGGGCTGAGAGAGAATGAGTAGTTCAGTGGCATCTGTGCAAACCACAAGGACAACAAAATGCTGACAGGTGTAGCAAGGTTACCATGCAAATGTTGTCCCTGAGGCACAATGTCTGCTTCAAGGATGTCAGTCATAACATTTACAGGAAGATGTTTCATGCATGTGTCATAATTTGCCTCTGCATCTCCCAAACTCAGCTGTGGACTGGCCAACAGTCACCCAGATTTAGCTTGAACTTGAATCTTCCCACTTTTCATCCAACACGTTAACCACTCCATCACACTTACTCTTGGTTTTGCATATGTTAGATTTTGTCAGATGAAGACTGAGTGGAGACCTGATAGTCTTGGACATAGAATTCTTCAACTCAGTTCTTCTAAGCAAGCCTCTGTATATGGTTCTGCAGCTGTAAGCTGGATATTCCTGATTTAAAGCCTTATCAAATATAGTATCCATCATCTAACCAAGGGAGTCACCACTGTCTGGTCCATTATCCAATATCTGTTTCAGCAAGGTCCACACTTTAGCAAAGCTTTTGTGCTGCTCAACAACATCTCCAGCTGTTGTTCCTTCTGCCTAATGTAACCAAATGATACTAAAGGAGGTTAGATGACATAGGGGATAAAATACCACATATTTTGGCCTTCCTGGAGAGACACAGCCACAATTAGAGCCGCTCTTTAAGGGTGCCAAATGAAGATGGTTTTTGACTTAACCAAATGTAGTGCCACGAAAACCTAACCGGTTAATAATCAAACACGTGCTGCATGTTTGTTACATCAAGTGGAAAAAATGCTGGAAATGCCAAATACTACTCAATCATCCCTGTATTTTTTTTAATTCATTGGAGGTAGCTGGGAGCAAGGAATGACTACATGCTCATAATGTGAATAGTTGCTGAGGGTATACATGATGAAGATCAAAGTGCGCAGGAATGATTTTTTAAAAAAACATCAAAAAGCAATTACCATAGGGCAAATATACATATTTTAAAAGAGGAGAATACAGGATCCAGGGAACTACAGTCAGAGCTTATCCAGCAAAAAGGCTTTTTTTCCCAAGCTCAAACCCTCCCTCAGAAAATGGCAGGAAAATGTCAGGGTTAAGGCTTGGGTAGATAAGTTACTTTTGCTGAAGATACAAGAAACCTTAACAATGAAGATTTACTACTTTACAATCAAGCAGTTTCACCCCACACAGCACTAAGCTTGTGTCTCTTTTTTTCTACCTCTTATGTGGCAATGAGCTTCTTGCTATTTGTTTTTGTTTTTTTTTAGCTTTGACACAGAAAGCAACTGCAACCACATCTGGATAATGGCTGTCTGGGCTCAGGAATGTTGATTCCAACCTTGCTCACTCCTCACCACACAACTAGAGACCTGTCAGTTTTGTAGGGAGGCTGAGAAAGGAATGGAAAGAAGACCAGATATAAAAAAAATAGGCAAGGTTGACAGGGAGCAAGTCAACCCATGGTTTATTTTATCAATAGCAATGTAGACCACTGTCAAGAACCAAGAAAGAAGCATGCAAAAATCACTGTAAGAAATATCACCTTAATTCATGTACTATAAAGAAGTATGAGAAATTCCTCTTACGGTTTGCAAAATTCTGTATTTACTCCTGGGTAGTATTAACTCTAGAGAAACGCAGTGGCTCAGTGGGTTAGGACACAAAGCTTGTCGATCAGATGGTCGGCAGTTTGGCGGGTCGAATCCCGAGTGCCGCGTAACAGAGTGAGTGCCAGTTACTCGTCCCAGCTTCTGCCAACCTAGCAGTTCGAAAGCACGTAAAAACGCAAGTAGAAAAATAGGGACCACTACGGTGGAAAGGTAACAGTGTTCCGTGCGCCTTTGGTGTCTAGTCATGCCGGCCACATGACCACGGAGATGTCCTCGGACAAGCGCTAGCTCTTCGGCTTTGAAACGGAGATGAGCACCGGCCCCTAGAGTTGGAAACGACTAGCATGCATGTGCGGGGGAAATTTTACCTTTACCTTAGTATTAACTCTACCTTATTAAAATCTGTGCAGTTCTGGATTCCTTTATTCAGTGCTTTTTTTGTAAAAGAAAAAGGTGCCGGAACTCACACATGTCATACAACCCGCCTTGCCTACCCTACAAGGTTCCATCCAAAAAAGGTGCCGGAACTCCGTTCTGAGCGTTCTATGAGAAAAAAAGCCCTGCCTTTATTTCTTTGAGGGTCTTACTATCAATAGAGGGAAGATTCTAGAACACATAAGAAAGTGATCCATCTAGAACACTCTGGCATAGTATAATAATTACTAGATGTCTGCATGGATTCATAAAAATAAGTTTAATTCCATTAAGGGTAAGGTCTTTAATAGACTATGGGAATGACTTGAACCTAATAAATATTAAGTGACCTGCATGCCTATTAGGTCAATCCTGAGCTGACTTGAAAACCATACTCAGGGTGCTTATCAATGCCTCTCATCAGACAAGTGAAATATAGACTGGGATGCCATTGGGCTCAGACTCTTCAACGTTTTTATTAAAGATTTAGATAAAGGGGTGGGAAAATTATTAGCCACTTTAAGGATAACACAGAAGTGGATGGGATTGTAGAAAATGAAATTAAAAAGGGAAATGATCTTCATAGGTTAGCAATTTAATAGAGACAAATGCAAAATTCTTCACTTAGGAAAAAGTAATAAGACTGTATGTACAGGCATTGGGGCAAAGGAGAGGCCTGGGTTGGTAATAGTACGGTAAATAAAAAGGAACTTTGAACTGTGAGTAACCACAAAATGAAAATGAAACAGAAGTGGTTTCTAAAAGGACTGGAAATTAAATCCTACAAGGAGAGATTTAGGAATCAGAAAAGGTGAATACATGATAGCGCACTTCAGACATTGAAAATGTATTACGCAGAAGATGAAAGATACGGAATAATGGATTTAAGGTACAGGAAATAAGATTCCAGTTGAACGTTAAGAAAAGCTTAAGAAAAAGGGGAAAAAGCTGTTTCCTAGGGAAGAGTTAATTTCTACTGGTTGTGTTCAAGCAGATACAGCAAATAAAATGGACAACATGTTAACACAGAGGCTTCCAATGAGATTCCTGCGCTGAGCAGGAACCAAGGCTCAAGTGACCAAAGGCGCTTTTATCCAAGAGGCAACTGGATTTTCTTGGTTCTTTGGTTCTTCTTTGAAAATGTTTTGCTTCTCATTCAAGATACTTCTTCAGTTCAGCTCCAGAACTGAAGAAGTTTCTTGGATGAGAAGCGAAACATTTTCAAAGAAAAAACCAAGGAAGTCCAGTTGCCTTTGGAAGAAAGCACTCCCAGGCATGATGATTACTTTATACATAATCTCCATTAATGGGGGCTATTGTTTCTTCATATCAATTTGAGACACACACAGAGAGAGAGACTAAAACATGCTTTTATACTAGTGTCTGATGTGGTTTTTCCAAAGATACCTGGCTGAACATATAAGAAATTGTAAAAAGCCTGAGCAAGCAATAGCAGCAGATAGTGCATGACCTCAGATCAGGATGGCCCTGGATTTCCCCTCAGAAGTGGTCATCGGGGTCATTTCCATTACAGTGGAAATGCTGCCCACTGTTTATGTTTGCAGGGCCAACTTAAAAATGAGGTCAGATCGCCCTGTCAATAGATTGGCCGCTCATTTCCTGTTCTGACTCTAATCTGTCCGAAATTCATCTCTGCCATCTTGCCACCCCGAATTCCGGCAACTTGAAAGCATCTTAGTTAGGATTTCCAAGAAACCTCTGGTGGATAATTACCCTGCATGGCAAAAGGGTAATGTGCCACCTGGTTGGGACTAATTTAAATGGAAATTGCCTGTGTTTGGCTGACAGTCAGCTGAATTATATGCTGAATTTGAATAGCCACATGCTAAGAGGTAATGCCTCCCTGTTGCTAGTTAGTATGTAACATGTTTGCATAAGCATAATCATCCTGCTCAAGCTTTAGGTACAGGAATAATTTTCATTCGCATGGCCAGACAAAGGCAGACATCCAGACAATTACCTGCAAATTCTTTTTGTGCTGAAGAAAAAACATGAATTAGGTCTTTCAGTGGAACTAGGATGGAGCCCTGAGTGATCCTGCAAGCTGTAGATCTTTGTATATTATTGCCAGTCATCATATGATTCGTTTAAAATAATATATTGTATGAACCCAGGCAGGAGCTGTTTGTAAACCGAGTTTTATGGATTAGTGTATTGTGTGACCCTGCCATTTATGGTTTATTAAGTAAACCATGGTTAAAAAATCATGGCTTAAACCAAAATGTGAACCCATTCGGTTACATATTTTGCAAGTACAGTAATCTGTTTTCTATGATTGAAGATGGAGCATGCAATTATTGGCAAGAAAGAGAGGTGTGTATTTTAGCATTCATTTTTCAAAATAAAAGTATCAAGTAATCATAGTCTGGGAGAAAACCTGTGGGAAATAGATACAACAGCATTCTATAAAAGTCAAAAGCTGTGCTGGCTAGGTATCAGGAACCAAGTCCAGTGTTTACAGAAGAACAGGTTGTGTCTCTTGGTTTTTCTTACACCAATACTATCAGTTACACAGATTTCTTTGTCCCTCAGAGTGGGTAATGAGATAGATCCAAATAACTGTGTTATCCCTCTCCTGCCATTTTTTTCTAGTCATACACAAGGAATTTTCACAGGCACTGAGTCTTCAGGAGGTTTGACCCACTTATTCCAAAATTCAAAATTCAGGTTTCCAGTTCCCGAAGAAGATGATGACGATGATGAGAATAGAATAGAATAGAATAGAATAGAATAGAATAGAATAGAATAGAATAGAATAGAATAGAATAGAATAGAATAGAATAGAGCAGAGCAGAGCAGAGTAGAAGAGAACAGAGCAGAGTAGAGTAGAACAGAACAGAACAGAGTAGAGTAGCGTAGAGTAGAAGAGAAGAGAAGAGAAGAGAACAGAACAGAGAGTAGAGTAGGACAGGACAGGACAGAACAGAACAGAATAGAATAAAATTGGAAGGGACCTTGAAGGTCTTCTAGTCCAGCCCCCTGCTCAAGCAGGAGAATCTATCTCAGACAGGTAATTGTCTAGTCTCTTCTTAAAAATCTCCAGTGATGGAGCGCCCACGATTTATGATGATGATGATGATGATGATAAAGATGCTGATGACAACAATGTCATTGATGTGTCACTATTTATCTCTCTTTTTCTCTCTCTGTTTAAAAGACATTTTGAAGGACTGTCTAGTTTTTCAGATTTGACTATTAGTCGCTAGGATCTGCTCTAGAAAATATTTAAAAACTTCAAATTATGCAGAATAAAAATGTTAAAATTTTAATGGTAGCAAAGTGACTGCGTCTTTTATGAACCACTTGGTGGCTCCTGTGTTCAAGGAGAAAACTTTCCCAGCGGACAGGTAAAACCATCCACCAATCGGGCCACTGCAGGAGTAATGGAGAAGATGGAATAGATTCACACTAGGGAAGGAAAGAATTGGCGATGTTGGCAACTTCCTGCTAACTCCAGGCTAAGCAGCACTTTATAAGGGAGAAAACATTGGGGGTTCTATTCATGCTGGAAAAAGATAGAAAGGAAGAAATCTCTGAATTTCTTGAATGTTATATCCCAGGCAGGAAAATATTTCAGAGCAGCCAAAGAGCTGGTGAAAGGAGTAAGTGGAATTAGCAGGCGTCACCTCCAGAAACCCCAGCAGTAACTTCATAGAATCTTTTACTCAGAGGATAGATACAATCTCAGTCTATTCCACAAGGTACAATTCTATCCACACATAACTAGGGGAAAAAAAATCTTCTTGAGCTCACTGAGACTCAAGCGTGAGGAAAGTGTACATAGGAACACGCTGTTATATAATTAAAACCTGATGTTATAGATTGGTATATTTGGACTCAAGTCTGAAACAAATAAATTATTGGTCATATTTTTACCCCCTCCCCAGTTCATAAGAGTCGGAAAAGTTAGATGAAAACAGGTTTCTCCACTGTCAACATTTGAAAGAGAAAGTGCTACGCTGTTTTGTACGCTCCAAAACAATTTCTGCTCTCTTGGACACCCCACCTAAATGGAACGGGGAGAGTTTTTGCAATTTCACTATACTGATGAGGTGAGGTGACTGATGGCACAATGAAAATCTAGCAGGAGAAAATTGTTTTTGAAAACAATTGCAAGAGAGCACCCTTAGGAGACTCAAGTGACCCTGTTGACAGTTGCTGAGATAACAGTGTGAAATTTCAATTAAAAATTAAAATCTGATACAAATGATTTGACCTTCATTTAATGGGGTTGCAGAAGTTCTGCACAGAACAAAGAAAACTATGTCAGAAAAATACTTCCCCCTTTGAATGCCAGATGATACAGGAAGCTCTTGAAAATAACTCCTATGTATATTGGTGGTAGAATTAGAAGCTGGTCATAAGGTGGTCATTTGCCTTAAGTCTTTTTTTTTGGGTAGAAAAATTGTTAACAGCGTCAAATAAAATGTGCAAGGATTCTTCCTCATAGTCTCATTATCATGCATTTATTTATTTTATTTTGTTAATTTATTTATCAAATTTATTTGCTGCCCATCTTGTGGTTCGGGCGACTCATGCATTCTTCAGTCCTAGAGATACCAGAAAAGTTTACTGGCAAAAAAAACTGTGTTGCTCAGGTAGCTGAGATTTTTCCCCCCTGTGCTTTAATGATAGTGCTGGTGGGTGGGAGTTGTCCTTACAGGCTTAATTCAGAGGATTTCCTGGGTTTTTTTCCCCATCCCTCTAGGTCAGGGGTGTCAAACTGCTGGCCCGTGAGCTGGATGCGTCATGGCGAAACCGCGCTCACCCCATTGCTGGCAATGGGAAAAAAAGTTGCGATACGTCACGACACGTCATGTGATGTGGCGAGTTTGACACCCCTGCTCTAGGTCATCTGCTTCTGGGGAAAAGAATCATCAAATACCCTCCTTGTCAGAAGGTCACAAAAGGTGATCACATGACCCCGGGACACTGCAACCGTCCTAAGTATGAGTCAGTTGCCAAGCTTCTGAATTTTGATTATGTGACCATGGGGAATGCTGCAACAGTTATAAGTGTGAAAAACAGTCGCTTTTCCAGTGCCACTGTAACTTCAAACAGTCACTAAACAAACTATTGTAAGTAGAGGCCTCTCTGTGCAGGTAGGCCTCGACGTACCACTACAAATGAGCTCAGAATTTATGTTGCTAAGTGAGAAATTTGTTAAGGGAGTTTTGTCCCATTTTGCGACTTTGTTGCCACATTTGTTAAATGAATCACTGCAATTACTACCCCCTGTTGATAGGGCCCGCAACCTGGGTGTCCTCCTCGACTCGCAGCTCTCCCTGGAAGATCACATAGGAGCTGTGACCAAGGGGGCCTTCTCCCAGGTTCGACTAGTTCGCCAATTACGGCCTTATCTGGACCTGGATGCCTTACGTACAGTCACCCATGCTCTTGTGACCTCTCGCCTAGACTACTGTAACGCTCTCTACATGGGGCTGCCCTTGAGATCCACTTGGAAGCTTCAACTGGTGCAAAGTGCAGCGGCACGGACACTCTTGGGAGCCTCCCGATACTCCCATATCACACCTCTCCTCCGTGCGCTGCACTGGCTTCCAGTTGCCTTCCGTGTGAAGTTCAAGGTGCTAACAATGACATACAAAGCCCTACATGGCATGGGTCCGGACTACCTACGGGAGCACCTTCTGCCAATGTCAGCACCCCACCGTCCTGTGCGCTCCCACAGAGAGGGCCTCCTCAGGGTGCCACCGCTCAAGGAATGTCGGCTGGTGGCCCCCAGGGGGAGGGCATTCTCAGTGGGTGCGCCAGCCCTCTGGAACAGCTTCCCAACCGAAATCCGGATGGCCCCCGACCTCCGCACCTTCCGGCGCGACTTAAAAACTTACCTGTTCCAGCAGTCCGGCCTGGCCTGATAGCTCGAATTGGGGTCCCAGTTTGTTTTTTACTATTGTTTTTTCACTATTGTTCATTCTGTATACCTACCTTATTCTGTACACCGCCCCGAGTCCCTCGGGAGAAGGGCGGTTTATAAAAACAAATAAATAAAAATAAATAAATAAATAAAATAAATTGTTAAATTAGTAACACGGTTGTTAAGTGAATCTGGCTTCCCCATTGACTCTCCTTGTCACAAAAGGGGGTCCCATGACTCCAGGACACTGCAACAGTTATAAATGTGAGTCAGTTGTCAAGCATCTGAACGTAAATCACGTGACCATGAGGATGCTACAACAGTCATAAGTGTGAAAAATGGTCATAAGTCACTTTTTTTCCTAACTCCGAACGGTCCCTGAACAACTGTTGTAAGTCGAGGCCTACATGTATTCCTAAACCAACCCTGCAGTGGTAGTGCCACCATGCTCACAAAGCCATTCTTATGACTTCCTTCTGATTCTTCATTTTCTCCTTCACCTTCTTATTTCCTCGGCTGAAATTCTTGAGCTGATCAGGATTCACGTCAGGCGCACATCTCCTTCTGTTGAGCTGCTAAATGTTGTAGCAGTTCCCAGCCTTTTCTTCTGCATCCCTGTTCCAGGGTGGCAGCCACTGATCTTGCTGCAGCTGCTGCAGAGCGAGGGGAAGAAAGAAAAAAAAAGGGGGGGGACCCTTTAGTAGCTTTCTCTCTCCTCCCCCCCCACCCCACCCCCAGTGTCCATGCAGCAAAAAAAGGACCATTAACAAGCCCAGCGGATGGTTTGGCGCTGCTTTTTTCATTAGAAGCTAGCAGCCACCATTGTGAGCCATCCAGCTTCTGAACACTGTGAAGAAAGTGATCACTGGGGTGACTTGAGCAGATGGTTGCCAAAAAAAAAAAACAACCCCACCACACAGCCCTTTCCTGTTTTTGAAAATATCTGAATGGAACTGAGGAGCTTGGGCAGTTGTCTTCTTTTTCTTGGCTTGTTGCAAAGCGACAGAGAAAAGCGATAGAGAAAAGGGACCTTCGTTTCAGCCAGCTACAGGAAAAACTGCATATCATATGGAATCTGACTTGCCTGCAGGATTTTCCTCTCTTCTAGAAGCCCGTTATCCTGGAGCAGTTTTACTGATCATTCAGGGACAGTAGGGGATTCTCCAGAACTATTGGCTGCTTTTTAGAGACAAATTAGATGCTAATTCCAAACTAACTCTGCCTACTGCCCATGGAATTGGTTGAGCAGTTTTTCCGCATAGTGCCAAGATCTGGGTTGTCATCACTTTTGGAAGGGAATCCATTCCCTTCTTCCTCCAGTTCAGCTGTAGATGCTGATCTAAGAAGAATGAGGATTCTTAGGAAAGGAAACAAATCCAGTTCCCTTTTTTTTATTATGCTGCCTACACAGTAAATAAAGCCACCATATACACTGGTGATGCTACCTAGTTGGGTAATGAAATGTCTTCCAGAAAACAAATCAATCTCAGAGAGCACCAAGCACCCTACAGAATGTACCCTGAGCTACAAATATTCTATTAAAGCCACCGTAAGTTGGCAGTGTTAACGCCTTTCTCAGAGATCAACAATGAGGACAACACATACTTATATCATTTTTGCTTGGGTTAACGAGGAATGCTTGTGCTTTAATAATACTGTATAGATCTAATACGATTATCTTTCCCAAGAGATTGTAACTTTAATGTAGGTTTTAACTTTTTGGTTTTTTGGTTTTTTCTACCTCCATGGTTTTCATCCTAAGACTTTGAGTTTCTGGTCTCAGGGCATCTTCAGTCATTCTGATGGCCTCAAAACATTTCACGATCAACTTTTACTAACCTTCCATTTGTCTCTGCAGAGACTAGGAGTCAGTCCAGTTCAATGGCATCTAAGTGACTAAATAGACCCATCTGCTAATTTTATTAGAGTTTCCTTATAAGTTTTTTTTTAATTTAAAGAGTGATTCATCCAGCAATTAAAGGTTTATTTTTTCAGTAAGAAAAAAATGCACTGCAATGTAAATGATAATAATAGTATTTTATCAGTAAGGAGTCCATGACCATTTACCTTTCTACTTCTGACCTTTAGAAAGCCAAGGTACTTTTTAATAATTCTTAAGGGGCAGTTGCAACAAGGACAGCATAAATAAGTGGGATATGTCGGTGTAACTCATGTATAGAAGGACTACAATTGTTTTTGACTACAGTTCATTGCCTCTTGTAATAGTTCTTAGTTTCACATTCATGCACTAAAAGATCCAGCAAAAGCTGACCACATTTATATGCTATTATTCCACTGCAGTATTTATTTATTTTTAGATCTGGCCTTCCTTCCACAGTGGACCTCAAGCTGTTATATAGTGGGGTCCCAGAAGGCAACTATGGCTATTGGTGAATCGCAGCTTTGCAAAACAAATTCTTGTTCTGCTTTATAGCCTTCAACAATTGGCTGCCATCCAAGTCCAGTATAATGGGAAAATTCCCAAAGGCTAGGCTTCAACTCAAACAAACAAATAAAAACATCCTCAAGAATCAAACGAGAATATTGATTATTATGCATCTTTGAAAAAGTAGCAAAATTCTTGTACACCTGAAATCAGCCATCATTTAATCTATTTTCTTATCCATTAACATGTTTGGATCCGATAGCATGTCCTCAAGGAGGACACCATCACCAGATTTAACTGTGCATCCATAGTGCAGAATAGACATGTGAGAAATGGCTTTGCTTGATTTCTCTTTTAAGTGGTACTAAGTCCTCAGCATTTTCAAACAGTGAACTCTAAGCCCAGCACTTGAAAATACTTCTGCACGATAAGGCAGTTGTGCTATCAGAAGCTGATCCACAGAAGTAGGCCGAGGTAACGTAACCTCTGAGGTGCATCTCCCTTTATTTTTTCATGCAAGCCATGATCTAACCCACCAATAGTTCTCCTTCTCTGAACAAGCTCGATGGAATTGAATCAAGGTTTTATTGTATATCTGTATTATCTAATATAATCATCCTAAATCTGTCATCTGATGAAGGCTTATGGAAGAATAGCCCATAATTAGAAATATAGTTTAATATTCACAAAGGATTGTTCTCCTTAACCTAATTGTGTGTGTGCTATTCTGCTCTTGAATGGATCCGGTAACAAATCCTAGTTCACCCGTGAACTATCTTCTCCAAACACTCCTACTACATCTTTTTCCTGGTTTCATCATACTTAATTCCACCTTTGCTGATTCAATTTATGTTATTTATTTATAGATCAAACATGCAGACAACAACACATAAATACACCTGCCCTTTGTGTCCTGATCAGTGTACACTTAGGGGCCTCTTGGTAGCGCAACAGAACGCAATTAATGTTTCTGGTTCCTGGGCAAGATCTATTTAACTTGTACATGTTTTAATTGTGTATTTTATATTTTATGTCATTTAGTATGCCTTATTTTAATTGTGATGCTTCTGACACAAATATACAAAGATCAACTTTATCTAGCTGGCACCCTGTGAACAATATTTAATTCCATTTATATCCCGCCCTTCTCCGAAGACTCAGGGCGGCTTACAAGCTAAGCAGTAGCCTTCATTCTATGTATATGCCTGCTTATTAGGGCTTCATAGAGAAGAAGAAAAAAAATCCCCTTATTTTGTTAGACATAAATATTACCAGCTGCCTCTGTTGTTGGTCCAAGCTTTACTCTAATCACACTTGGACAGAGCTATCCCGATTGATCCTTGAGTAATTTATGATTCACCAGGAGAACATGACGTAACTCTCTCAGCTGCTGATTGTCAGAGTTCGCCAATTTCTTGTTAGCTATTTCAGGAGGAGTCTAGAGTCTGCCACAAATACGTGTGGGTTAATGCTCAAAATGTGGGGTGGCTGCCTGTTGTTTTAAATACAGATTTGGGCAGAAAGGAGCAAGGACTTAGTATTGTGGCATCAAACAACATTTGCTTTGCCTCTCTTTTGTACTTCTGAAATAATTTTATGTAAAGGCAACCATATACAACATGGCCTGCCAATGGGATTCCATACACAGGAACTGGATAATTGCACTGGGAGAATCTTCCCTTTCTTGTGGGGCTTCCAAAATAATTCCTGCAATTACTCAGAAGTGTTTTTAAAATGTAAACACAGCATCTGTTGAGGGATTTATAAGGGTGCTGCTCGGCATCAAAAGCTGCTTTTGTTGATGGTTTCTAGTGAGTAAAGTAAAACTCACTCTGTCCCATGGAGTAGCTTTCCACACTTGGATATTTTTAGAACCCTATTCCTTTCTCCACCCTGTTTTTCCCCTTTCTCCAAAGATAGTACCACCTAATTATCAGGTTTCATCCTGAAAACATTTCAAGAAGTCTTTTCTAGCTGTTTCTTTACTTGAGATGCCTTGTGTTCATTCAACTGTGTCTGCAGTTGAATATTGGAGGTCACTTCTCATGAATTAAGGAAACTAATCTCTTAATAATCTGGAATACAAGTTCAGTATTTAATAACCATTTGCTTAGCAACTGTTTGAAGTTAAGATGACATTGAAAACAGTCCACACACTTACAACTGTCACAGCATTCCTGTACTCATACAATAGTGATTTGGGCGCTTATGAAACCATCACACACATACGATGGTTGCAGCATCCTGCAGCCATGTGATCTCCATTTGTGACCATGTCAGGTGTCTCACTTAACATTTGCAGGTGATTTGCTTAATGACCTCCCCCCAAGACTGCTGAAACCACCTTAGTAAAGTCAGGTGGTGCTTAACAACCGCATTGCTTAATGACGGATTTGCCGGTCTCAATGAGGATCATTAAGTAATGACTATCTGTACTAGCATTTTCACCTCTGAATATTTATCCCTACTAATCAATATTTAATGGGCACCCATGTTGCTGCAGGAATTGGCCTTGAAAGTTTTTCCCCAAGGAGAGATGCTGAAGGTGGGCTGGATGGAGAATAAACGAAATATCCTTGGATGTAGAACTGGCAGAAAGGGAAGGAATAGAACTAGCTGTCTTTGGCCATGCTGACTGGGAATTCTGGAAAAGGTCACCTCGTGACATCTGGAGAACATCGAGTTGGGAATGACTTCCACATAACTGTAATAGTCTCCCTACCTTAACCCATACAGGCCCTCTTCACAGCAGGACTCTTTTTTTCCATGTCTCTTGAGGAGCAGACTTGGGGACGATGACTGTAGGATAGAAGCCATTTACCGTATATTTGTCCATGTGGCGGTATCATGAAAGAGCCATATAACACATAGGCACCTAGTTGCCCACTTCAGTACATTTCAGCCCAAACAACATTTTACAACCTCAGGTATCAAGAACCCTTTAATTTTCTCCGTTCCCCAGCACTGCAGCATTTCCATGCTGTTTCTTTCCTTCTTAGGAACCCCTTCAGAATAAAACAACTTTGGCACTTCATCAGTGGCCAGCTGGCAGAGTCACGTGATCCAACACCCCCCCCCCCACACACACACCCTGCACATTTTAGTTGGCACTTCATTTGCTGTCCTTTTCCTTTTGTCCATTAAACCATGTGTGAAATGAGGGTTGAAGTGTTGGCTGGCTCTTTCCCTAGTAAACTACCTGACAAATGTAGTGACTTAAAGCCATAATTGAAACTTGGCTGGAGAGTGCTCTGAGACGGCAAAAGGTAAAAAAACTTGCCAAATCCAGAGCTGGAATTTTTGCCGTGTTCCTGCAGGTCAGCAAAGAGAGTGCTTTACAGGCTTCAAAACCCAGAGATATCTTGCTAGACAAAACTAACAAAAGCCTATCTATCTATCTATCTATCTATCTATCTATCTATCTATCTATCTATCTATCTATCTATCTATCTATCTATCTATCTATCTATCTATCTATCTATCTATCTATCTATCTCTCTATCTCTCTATCTCTATCTCTATCTCTATCTCTCTCTCTCTCTCTCTCTCTCTCTCTCTCTCTCTCTCTCTCTCTATCTCTCTCTCTCTCTCTCTATCTCTCTCTCTATCTATCTATCTATCTATCCATCCATCCATTGTGGTCTCTAACCAATTGTGGGGGTCTTTAAAGAGAAAAAAATCCATTTATATTGAATTGAATTCTTATAGCAATATATACTGGAATATTTTGGATTTGTTTTATTTTGTTCAACATGAGAGGTTTGGTTGTATGCATTCTTATAAACTGATGTGAATGATTGCACTGATCTGTTACACATTCTTTCTGTGCACTGGTAAGCCTTGCATAAGATTATTTTATTATTCTACAGAGGTTAATTGCTTCAATTTGTAAATTATACCTTTTACTATGGAAATACCAAGTTTTAGTTTAATATATTCACCATTCTTGAATAAACATGCCTATTTAATAAACTTGGTTCATAGCTTTCTGCACAATTTCCATACACAGTAGTGTACTGTAAAATGATTATCGTACAAAAAAACAATGGAAGAAAATGTCACCTCTAAATTGTATCTTTCAGTCTGGAGTGATAATGGCTTATTATCGCCCAAACCTTTCCTGACATAAGAAAAAGACCAAAGGTATCATTTCAGTGATTGCCTATGCTTGTGCCGCAAATTAATTACTCGAAATCAATGTGTGTAATTTATAATAAACTCATAACTTCACTGACTGTTGCAAAACCTAACTAAAATATATCCAAACTGTAGCAGTTTATTCATTATTCTGTATAATACTTTTATTGAAGTTTTAAAATATGGATTAAAAAAAAATAATACAAAGAAAAATATAAAAAGAAAAAAAAAGTGCAGAGAAAAAAGGGAGGAGGGGAGAAAAAATATTAAAAAGAAAAAAGGAAGAATATATGAAGAATATCCGCCTTCATCAGGACAAATACAAACAATTTCATTAACCTATCATATTCTCTAACATTTCAATCAAAGATATCTTCTTTCCAAAGTCTTCTCATGCCTAATATATATAAACAAATCTTTAAAGTCTCATCATTTAAGTTTAATCAAGAAAAAAAATCCATCGAATTACCAGAAACAATATATTTAATCCCTTCAAATAATGTCCCATAATTAATTTCTCATCATCTTTAAAGCCTCAGCTTTCAGTCCTGATTAAAAAAAACACCCATAAAAGCAGCTAGAAAACATCATATACATGTTAACCTTGATCAAATAAGCCACTCTTATAAGCCTCCTTTTTATTTGTCTTCATGTTTACTCCTTTTAAGTACTGTTAATGTCCCCAAAACTGCATTTTTTATCTTTCCTCAGGAACTGCTTCCATAATGCATACCTTTTGTAAATCCAAAGTAAGAAAATCATTCTTTGGAGTTGAAATCCACACATCCAAATCACTCTTCTGATTTTTATTCTCACTTTTAGCTATTAAAACATCATCCAGTCCTATAAAGATAGCATCGTTCTCAATATCATTCTTGCATGCTGTCAATTTTAACTCCATATCTAAACAGCCTGAATCTCAGTTATATCCTCTCCCCTCTCCAATTTTGAATCCATTTTATAGTACCAGTCTTAAAAGAAAGTTCTGAGTACATTATTGCCAAATACCCTTGAATTCTTCCAAAGCTAAAATGTTTTTTTCTCCATTCTGCATTAGTGAATCTTGTCCTCTAATTATAATCTTTAGTTCCTTCTGATTACCTCTAGTAACCAGCATTCATAGTCTATTGCTGCAAAGCATATGTAAAATATACCTGATCTGTTGCAGTTTATTAGAATGTTTATTTCTAAATTACTTTACCCATGTCCCAAAGGTGCTTTTTCAAGAGGCAACTGGACTTTCTTGTTTTCCTTTTTCCTCCAAGAAGCAAAACGTCTTCAAAGAAAAACAAGAAAGTCCAGTTGCCTCTTGAAAAAGCACCTTTGGGATAACCATGACCTGGATGACTGAGAATCTCCATAGACATTTACTTTACCCACGTGAAAATGTTTTATTTGAAGTACATTTCAGGAATGAGAGGGGGGGGAATCCAAAGTGGCCACTATTTTGCTTTTGCCACATGTGCATATGAATTTTTGAGTGGGAAAATCATGAAAACAGTTCACCTGAGTTCTCCTGCAAAGCAAATTCCTCAAAATATTATTATTGCAAAAAAGTGGGGTATCTGGGATTTAAAACAAATAAGGGGGGGGGGAGAAATGGAGTTGGCATTAAACAAGTACAGGTCGTCCTTGACTTATGACTGTAATGGAGCCTGCTCATTATAGTTATAAGTAAAATGGATCACCCACATGACTGATTTGTTTTTACCCTTTTGTGATGGTCACAAAGGGAATGCTGCCATCATAAAGTGAACCCAGCATTCATTATGGGATATTTTAGTAAATTCTAGTTTTTAGCAAAAGCATGAAACACGGTCATGAGACCACAGGATGCTACAAAGAGCTGTATAAATGCAGGCTAGTCGCTGAACACCCCATATGCATTTCCTCAGTTTGGAACGCCATGCTAAACTATAGAGGAGGGGAGGAAGGGGGGAATTGAAGCTTATGTTTTGCATAACATTAGATAAAACTTAATGAATACTTTGGACTAAGTGACTCAACTTAGGGGGTAGAGCCCCCCCCCTGTCTTCTTCAATCATTTGCCCTCTAGAAAGCCAGGATCATCCTGAATTCTGGGAACAGCAGTAGTGTTAATTTCCCTCCAGCAAAAAATGCAGCATGAAAATAACTGCCTTCTTAACTTAGAATCTGGATCAGAGGTTTTCAAACTTTTTCAGGCCACAGAAGTGTTAGGCAAAAAAAAAAATGCCAGAGCCTGATCAAGAGGCAAAGTACTAATGATAGAAGATAGGCTTTGTTGAGTAAACTTCATTTTAATCCTTAGCTTTTCATGGAACCTTATTAAAGTTCTTGTGGAATTTGAAAAGCTTTAATTTAAATAAACTTTCTTTCCTTTCAGGAAACAGAATGGAAAGTCTCATGCTTCTCCTTTCACACTGAACACCATACAGGAAGTCTGTGGAGTTTCTCAATCATCCAGCTCATGGCTACCCCAAAGGCGCTTTTCCCAAAAGGCAACTGGACTTTCTTTATTTTTTCCCTTTGCTTCTCATCCAAGAAGCTTCATCAGTTCTAACTGAATGGTGGGGAATGGAAGGATTTATATTCTAACGACCAGATGACTGCAAAAAATATAAATCCTTCCATTCCCCACCATTGAGTCAGAACTGAAGAAGCTTCTTGGATGAGAAGCAAAACGTTAAAAAAAACAAACTCCAAAGAAAGTCCAGTTGCCTTTTGGAAAGCTCCTTTGGGACACCGTACAGGAACTTAAATTACACAGAAGCATCCCCTTCAATTTTACTTGAATAACTGGTTATTTTCATTGTTTCTTAGCTTAAACTACTTTATAGGAATGTAGTCGTGTCTCACATATTAGGCATGACTTTGAATTCTGGGCAAATATGGAAGCAAGTGAATATATTTTTTCTTCATTACGTTAGACTATCTATATCTATATATCTCTCATGCTCCATCTGGAGAAGATGATAGGGAACAGAGATTGAAAGGAACACCTTCACCCCATGAGTGAATAATAATAATAATAATAATAATAATAATAATAATAATAATAATAATAATAATAATAATAATAATAATAATAATAATAATAATGTACAGCCATTATAAAAGCATATGGTTAAAAGGTATTTAAAAACATCAGAATGAAAACAGTTCTTAAAAGGCATGTCAGAGGGTGGGAAGAAAGGAGAGGGCCTTTCCAAGCACAAACGTATATGACTCAGTTGTGTGGTCCTTCTTTAAAATTATAGTGATGCTTATTGCTACAGTGGTTTTTAGGTAAATGACTTGTGCTTATTTCTAAATACTGTACATCATGGCCTTAGCCTAACAAATTATACATACATTTCTGTGTGGAGCTTTTTATAGTTTCTTAATTATCACTTTTCCCAGGCTCTGACAAGGGGGAAGGGTTCCTATAAAGATAGATCTTCAAAAACGTATCTATGTTGAGGCACAGGAGAAGTCCTTCCAGAGGGCCGATGCCCCAGAGCCAGTAAAAGCCAGTCTTGGCATTGCCACAGCATAGATAGCATCTCCACCAAGGATCATCATTGCCAAGAGATTGACATAAAGATACTGTTGTATAACTGGTTTGAAAGCTGTTTAGAGCTTACAGGGGTGTCAAACTGGCAACATCATGTGACGTGTCACGACGTATCGTGAATTTTTTTCCATTGCCAGCCATGGGGTGGGGTGGTTTCGCCATGACGCATGCGGCCCACAGGCCGGCAGTTTTGACGCCCCTGCTTTAAAGCATGCAGTAGCATAACTTTGAAATCTGGGTTGGTGGCATTCCTTTCAACAGAGCAAATGCCGTGGTTTTCCCTGAGCCAGGTCTTCAGGTGAGGAAGGGAGAGAAAACATGGAGTCAGAACCATTAAGCAGCAGTAGTTCTATCACCGGAGATCCCAGTGTTCAGTGAGCTATGAACCCCATTCTTGGTTTGATGGACTCAGCAAGTTCACAGGACATCTTGTAAAGTCCACTGACAGCAATTTGGACTCAGAAGGTCAGCCAGTTAGTTCTAGGCCAGGGGCAGGAAACCTTGGCTCTTTTATGACTCGTGGACTTCAACTCCCAGAATTCCCAAGCCAGCCATGCTGAGGAGAAAGGGAGAGGTTTCCAAGCTGAGCCATGTTGGCTCAGGAATTCTGGGAGTTGAAGTCCACGAGTCATAAAAGAGCCAAGGTTACCTACCCTTGTTCTAGACAGAGACGCTTAATGAAGATCCAGGTTGAGGCAGCCGAACTTTGCAAATGTGAGAGACTATGCAAAAGGCTAACAAGAGAGCAGACTCTGGATTGAGTGTTTGTGCTGCATAGCTTATTTATTGTGTGCATGACCTTTGAACAATGCTGAGAAGAAATCCAATGCTAAGCTCTTTTCTGTGAATATTCCGGGTTCCTACCTTTTGGACTTTGGATTTCCTCCGATCTCATCTCTCATTTGAGTTTGTTGCTGATGAACAGCTCACTGGACCATGAGTATAGAAGAAAGGATTTATCAAAAGCTGTTTTACTTCCAGAAGCTGCAATAGGGCCTAATCCAGGGGTCTTCAAACTTGGCCCTTTTATTACTTGTGGACTTCAACTCTCAGAATTCCTCAGCCAGGCATGCCTAGCTGAGGCATTCTGGGAGTTGAAGTCCACAAGTGATAAAAGGGCCAAATTTGAAGACTTCTGGCCTAATCTTATCTTTAGCTTGTGGCATATTTGTAACCTGCTAATTTGCTTTCTGGGGGCCAGCTGCACTGATATACCAAAAGCAGAGGCACCTGCAATGGAACAGCCAAGATGGCAGGTATGATCTCAGCCCCACCCCTTTCCAGGTGCCTCAACATCGTTATGTAGGTACAAAGAGTGAGGCTTCAATTCATGGTTCTTGCTTGCCATCTTGGCACTTCCCTTTGTTTCATTCTCCTGCAACATAGGTTAAGATGCATACCA
This sequence comes from Vipera berus, assembly GCF_964194415.1. Lineage (NCBI taxonomy): Eukaryota > Metazoa > Chordata > Lepidosauria > Squamata > Viperidae > Vipera > Vipera berus. The sequence continues at coordinate 145,889,630 of NC_138203.1, read as the reverse complement.
TATACAGGTAGTCCTTGATTTACTACAAGTTACAATGGCACTGGGAAAAGTGTCTTATGACCGTTTTTCACACTTATGACCATTGCAGCATCCCCATGGTCACAGGATCAAATGGTTGGCAACCAGTTCATACTTATTACTGTTGCTGTGTCCCATGGTCATATGATCACCTTTTGCAACCTTCTGACAAGCAAAGTCTATTGGGAAGCCAGATTCACTTAACAACCTGTTATTAACACAACAATTGTAATGATTTACTTAACAACTGGGGCAAGAAAGGTTGTAAAATGGGGCAAAACTCACTTAACTGTAATTTGGGGCTCAATTGTGGTCATAAATAATAAATAAATAAATTTATTTATTTTTTATTTTAATTCCATTTATATCCCGCCCTTCTCCGAAGACTCAGGGCGGCTTACAAGCTTAGCAGTAGCCTTCATTCTATGTATATGCCTGCTTATTAGGGCTTTCATACACCCCCCCAAGCGGCATTATTACAAAGTCAGCTTAATTGCCCCCAACAATCTGGGTCCTCATTTTACCTACCTCGGAAGGATGGAAGGCTGAGTCAACCTTGAGCCTGGTGGGATGCGAACCTGCACTAATTGCAGGCAGCTGGTGTTACTTAAGGAGGCATTAGCCCACTGCTCCACCAAGGCTCTTTTAAATAGAGGACTACCTGTATATTAAGCCTGTCTTCATTTGTGGTAGACCTGTATTAAAGCAAAAAAAAAAAATTTGGACAAAAATACACATTTGGTTAGAAAAGATGTTAGGAAAACGTGTAGATTTTAAACCTGAACTTTTCTTATTAGGCATAATACCAGAAACATCTGATAAGCGAAGTGTATATTTAACATTGCATGTACAAACAGCAGCGACGATTGTATTTGCTCAGCACTGGAAGAAACACCACTAGATGAAGAGATAATCAAGAAGATGTTGGACTGGGCTGAAATGGATAGACTTACATTGAGGATCAGAGAAGGAAGATACAGAATATTTTCAAAGATGGAATTTATTTTATCAGTGGTTGGAAAAAAGGGGTAGAGACTAAGAATGCAACTTGTACTATTAAGCAAACAAATTAACCCAGACAACACGATGTTTATTAAGCACTAATCAAATGTAATAATAGAAAATTAATTAAAAAAAATTGGGGGGGAAAAAAGCCTGTCCTCATTTAACACCCACTGTATGGTGCAGTTAAACAAAACATTATGTGACCATGCCAGACTTACAGCATCATTACCACTGTGGGGTTAAGCAAAGCACCACAGATCATTAAGTGAGATATCCGCAGGTCGTTAAGTGAGACCGTGTGATCATGGCCTGCAGTTTCATTCCTGGCTTCCCCCACAAAGAAGAGGGAGCCAGGCTGTTCTCCAGAGCACCTGAGAGCAGGACAAGAAGCAACGGATGGAAACTAACCAAAGAGAGAAGCAACCTAGAACTAAGGAGAAACTTCCTGACAGTTAGGACAACTAACCAGTGGAACAACCTGCCTCCAGAAGTGGTGAATGCTCCAACACTGGAAGTTTTTAAGAAGAGACTGGACAGCCATTTGTCTGAAATGGTATAGGGTTTCCTGCCTTAGCAGGGGGTTGGACTAGATGACCTCCAAGGTCCCCTCCAACTACTACTTCTTCTTCTTCTTCTTCTTCTTCTTCTTCTTCTTCTTCTTCTTCTTCTTCTTCTTCTTCTTCTTCTTCTTCTTCTTCTTCTTCTTCTTCTTCTTCTTCTTCTTCTTCTTCTTCTTCTGGAACATGAGAGGCTGCAAGGGTCATTAAACGCCGCTGGTTGCAAAGCGCCCAGATTTCAGTCACGTGACTGCAGGGAGTCTGCGATGGATTTAAATACAAGGACTACCCCTAAGTTTAAAGTTTTACTTTTTTCATAACTTCAAATGGTCACTAAGCAGGGTGGCTGACAAGCAAGGACTACGTGAACTCCACGAAGATAACCAGGCTATTTTATACTACCCAAGTTGGTGACTACTTTTGGGCGTGATACCTTTGTTTGCAGTTTGAGAAGGATGCAATCTGCCTAGAATAATTTGGATGATTGAATTGGCAATTTGATAAGTAAATAAGGAGTACTTCACTATATTAGGATTCAAGTATTTCAAACAGTCTTCTTCCTCTCAGTCCCCCTTTTCTCAGCCCACAAGGGACCGGGCTCACGACAGAAGTAATGAATCAAAGTTGCATTTTGAGTGGACAGAGCAGAAACAACAGACCTCTTGCAGAGGGAGTAGTCAGCTAGTCACCCTAGGTTGGTGATTCCCTTCAATCAATGGCAGGCTTCTTTTTTCATTTTCATTTTATTTTATTCAGCAATGTTAAATTACAAATTCCAAAAGACAAAAGGAGAAAAAAATACAAGAACGAAACAAAACTAGACAAATTTCAAAAAATGTGCGTAGAAAAAAAACATGCACATAGATTGTTCCCCCCCCTTAGTTGAATACTATATTTCAAGAACAATAGTCCCTCTCCCTCTTGTGAAATGGGCCCACAATTTAGGAACTTCTGCAGGTAGTTCTCGACTTACAACTGTTCAAAATTACAACGGCACTGAAAAAAGTGACTTATGACTGTTTTTCACACTTATAATCGTTTCAACATCCCCATGGTCATATGATCAAAATTCAGATACTTGGCAACTGACTCACATTTATGACGGTCGCAGTGTCCCAGGGTCATGTGGATCTCCTTTTGCCACCTTCTGACAAGCACAGTCAGTGGGGAAGCCAGATTCATTTAACAACCGTGGCACTAACGTAACAACTACAGTGATTCACTTAACAAGCGTGGCAAGGAAGGTCATAAAATGGGGGGAAAGCTCACTTAACAAAATGTCTCACTTATCAACAGAAATTTTGGGCTCAGTTGTGGTTGTAAGCCGAGGACTACCTGTACATCTCTGTTTATGTGACCAATTTGATGCTGTGTGCCATTTTCCAATGATGCCAGTGGCAGGTTTCCTTGTGTGGGTTAACCAGCCTGCCTAATCCTGAACAGAACACAAGGAAAGAAAGAGAGAGAGAGAGGCTGGATTGACACGGTATAGCCAAAATGAAGTTGGCAAGCCAGCATAATTTTCATTGCCAAGCTAGCACTTTTCTAAGTTGGACATGTACAGTCAGCTGCCCCAAAGTATTTCAAGTGTAACCTTAAGATACACTGCTACTGAATTTTTATTATGATCGATAAAGAAATTAATGATAGGAAGTCATATTACTGATTGCACTGTGGTTACTTTTCATTAATTTTGAATCAAATTTAATTTTGTCGTGGAACTACTCACGTTTTGGACTGTGGTTCCCAGCATGTCAAATATGACCCTCAGGCCCAAAACTGTTGTACTCCTACTCTGTGATGTGGTATGGTGTCATTATGAGTGCTGGTCTTGAGCAAGTATGAGTCTTTGTGTAGTCGGGGGGGGGGTGTCTTCAAACTTGGGCCCTTTTATGACATGTGGACTTCAACTCCCAGAATTCCTCAGCCAGCATGCCTGGCTGAGGAATTCTGGGAGTTGAACAAGTCATAAAAGGGCCAAGTTTGAAGACCCCTGTTGTAGTCTGTTTCAACAGCCGAAACAGCAATGCTGCTATCAGGACTTCAGTTTCGTCTCTAGGTTCCTGCACTGAGTTTTTTAGAATAGATTTAGAGTGATGACTATTCAGAATACCCAGGACAAGCCCTGTTTTTCTGTTTACCATTATGCTTCAGTGAGCATTCTTACGCTTGCTAAATAAAGTGCTACCCTTGGATAATGCCATTGGGACCTGGCTGATGAATATTGAGGGCCTTTCATAATTGCTTTTCCTTCCCCTCTTCCTTCCCATCTCCCCATTTTTCTTTTCTCCAGCAGAGTGCCACCTAACTGGGTTATTTATTGTTTCATCTTGAAAATGCCTCAAGAGGATTTTTCTAATTCTGCTGCTTGTTTCTTGTTTCTCCTTGTCTGCATTTAAACATTGGAGGTCACTTCTCTTGAATAAAGAAAATAAATCCCTTAATAATCAACGCTAGCACGTATTCTTACCAAGTTCTGTCTGTCTGTCTGTCTAAATCTATCTTTATCTAAACTTTAAATACAGTCTGGAGAGATTCTTCTTTGAAATGCTACAATTTTATCTTTTTTTTAACTACATTAATCTAAGCAATTTTTTAAAAAAATATTCTATCCTCTCTAGAATCCCTTCAATATTTGCTTAGTTTAATGTAGTTTTTTTTTTAAAAAAAATTGTAGAATTCCAAAGAAATTTATTGTTTCTGCCCTGTGGCATGAATAAATTATATTAGTACATTGGCTAAAATCCCCTCTTTTACACTACTGTGAACAGTAATGAGATCCTTTACCCCAAGGATGCCCATAGGGTGGTGGTCAAAATTGTCAAAATAATGGGTACAGCTGGGCAATTGAAGCCCACCCCTTTTTAAAATATGTATCCTATGCATTACACCCATACAGAAAGAGAGATTGTTGCCCTGTGATGTCTGTCATTTAGACATTAGTGATTCCCACTGTGGATGTCCTCGCTCTTCTCCTTTTCCACCTAGATACTTTTTAGACTATGGATCTTCTAATTTTGAAGTTATGAGAACATTGGGAATTTAGAAATGATCACACCAAGTGCTTCAGAGCCACTAAAACCAATGTTTTTGGCAAATCTCTTTCAAGTCAATTCCAGTTTCTGTCTTGCAACAATGACCAATTTACACAGCCAAACTGATGAATTATGAAAGCATATTGTGCAGATTAGTTTAGAACTTTCTGTACAGCTAAATTATTCTTTGCGGTCAATATTCCAATTCGTATTTTAGGATTGCAATTCCTTTTTTCAATAGATAGCAATTAGGATTATTGAGGATTAACGTTAGGTGTCAGACAAGAGTTTGGATAAGAAGGAGAAATGGAATTTATCAGTATTTAGGATTTAAGGAAAAGGCATGCCTGCAGGGTTAACCAGAGCCAGCAAGATCAAGGAACTAGGAAAGTATCAGCCAAGCAGTAAGTCAAAACTGTATTTCAGGTTGCTTGCATAGCTGGATAAGGAACAGGCAACCAAGATATCACTGATAAGTTGCTGCCTGCAATTCCATGGTTCACGTGCTGATCCAATTATTTTCTCATCAAATGATGAGATATCTCATAGCACTGTTATAGCATCAGTGTTTGTGGACTTCGATCGACTTCATTAAATCCGTGGAATATTATCTTGTGAGAAATAATATACATGCACATATACCTGTTTGGAGGAAAAGAATAAAAGGAGAGGTCAAAGGGCAACAAAGGTGAAGAGGTATTTATTTACAGAAGCCATTCATAAAATAATCAGTAGTTCAGGGAAACTTTACTTGCAGCAACAGTATAATATAGTATAATAAGTAACATTAACCATCTCCTTCATTAGTGTACTAATTTATGTTTCTTATGGACATATCCTGGGTATGGCTGTTACATAAGCAGAACCTACTTATGTAACAGCCATAACCCACCTATAAATGAAATGGTATCCTGACCAGTTTATTTATTTAAAAGACATATATGACTACCATCTTATGCACCATAACCTGGGTGGCTATGGCAGGTATACCCTATATAGATACTGTTGGGGGTGGAGTGAAGTCCAAAAGGAATGAAATGCAGAATGTAGTACTGGGTTTGTTCTTGAAACAGCTTTGACATGTAGAATTGAAAACCCACGCTGACAACAAGAAAAAGCACAATTGAAACTAAGCAAGTTTAGCATGAGGCATGAAAGCAAAGCTATGTTTACATGACCTGGACTAGTTAAGCATGTACAAACTCAGCTCAATGGTTTGCCAAAAGGTCATTGAGTGAAGTCTACTGCATCAAAAGCAACAGAGTTTTGTGGTACTTTACAGACAAATAAATTTATTACATCATAACCTTTAATATATCTCTACCATATTAGTTGCTTGGAGTAGAGATTTGAGAAAGAGATATTAGATACTGTATTGGGGTGTGGGGGAAGCCCAAGAGAGGGCCATTTGCAAAATGATTGATAGCAAACATCCTGGCATTTGATAAGCTACTTACTGTAGCACAGTTTGCCACAGGAATTAGAACCGATCCTTTTGATAAATGTATTTCAATGACACCTTTGAAATTCGTTTATTCATAAGAGTTAATGGTTAACTGTGAGCCACGGGAGGTTGACTGTTTTGCTGTGTGGTTGACTCTCAACACATTTCTTCCCCCCTTTCGTCATTCAATGAAAGACAAGAAATTTAAGGTATTTAAAAGGAAGTCGGTTTGGTGTAGTGGTTAAGGCCTCAAGCTAGAAACTGGGAGATCCTGTATTCTAACCCCTCCTTAGGCACAAAGCCAGCTCCCTAAGAAGCAGGCAAGGAGAGGAGGAGGAGGAGGAGGATTATTTCACATTGCTAAATTGCATGTTAAACTAGGTTGTAAATTCACTAAGGTACTGATGGGCACCAATTTAATCAGTGGAAAGAGATTAGAAAAGGATGGGCAAACAGGATCATTTCAGATATTGTTGAATTACATCTCTTAATATTTCTTTTTATTAACTGTGGTAGCAGAAGATGCTGAAATGCTGTAAAGGAATTTCATACTGCATTTGGCTCATTAATCATAAGCATCCCTTCCCTACATTTTATAAAACTTTAGGTTGAGGTATTATTTTATAATCAGGTGTGAGTAAGGGAAATTGGGGCTATACAATGGACATTTTATCACAATGTCTTGTTATTAGTGTCTTCCAATTTTAATCAACCAATGTGAAACAGAAGGAGCATTGTTGCACATACGTTTTGTGAAGAGTCAGTGAATTCAGGGAGTAATATAGTAAATATGGGAGAGGTAAAAGTATTTTAAGACTAGAGATGTAGCAAACCAGTGTTGGAAATGTGAAAAACATAAGGGGATATTTTATCATCCTTGGTAGATTTTTGAGAAAGCTAAGAAATTTTGGGTAAAAATTGACACAATGATGCAAAGGATTTTAAAGATGTTGCAAAGAAACCAGAACTCTTTTTATTGGGACTTATGGACAATGAATTAGTGGGAGTGAAATAAGATTATAGTATTGCATGCATAACAATGAAAGAATGAAATCCTTACAGTGGAGGAACAGATTGTGAAAATGTCAGAATTCACAGAAATAGCAAAATTGTCCTGTTTGGTCAGAGGGGAAAAAACAACAAAAACCATATATAAACTTTTTTGCTGAAAGAAAAAGGAAATAACATTATCTGAATGGATCTGAAGATTAAGACAGATGTGGATTAAATGAGGAGCTGATGGGACTTTTAAGAGGGAGGAAGGACAATAAGAGGGACGCGGTGGCTCAGTGGGTTAGGACACTGAGCTTGTCGATCAGAAGGTCGGCAGTTTGGCGGGTTGAATCCCGAGTGCCGCGTAACAGAGTGAGCGCCTGTGACTCATCCCAGCTTCTGCCAACCTAGCAGTTCGAAAGCACGTAAAAATGCAAGTAGAAAAATAGGGACCACTACGCTGGGAAGGTAACAGCGTTCCGTGTGCCTTTGGCGTCTAGTCATGCTGGCCACATGACCACGGAGACGACCTCAGACAAGCGCTGGCTCTTCGGCTTTGAAATGGAGATGAGCACCGGCCCCTAGAGTTGGAAATGACTAGCACGCATGTGCGGGGGAAACTTTACCTTTACCTAAGGACAATAAGACTGTAATTATCTGTTGAAAAGGTTGGAAGTTACCTACACATTCCTTTAGTTTCTTTCTTTCATTTCTTTTATATGTTTGTCCTTTTTTCCCCTTTTTTAAAAATTGTTTTTTTCCTATGGAAAAAAATCTCAATAAATATAAATAAAGAAATAAAGGCTGGAGATATTACTAATATAAATGGTGTCATCTTGGAAAATATATTGAGGCCTTTGGATTGTCAAGACTGTAATAGTTTGGAGTGTGTAGAACAGCCTTCTCCAGATGGTCTTCTCAAATGCATTGGGATTATAATTCATAGAGTCCTAGCTCTCCTGTCTGGAAATATAGGATTATTCATTTAACATCAATTGAGACACGAAGTTCAGGAAAGTTGTCCTTATCCTAGGCCAAAAATCTGAAGAAGCCAATAATAAATACATGTTCGCGTCCATAGAAGGCCATAGTCACTTTCCAGATCATTGCATTTTGCATCATTTTTGGCCAAACCTAACCCTTGGCCATCTTAAAGACAGGAATGGTTATAGGCTAACAGCAGGTTCTTGTCTGTTCTCAGAATACTTTCCTGAATCCTCTTCAAGGAAATCTGAAATCAATCATAAAAAACAAAATATGGCTGCAAACATCTGGTGTCAATGCCTTCATCATGAAAGGGCTAATAAAATATAAGGGATTTCAAATGACATTGAAAATAAAAGAGCCAGGATTATAATAATTATTTTACAGGAAGTTAGAATCTTTTTTTGCCAGATTCATTCAATTCCTCATACAGTTGGGTGGGATCTTTCTTATTAACCTCAGTTTCTGAATCGTCAGGATATATTTTCACAGCTAGAAATAAAGCTAGGCTACTTAGAAGAGAGTTGCTAACTGGCTAGAATAAAAAAAGACACTATGTGCTGCTCTTCTTCAAATAACCACATTACTCTTTTTGCACAATATAAAAACAACATAAAATCACAGAAGGGGGTATAAGGGAGAGAAGGGGACCAGCTGCTTTTTTCACTTGCAGTTGTCAAACTTCCCATTGCATATCTACCCAGCTCCAGCTAGTTTGTTGTTAAACTGATCCATTCAAATTTAGAGAAAATGCCTGTAATTCTTTTGGCCTCTTTTGGGTACAGGCAGTTTAAGGAATGCTTTCTAAACAGTGCTATTAAGAGAAGATCAAAATGCATCCCAAATTCCAAATTATTGTTCCTATAGATAATAACTACTACATGAGTGTTTCATACTGAATTTTTTAAAGCGGGTTCATTATCAACTCTTGGAAAATGTTTATAGCTGTGCCTTCAGTGTGGGAGCTAGTTTCCACAGATGTTAATGCAACAACAAAGCCCCTTTATCATAGCATGTCAGCTTTGGAAGTCCAGAGAGACTAATAAAGTCAAAGACATTAAATCATTATCATTGCCAATTAAACACTGGAAATTAGTTCATCTCCAAAGCAATTTGTGTTTACAGCTGTTGACACATATATAGCCCAAATCCACTGGTGATTGGGAGTGGGGAATGTCAAGAGAGACAATTATAAAACTGAGAAGAGAGAGAGAGAGACTTTGAATTAAATATGGCTCAAAATTGGAATAAAATTTAAAATCTGGTATCTTCTCTCTCCTCAGAGCAGCTGAATTGTACAGAGCAACTGGCTACCATGAGGGAGTTACATGTACCAGTCATCATCAGCTATTGAAGTTTCAGAAGACCAAATATAAACTGATTATAGATCAGTTTGAAGGATGGGATAATCAGGTGTATCTACTGATAGTCACTTGCTCCACCAAATATCTGCATATGAAGGGATATAAATGTTATTTCATATCGCAGTATTTTTTTCAAACCCATCCCAAGTTTGTTGTTGTTGTTAGTTGCGAAGTCATGTCTGACCCATCGCGACCCTATGGACAATGTTCCTCCAGGCCTTCCTGTCCTCTACCATCTTCTGGAGTCCATTTAAGCTCACGCCTACTGCTTCAGGGACTCCATCCAGCCACCTCATTCTCTGTCGTCCCTTTCTTCTCTTGCCCTCAACCTTTCCCAGCATTAGGCTCTTCTCCAGTGAGTCCTTCCTTCTCATTAGGTGGCCAAAGTATTTGAGTTTCAACTTCAGGATCTGGCCTTCTAAAGAACAGTCAGGGTTGATCTCCTCTAGGACTGACCGGTTTGATCGCCTTGCAGTCCAAGGGACTCGCAGGAGTCTTCTCCAGCACCATAGTTCAAAGGCCTCAATTCTTTGGCGCTCAGCCTTTCTTATGGTCCAACTTTCACTGCCATACATTGCAACTGGGAAGACCATAGCCTTGACTATACACACTTTTGTTGATAGGGTGATGTCTCTGCTTTTTAGTGTGCTGTCTAGATTTGCTATGGCTTTCCTCCCAAGGAGCAAGCGTCTTTTAATTTCTTGGCTACAGTCCCCATCTGCAGTGATCTTGGAGCCCAGGAAAATAAAATCTGTCACTACCTCCATTTCTTCCCCATCTATTTGCCAGGAATTGAGAGGGCCAGATGCCATGATCTTGGTTTTCTTAATGTTTAGTTTCAACCCAACTTTTGCACTCTCCTTCTTCACTCGCAACAAGAGGTTCTTTAGTTCCTCTTCACTTTCTGCCATTAGAGTGGTATCATCTGCATATCTTAGGTTGTTGATGTTTCTTCTGGCAATCTTAATTCCAACTTTTGATTCATCTAGCCCTGCCTTTCTTATGATGTGCTCATCCCAAGTTATTATATACTGAATATTAGTTTGTGAAGATGGTAAGGAGAAGCTTTTACTCCAACTCCTGCAAAGTCTCTTTCTCTCGCTCTCTCTCTTTTTGAGGTGCACACTGAATTGCTGGGTTGAGTGAATGAGAAAAAGTTGGCATAATTCTGCCCGTGCTTCAACATTTAAAGGACTGGTATAGTGAAAAAAAAAACAATGTTTAACAGATTATGGCAAATCAAGTTGGATTTGCCTGTGTCAGTCTGGTTTGATACATAACTATATTCTCAATCATCACATATTCCCCCCCCCATCCTGAATTTTCACTAATGCAGTGCTTGATACAGCTTAACACAAAAGATGCTAATGCTCATGCTTTAGATTGGAAGCAGACAAGAATCATTGAAAATGCTGGGCATTAGAATACCAGCCACAACAAATTGCAATGTCAGTTTTGTTTGACAGGGAAAAAAGCCAAGAGCAATTTCATCATGGTAAATAAAATCACACTGTGTTCCCATCCTAGACTAATCTTAATTGTGGCGCAGCTATTCTTGTACTTTGAAGACATTGGGTTGATTATGAGTGGGTGTCCCTCTGGCTACACATAATATTCAACAGCCAGAAGAGCAGGTCTAGGGCTCCTGACAGGCACATTGCCTATTCTGAGGAGTAAAACACGGAGCATAAACTTGGAAGAGGATCTCCACAAAAGGGATAAATGAAAGTTGTAGAGTAAGGTGATCAGATCTGGGCTGCAAAACTCAACAGTCATCAAGACTGTTGGATGGTTTCCAAATTATTGCAGCCTAGCCATGCAACTCTTCTTTAGAGGCCCACTCTAGAGGCAGCTTCTTCCCCACTGGAATTAAGGTTGCTATAAGGAAGAAACCTTTCAAACTGCTAGGTTGGCAGAAGCTGGGACGAGTAACAGGTGCTCACTCTGCTACGTGGCGCTCGGGATTCGACCTAGCAGTTTGAAAGCACATAAAAATGCAAGTAGAAAAATAGGGACCACTACGGTGGGAAAGTAACAGCGTTCCGTGTGCCTTTGGCGTCTAGTCATGCCAGCCACATGACCACAGAGACGTCCTCGGACAAACTCTGGCTCTTCGGCTTTGAAACGGAGATGAGCACCGGCCCCTAGAGTCGGAAACGACTAGCACACATGTGCAGGGGAAACTTTACCTTTTACCTTTTAAGGAAGAAACCATCATCACAGTAATGTCTGCTGGATTCAAAGGTGTGTGTGGGGAGGAGGTGTCTCAAATCTTCTGAGTGAAATGACCAAATGACCAAATACTGCCAAGTTGTGGTGGCCCTGTTTCTAAAACTACCACAGCAGCAAGAAAAACAGCAGGCAAAGCTGTGGACAGAAAGCCTTGCTTCTTGTGAACAAAAGCATCTCATAAGAGCCGTGGTGGCGCAGTGGTTAGAATGCAGTATTGCAGGCAAAAACTCTGCCCACAGCCTGGATCCTGACCAGCTCAAGGTTGACTCAGCTTTCCATCCTTCTGAGGTGGGGAAAATGAAGACCCAGATTGTTGGTGGCAATATGCTGACTCTGGAAACTGCTTAGAGCAGAGGTCCCCAACCTTTTGGGCACCAGGGACCGGTTCTGTGGAGAAAGGTTTTTCCATGGACCAGAGGGTGCGTGGTTTTGTGTGCTGCCTGCATCCCACGGATGGGGCTTTGCTTGTTTGTGCAGACTGGTTGCTGGCATGCTGTGGCCCGGTACCGGTCCACGGACTGGGGGTTGAGGACCCCTGGCTTAGAGAGGGCTGTGAAGCTCTATGAAGCGGTATATAAGTCTAAGTGCTATTGCTATTGCTATAATGTCCAAGGGGAAGGATGGATTTTCAGGAGACTGGTAAACAGAGAAAAAAAATTAAACAGCTTCCATTTCTAGAGCCCTATTGTCCAAAGATTGTTCCTGAGGCCTTTAGTCTCGTTACAAAAGCCTCCAATTTCAGACTACTGCCACTGGAAACTAAATTTGGCCTGCTACATTCAATCCAATATTAAATAAGGAACATGGATATAAAAGCAAACACAGAGATGGTATCGTCCTGCTGATTATGTGTTTCTACTTTATTCATCTAAATAAATAAAACAGCTGTCTGAATCACGTCACTGCCTTCTTTTTCTCTTCTTGCAACTTCAGATGAATCATTTGTACAGATAATTAAGGTACTCTTTTTTAAAAAAATGATACATTTTTCCCCTGTTCCCTTTTTTATTTGTTTATTTGTTGACTATGTCGTATATTTTACTGCATATCCATGGAGGCAGTCCAGAAGTATAGTAAGACTCTGCTGTATAAAGCAATTTAATAGACTTGAAAATATATTTGCCCCATAAATATGATGTTGACATGAACTAAAGTACCCAGTGGGGATTTTCTTTAGCCCATTTGATTCATATTTCAGACAAATCCAATGAATAATTGTTAACGCTGGTAAAAAAAAAATAACTTATGTTGGGGCAGTTTTGTGTTTTATTGAATTCTGCATATACAATACATCCACAAACATTGCCATGCGTATTTATTTTAGAAGCGAAATGAGAACTGTGCAACTTAGCACTTTCTTTTCTATATTACTAAGAGCAGCTATAAGAAAAATATTGTATACATAGTGTGTCAGACAAGGGGGTCTTTTCACTTTGCAGCCAACACATGGTGGTAAATCTCAGCTTGTACAGTTCCTCCTCCCTCTCTTCCTCCAGGCAGAAGAAGAAGAGTGGGTTGAAAGCTTCTATTTTGGGGCTTCAATAAACTGCAATTTCCTGTCCAATCCAAACTTGGGGAAGGTTCATATATTTTTTACTGTGGTTAGCTAAAACAAACTGACCAGGATCAATCTTTCTCTGGTCAAACAGATTTTGCAAAGTTTGTATTGCTTCTGAAACCTGCAATTCCTGTCTGAGGAGAGAACGGGGTTAAGTCAAAAGAAATGTCTCCTTGGGAAAGCTCATAGATCTGTGGTGGTGAACCTGTGGCACACGTGCCACAGGTGCCACGGAGAGCCCTCTCTATGGGCATGTGCGCTGTCATCCCAGTCCTAGGCCTTCAAGCTGGGTTTTATAAAACCTTTTCACTTTAGGCCTCCGCCGCCGTGTGAAAAAAAATTCAATCAATCAATTTCAACTTCTTGCGGGGAAAAAAAAAGATCTCGCAAAGTTGGAATTGATGGAACTTTTTAGTCCCACCCAGTCCGCCGTTACCACCACAGCCACGCCCAGCCAACGGGCCATGCCCACCCGGCGCCCAACGATACGTAAGTGGGTTTTGGGTTGCAGTTTGGGCACTCGGTCTCTAAAAGGTTTGCCATCACTGTCATAGATCATTTGGAAGCCAAAACACCTAAGGCCTAAATCAGACCCAATGTTGGATTCATACATCATGTTAGGTCATAATGTAACTCCTCTGGTTGAATATGTAATTGCTAAAATGTATACATTTTTATTGAAATTTGAAACAGAAGAACAAGCGAAAGAATGTATGATAAACCAGGCTAAAATGTTTGGTTATAATATACAGATGGCAAAATATGTGACTGAAAGCTTGAAATTTATTTCATGATATAATTTATGTGGGAAATGTGAAAAACAAGCAGGGACATTTTATCACGTTTGGTAGATGTGTTTAAAAAAAAGATAGAAAATTCTGTATTCAAATATATACACCGAAGAGAGCCTTTTCTGCTGTTGCCCCTGCCCCATGGAAGATTTTGCCCCCTAAGGTGAGGTTGCCCCCGATTCTCCTGGCCTTCTGGAAAAACATCAGGACCACCCTCTGCCAAACGGCACGGGGTGGCATACAATCTTGAGAACAGTTGGCGGCTTCAGGGTGTTCCCTCTTCCTTCTATAATTTTTTTAACCTTTGTAGATCTTAATTTTTCACTTTTTTGCTGCTTTTTAGTATCATTTTTCATTATGTAGCTTTTTAGAAGTTTTTTTTTATTTATAAACCATCCATTCCCTTAGGTGAGATGGGCAGTGTTGAAATTCGATAAATAAATAAATGAAAAAACTTCAGAGGAATTTAAAGACTAATTCACAATTGAGACCAAAGGTTTTTTTTTTCTTTTGGGATGGATGGACGAACAGTTGGAAAAACCTACGCAACTTTTGTTTTCGTGCATGATAACTGCAAAGAGATTATTGTGGGTATAAAGATGGAAGGAGGCAGTATTACTCACAAAGGAGGAATGGTTTATGAAGAGGATGGAACTTGCTAACAGGGCTAAATTGACTTACTTCTTTGATAAGACAAAAGACAGTATGGTTATTGCTGACTAGAAAGTCTTATGGATTTTTACGTGAAACAGAAAAGGAAGCTACTTCTTTGTATTTTTTTTCTTTTCTTTTTTCCCTTTGTTGCACTTTTAGCTTTTTCTTTGATTTCTTTTTCTTTTCTTTTTCTTACTTTCTATTAGTCTCTATTAACTTTCATCTTCCTTGTTAAAAAAAATCTTTAATAAAAATGAGATACACGTAGAACAGGGGTGTCAAACTCAATTTCATTGAGGGCCGCATCAGCATTGCGGTTGCCCTCAGGGGGCCGGGTGGGTGTGGCCAGGGTGGGCATGGCCTACTGGGTGGGCGTGGCTAGAGTGCGTATGGCCTACTGGGTGGGCGTGGCCAGCTCCACATCGTTCGCATCAAGGGTGTCTAGGGGAGCCTGGGCAGGAGTGGGACAGATCTGAGGGTCTCTGGCAGGAGGAGAGTCTCTGGGCCAGGGCCAAGGCAGTGGGGGCCGTTCCCTCACTGTTTCCAGGATGGCTTCGTGGGCCACATGAAACCACTTCGCAGGCCGGATCTGGCCCCCGGGCCTTGTGTTTGACATGTCTGATGTAGAAGATAAGGAGAGACAGAGACAGAGAAACAGACAGAGAAACAGACAGAGAGACAGCTAGCTTTGGATTCATAGAGTTAGCAGTCCAAAGCTTTTATTTAGTAATTGCCAGGACCCAGAAAAAGGGTAGGTAGGCAGTAGAAAATGTTGGAGTGAAGAGGAGATTGAGGAATTATTTCCATAGTTTGCTTCTTTGTAAATGACATTTTATTTTATGTCCAGTGTTTTTGTGAGGGGTGCTCATAATTTGCCTTCGAAATTCCAAATGTATCCCCCAGCTCAGGACTTACCATTTGGTCTGGCACATTTTGGTGTCTTGGAACGATAACTGCATTGGAACTCCGACTTCTTTAAAATGAGCTTTGAAAGATTATTAAGTAATGGAAGCCTTAGTGCAAGGGTCTTCAAACTCGGCCCTTTTATGACTTGTGGACTTCAACTCCCAGAATTCCTCAGCCAGGCACGCTGGGAGTTGAAGTCCACAAGTCATAAAAGGGCCAAGTTTGAAAACCCCTGGCCTAGTGCATTCCTGCTAGAAACCTCTCCTTGTCTAAAGACACGGAACAAATTCAAGGTCCCCAAGAAATAGAATAATTTCGCTTGCTCTTTGGGGAAGTTCTTTTGTAAGTATATAAGAACAAGGTTCTTCCTAAACTATCGGAGAACAATTGAAGGAGTAAGCTTAAGACATCTTCCTGGAGCTGTGTCCCAAAGACTGTAGGGCCACTACAATCAACTGCACTTGAACAATCTGGCTATGATGTTGCAGTCATGACTGAAAATCACAGATGTGGTTTCCTTAGTGGTGTGAAGTGGGGAAGAAAAGAGAAGAGTAAATTCTGTTGTGCTTGCTGAGGAATAGGCCAGTCTTTTCCAAGTAGGCTGATTGAGGAATTTCGGGAAAGGTCCTAAATGTCCTGGAAAATATAAAATCGGGGAAGGCTGCTTTGGCTATGGGCAACAAATTTCTTCTACTATTCAGCAACCAAAGTGACAATGTTCTGTGATACTATCACTATCAGATTGTGTAATTTTCAAGGATAGGCATGCCTCTGCTTTTTACGTTTACAGTGTGTGATGATTTTGTAGTTAAGAATTTATTTTCAGTTGATTTACCTAGTGTAGGAAGAAAAGTCTTCATCATGGTTCCTGCAAGTGGGGAATAAACATGGCAACTGCTTTGGGAAGAAGGTTGTAGTTTATTGCAGAGGAAAGCCAGACAGAAAGATGGATCCAACAGAAAAAGAAGGGCAGAGCACACGTGGGTAGTGGGTTTTTATACCCCCTGGACTCTTTTGTCTGGAGTTATTTCCTGTTTCAAGCTTTGTATTTTCTTTGTCACCTTTTCTGTCCTGAGCCTACCTAGGTGTGCCCCTCTAGGATTCTTGCTGGTTGTCTGTCCCAGCCCACCTCCCTGGGGCTGGGGTATGTAGATTTTAGATGTCTGAAGTCTTCTTAGCTTCAGCCTTCCTGAATCCTTTACATCTGCATTTCTATAGAGTTGGTTTCTGCTTGGGGGAGGGAGACTTGGGGCTATTAAGAAAACCTGGGCATGCTTTTCTGTCTCTTTTAATATTTCCTTCTCGGGGGGAGCTGACTTCCCACACTAGGAACGCTGTATATTTTGCCATAAAAAAGAGGCTAGATAAGACTTCCACAGATTCCTTTCAGATATATTTAGTTTTCTAGAATCTCAGCTAGGCTTCATATACACTAATTGGGAATTATTTTATACACCACTCCAAAAATAACATTTTTTTCACTTGCACCACATGTATCTTTGGTTTTTCCCACGTCTACATTGGCTGGTGATGCTAACATTAAATCAGAAAGTCCACAATCCTATTGGAGCCCTGGAGTTGTCTCAAGGAGGTGATCCCTGAAGCATGTTTCACTGTGGTGACATCTCCATTAAAAAGAAGCTTGCTGTTGTCTTCCTTGAATGCTGCATTATAACAGCTTGTCTCCTAATGACCTCCATTCTTCTGGGAACAATCAGCCCATCAGATTCTGCAATTGCTAGCTAAGTGTACGTGCATTGTCTTGTTCCTCCCAATATTTTTCATGGCCCTAGCATGACTTTATTTTAGGTGCCAAGATGAAGCAGATGTCCTATACTAGCCCGCTCCTTGACTGCTGTGACATTTTCTTCCCATTGGCAGTGGCTCTTTTGTCAAGAACCTTAACTAAGGAAACTGTGTTCTAAGGAGTAATAGTGTTATCTGAATAATTCATAGGAGTTCTGTGGGCACATAGTTTTGAGAAAAGGGGATGTACCACATTGGTGTATCTGTCAGGACCCACCCCAAACCACGTCTTAGGAAGACAAAAACTCTTGGAGTCAAGTTTTTAGTCCAAAAGGAATCTTTACTATGGCATGCTTGGTTGTAGGAAATGAGACAGGGCTTAATGGTTCCATGATGTAAACCCTTATAAAGAGTTCCCGGTTTAACCCCCCTTAATCCCCATTTGGTCAGTCCCCCCATCCTTTCTCTCGTATCATCCATCTCGTGGGAAAAAGGAAGTTAGGACCCTTTTGTTTATTGCTGTCTACCGTGACAAAAGCCAGATGCTAGCCCCCCCTTTTGTTTTCCCAGTTCAAAAGGCTTCTCCTTTCCTTTGAAATGCCTATTGCCGGTTCAATACACATCTGTCCTCTTCTCTTCAGGAGATGGCAGAATCCATGGGATATGTTTGAAACATTCCATTTATGAATATGATATAAATGGATTCTGACAGTTCTAAAACCACTCCAGGGTTATGTTATGCCAACCTGAAGCCTTTCTTATATCAATCTCCCCCGAGACATAGATGTACAGTATAATATATATCGTAATGTACAAACATATTCCCTATGGATATGAAGCTCTCCAAAACATCTTAAGCAAACTAAAAGACCCAATAGCCTAAAAATGAAAAGCAAGAGTAATCTAGAACAGGGCTTTTCAACCAGTGGTACGGGTAGGTGGTACGTGACTGTCCTAGAAAAGTGGTAGCGGGGAAGGGGAATGAGCTGAACCGTTGGTAGCACCGCACAAGCCTGAGCGAGAGATGGCTGGAGCTGCAGGGATGTCAGGGCTCAGCGGAAGCGTCAGGATCAGCGCTTCTTCGGGGCTGTCAGGGCTCAGTGGAAGTGCCAGGATCAGCGCCAGGCTCCAGCTGGAGCTCGGCACTGATCCTGGCGCTTCCACTGAGCCCTGAGAGCCCCAAAGAAGCGCCGATCGGCTGGAATGTTGCAGCATCTCCAGGGTCTTGTGATTTACATTCAGATGCTTGGCAACTGATTCATATTTATGATGGTCACAGTGTCCCAGGGTCATGTGAAGTGACCAATACCTGCTGCAACCACCCAGCAGATGGGGGGAATAAAAACCAACCCCCCCACCCCACCCCCACTGCCAATCCTCAACAGAAATGCTCACAACAATGAAAACCTCAGACAGGAGGAAGAGCGCCACCGGGTGGGCAGGCAGGTGTCTTCCTCGTCTGTGACTTGGGGGGCACTTTTTTTCAGTGCCATTGTAACTTCAAACAGTCACTAAGCGAACTGTTGTAAGTCGAGGACTACCTGTACTTCATCACTTTTTTCCTTTTTGGGGGGGTCAAGTTTTTGACACCTTGCTAGGCAACTGGTGGTACTCGGATGTTGCCATATCCTAAAAGTGGTACATTGGGTGAAAAGTTTGAAAAGCCCTGCTCTAGAACAAGGAGTACATTGACTGCAATAGCCACTTTGTAGGACAGACAGATAGAAAAATTAGCAGAGCACATCCATGAACATCAGATCTGACCTGTCAGAAGACATGACATCTTAATCTCACAACACACAGACCGACTGAATCACAATTTCAGCAGGGAAACTATTAGCATTTTAGATCAAGCCAAATCTCAAAATGCCACAGCCAGGGAATTTGTAGAAGCTTGGCATTCAGACAAATCATCCATCAACAGGCACATAGAAATAAACCACATTTACATACCATTCAAAATAAGCAATTTAAAAAAAACAACATAGGAAGGAACAAAAAGAATAAAACCCGTCACTTCCCACAGACAACATTCAAATAAGCCATGATCAGCACCAAACAAACAAGTAGAAAACAATACTCTAAACAAGGAACCACTAAGGAGGAAACCATAACCTCAGTATATCTTGCAGGGCAAGTTCTATAACAGGCAAATAACCCCCCCATCACGCTGATGATGTTATCTATTTGGGTCATGAAAAATAATGCAAGCAAACAACCACATTCAGAGAGCACCCCAAATTCCACATCTCCTTTCCTTATCTTCAAAGAAAAAAAGGCAGCACATTTTTGTTGCATTCTGCTGTGTTTCTTTGCCCATACCATGTGCAGCTGCTAAGGTTGGCATGCTCACAATGCTCATTTGGGTTTCTCTTCAGGTTGTCATATCATGATACAGCATGAATGATTCACTAAGAAGCAACTGAGCTGTATTCTCCTTTATTTAAGGCACAGGCCAACTTTCCTTGTACTTGCAGTTTGAATAATCAAAACTTTTTAAGAAATTGTTTTCTTTCTGTGGTCATTACTTTCCCCCAAATCGGAGGGGGGAGGGTATTGGAGGTGTCATTTGTGCAGTTATCTAATGTGTGGGTGTTCATGGTGAGTAGTAATCAGAATAGAACTGTTCTTTGTGCCGTCTGCTGCAAATATTTATTATTCAGCACATTCTTGATACTGTGATATGTCTTACAATAACTTGCTGTATCATCTCCTTTCTGATTATTATTTTTCTAAGATAACCCCCCTCCCCAAATTCATTTCAAATGGGTTCCACTGTTCTGTAATAACTAATTCTTCAACCATGCTGGTTCATCTAATCAATCAATCAAAGATTGGCACTAGGCAGCCGTCTAGCTATTTATTGTTGAATGCCAATTCCTGTAAATCCTAAGGAATATGTTGTTGATGTATGGTGGGAGTTGCAAAGCATCACCAGCATCTGGGGAATTGCACATTGCTGTCTTGCTAGAAATTATGGGAACAATGCTTTCCTATATATTTATTCACTAACTTACCTATTGAAGCTATTAATACTT
This sequence comes from Vipera berus, assembly GCF_964194415.1. Classification (NCBI taxonomy): domain Eukaryota; kingdom Metazoa; phylum Chordata; class Lepidosauria; order Squamata; family Viperidae; genus Vipera; species Vipera berus. Next base: position 145,869,305 of record NC_138203.1, on the reverse strand, counting down.
AGAACTCACACTAATTCCGAAGACTTTGTGTGGAAAACAACAGCAAAATAAGGAATAAGATAACAATATGGTCCGTTCTGATTTTTTCCCCAGACTTAAATGTAAAGTTCATTTTTCCCCCTATAATGGAACATAGCTATTCGGGTATATATAGAATCCAGATCTGCTTAACAGTTTAGATTCTGCTTTATTGCACATTTTAAAACATATACTCATACCGTATCAAAAGAGGGAGGCAGTTCCAATCTCCATGCATACCTCACTAGCTTGATGTTTTGATGCACTACTAGGTCAAGTTGAGTAATATTTCACTAAGGAGCTGAATATATGGATAGAAAGATAGTTGAATTGTGGACTGATTATTTACCTAGTTGGGTAATGAAATGTCTTTAAGAAAAACCATCAAGCTCAGAGAGAACCAAGGACCTCACAGCTGAATATACTTCATGAGAATTCTCACAGGACAATTTTTCAACTTTCCTATCAACTGGCTGGACCCCTTCATTTTCAACATATTTAAGACAATATTTGCTGAGCTGTTATATTTTATCATCTCATTATCTGGGAATCTATCTATAGCTTGTGAATCTAGGCATCTTGGTAATCATGGTTTACATACGCACAGTGTATGAACTGAGCTTGAGCATTTAAAAAAGAAAGCTATAACAGGAAACCAGTTTTATACCAAAACATATTCACTTTGAAATCAAGTTTGTTTGCAAGAACATAAACCTACCATTATGCCTTATGAGAAAATATGTTTAAGTGCTGAGTCATAGCTAGCTGTCTCGCCCATATAAAGAGAAATGAAAGCTGAATGCATGATACTTATTCACATCCTGATTTTTAACCCAGTATATCAAACCAATGGAGTTTCTGTATGGATTGCAAATAAATCATGAGAGTGAGAATTGTATTTTGGGAATTTATATTGTAGTGACCAATCAGATTGTTGAAATGTTACCTAATAAAAATGAAGGAGTAAACAGGGTTTTGGTGCAATCTAAGGGAAAATAGGTTTCCAATGTCTACAGCTTCATCACATTCATAAACATCAATATATAGAGGCTATGATGGATTGAGAGTTATATTTTTGTAATAAGCTGAATAGATTTCTAACAATGAGATGTCTATACATTCTTAATTATGCAGTTGACATAATAAATTGCATAACGTGATCTGAGAAATACATCGGTTTATGCATTATACACTGCTACATAATATCTGAAAATCTATTGCAAATATGTATTTTCAGTCAGGTTGTTGTTGTTGTTGTTGTTAGCTGTGAAGTCGTGTCCGACCCATCATGACCCTATGGACAACGATCCTCCAGGCCTTCCTGTCCTCTACCATCTTCTGGAGTCCATTTAAGCTCATGCCTACTGCTTCAGTGACTCCATCCAGCCACCTCATTCTCTGTCGTCCCCTTCTTCTATTGCCCTCAATCTTTCCGAGCATTAGGCTCTTCTCCAGTGAGTCCTTCCTTCTCATTAGGTGGCCAAAGTATTTGAGTTTTAGCTTCAGGATCTGGCCTTCTAAAGAGCAGTCAGGGTTGATCTCCTCTAGGACTGACCGGTTTGATCGCCTTGCAGTCCAAGGAACTCGCAGGAGACTTCTCCAGCACCATAGCTCAAAGGCCTCAATTCTTTGGCGCTCAGCCTTTTTTATGGTCCATTCAGTCAGGTTCTCCCTTATTAAATATTACTTATACATTTTAGTATGCAATTCAAGTTATTGGAACATTTCGCTTTGTTCTGGCTCTCATAATCTAGCAGGATTTAAAATAACGTCAGATTATCAAGCATCTTGAGATTTTTCACACTTAAATGCATTTTCTTAAATAGAAAATGTAATTTATGGTTTGTTTTATTTATAACACAGCCAAATATTTCAGGGGGAAAAAACCTCTTTAATCTAGAGAACAAAATATGTCAGATCTAGGATTTTTTTTTTAAAAAAGAAATCCAGTCAAAATGGAGGAAGAAAATGAATAGCTTGATTCTTCTCTACTCTTTCCATGGACCTCTACTTTCATATATGTATTCATTTGAATGGTGGAAATGCTTCAAAAGCTTACAGTTGCAAAATAAAATGGATGAAATTTTTGCAATGACAACCTATAAATAATTAGTCTGGGAGTTGAAGTCTCAACACATCTGTCACGTTTTCTACATTTACCTATTTTGATTATTATTATCAGTTGCATTTCTAACGTTATAAAAGGTGAAGAGTATATAATGAAAAAACGAAGTGCCATCTTCTGCTGATGAAACAGCTTCCATCAGTTTAACCAAGAGATGTAATTCCCACTTCCTTGGCATCTCCCCCCATTGCAACACATCTCAAAATCTGTTCCATGGGAAGATAATATTGGATGCAGCTTCAGAATAGCCTCATTGCAGTTAACTACTTTGTGAAATCGGAAGGAAGTGGGGATGAAACAGCAGTACTATTAAAATGCAGCCAGTCCATGCTTACTCATGCTGAAAGAAGCAAAGTCTCCAGAAATACATTCACAATTAGAAAAAAATAGTTTTATAACAATAGCAACAATAAATTCATTTCTTGATTACTTCAAAGTACCATTACCATATTTTTTTTCCACAGCCCTTATTGAAAAATTCCGCAAGAAAGCCATTGGGTGGCTTCTTTGGCGAGGCACAAGAAACCAAATTTCAGTTGTATATTTGATGGCTCAATGCGTTGAACAAACATAGCTATTGTGGTTACTGTATTTTATCCTTCAGTGTGTTGTGTGAGCCTATTGGTATAATTTAGTAAACCATGGTTCGGTCCAATGTGGGTTTATCAAATTAAGAAATTGCAATCTTTGGACCACATCTGTGGTAACTTGGTATTTTCCATGTTCTGAGGATTTTTCAGGAAAACAGCAAAGGACAGAGCAACTGCCCTTTTGGATCTATTCCCAAGTGGATAAAAGATGATCATCACAAAGGGATTGCAGTTAGGAATATGCTTTGAATGATAAACTTTAAAGGATAAACTTTCTTTATCAAGCAAGTTTCTGTTTTGAACTGTTTCTCTGAATATTTTTTATTGAAAAGTTTTAGAATACATTTTTTAATAACATAAACTCCCTCCCTCCCCCTCCCCTCCCCCTTGCCCTCCCTAACCCTCCCCCCCCCCGACTTCCCAGAGCTGAATACAGGGTATTAACTTTACAAACTTAAGCTAAAATATGCTACCTAGCTAAAAAGAACCTATTTCTATTGCGCTTTAACTCCCCTTAAACATAACTAAATTACTAACCAATAATGAATAATACATCATGTAAAACTAACACTTATTCAAATGCTAAATGAAACTTTTTAGTCCCATATTTATTCTGAATATATTCAATCCATCTTCTCCATTCCACAATATATCTCTGTTGCGATTGTTCTTTCAAATATGCTGAAATCTTTGCCATTTCCGCCAGGTTTGAAACTTTCAAAGTCCACTCTTCTATAGTAGGCAGTTCCTCCTTCTTCCAATATTGCGCTATTAAAAGTCTTGCTGCCGTAATTAAATTCAGCATCAATTTAGTATCTATGACAGTACAATCTGTAATAATACCCAACAGAAATAACTGTGGAGAAAACCTTATCTTTTTCTTAAATATCTTTTGCATATTCCACCAAACTTTAATCCAAAAACCTTTAACTTTTTTACAAGTCCACCATATATGATAATACGTTGCATCCTCACAACCACACCTCCAACATTTGGGCTGGCAGTTCAGATACATACTTGCTAATTTTTTAGGATCTAAATGCCATCTATAAAACATTTTATAAAAATTCTCTCTTAAATTTTGAGCCTGTGTAAATTTTACAGTTCTGACCCATATCTTTTCCCAAGTGTCCATTGTAATAACCTCCTGAAAGTTCTGGGCCCACTTTATCATACAATCTTTAACAAGTTCCATTTCTGAGTCAATTTCTATCAATGCATTATATATCCTTCTTATATGTGCTTGACCTTGATCTCTAATTTGTTTTACCAAATTTCCATCAGTTATCGAAATACCAACTTTCTGATCTTCTTTCCATCTTGCTTGTAATTGCCCATACTGGAACCAAGTTTGTACTATCTTTCCTTCTTTTAAAATATTATATGGCTTTAATTGCCATACATTCCTTTCTATCCTAAGAATTTCTTTATATGTAATCACATCATGTTTAAATCCCACATTTATATTTTCTATTGCATGTTTAGTTATTGCCCAAATTGGTATTTTATAATTTAATTTATGTCGATATTTTTTCCAAACTCGCAACAGAGCATACCTTAATATATGTATCTTAAAAACATTATCCACCTTATCATACAATAAATATGCATGCCAACCAAATAACAAATCATTTATTCAATAATCTCCCTTGTGTTAAATTAAACCAATCACTAATTGATGATAAAGCAGCAGCCTCATAATATAATTTAAAATTGGGCATTTTAAGACCACCTCTTTCACGTACATCTTGCATTATCTTAAATTTAACTCTTGGTCTTTTCCCTGCCCAAACAAATTTATTAATACCTTTCTGCCATTCCTCCAAATTTGAATCCTTTTTAAATATAGGTATAATTTGAAACAAAAATAAAATTTTTGGCAAAACATTCTTTTTAATGCTGCAATTCTTCCCAATAAGGATAATTGTATTTTTTTCCAACTATCTAACTCTTTTTGTATTTTTAACCATAACAATTCATAATTATTTTTATATAATTTTACATTTGAAGCTGAAAGATATACCCCCAAATATTTAATCTTTTTAACTATTTCAAATCCCGTTAGCTCTTCTAAAACAACCTTTTGTTCTATGGTCATATTTTTATACAATATTTTAGGTTTTTGCGTATTTATCTTAAATCCAGAAACTTTTCCATATGACATTATTATCTCCATCAGTTTTGCAACTGATTAAGTCGGTTGACTTAATGTAATAACCAGGTCATCCGCAAACGCTCTCAATCTATAATCTTGATCTCTTATTTTAATTCCCTTAATTTTATTTGAGTCTTGTATCTTAATCAATAATATTTCCAATGTTAAAACAAACAACAAAGGTGACAACGGACACCCCTGTCTTATACCCTTTTCAATATTACATGTTTCTGTCAAACTACCATTGACTATTATTTGAGCTGTTTGCTTCTGATATATTGCCCTAATAGGTTGTAAAAAATTATCTCCAAACTCCATTTTCTCCAGTACCTTAAATAAAAATTGCCAGTCCAGTTGATCAAAAGCTTTTTCAGCATCCAAAAAGATCAGCACTGCAGAGACCTGGTTATTTCTTTCCAAAAATTCCAGTAAGTCTACAATATGTCTCACATTATTCTTCATTTGTCTACCACTTATAAATCCTGTTTGGTCACTATGAATCATTTGCTGCATTACCTTCATTAATCTATTTGCTAAAATTTTTGCAAATATCTTATAATCAGTATTTAAAAGCGATATTGTTTCTCTCATTTTTTATCTTTCTTTTGTTTTCACTTCCTCTCAAATGTATTTTTGCAGACAAGCAAACAACAGAAGCCAGAGGTTGAGAAATGCTACCAAAAAAGGAAGTTACTGAAAGCAGAAGAATAAAGTGAGGCAGCCCTGATTGTGTTTAGGTGCAGACAGATGTATTTGCAAAGAAGAAACAGTAGCCAAAAACATATTTTTTGCCCCAACAGAAAGGATGTATTAACTTTATGCTTGGGGAATATGGAGGAAGAGGATAAGATGCTTAGAGCAGCTTCAGTGTGTGCCTTGGGTGGTGCCCATTCTTCATGTACCATTTTCAATAAAAACTAATTAAAAATATATCTCTGTTGAAGTTCATAGCGGTCCTGAGAAATACAGGTAGTCCTTGACTTATAGTCGTAATGGACCATTTACAGTCGTAAAGAGGGTTATCATGTCACTAACTTGATTTTACAGCTTTTTGTGACAATCATTAAGCAAATTACTATGGTTGCTAAATGAATCTGTGGTCATTAAACACCACAATCATTAACTGAACCCATTGTTTGCCATGGAGCATTTTTGCCAAAAACTGGAAGTAAACATTTGTTTTTGGCAAAAACATTATAAATTGTGGTCACATGACCATAAGATACTACATATGTCCATAAATGCAGATTGGTTACCAAGTGCCCCAAATGCGGTCAGGTGACTTGGGGAAGTACAGTCATAGGAAATTTGGAATTGGGTCATAAGTAGCTTTTGGGGTGTCCATCATAACTTCAAATGGTCACTAAGTGACCAGTTGTAAGTCAAGGACTACCTGTAAAGGCATCTACTGAAAACCAGCCTACTTTGTTCACACAGCCGGTAAGCTTTCATGTAAGTACTTTCGATAGCCTGCTACTCCAAAGATCAGACAAATGATGATCAGAAATAGGGATAAGCAGCATTTTGGTCCCAAAGTTGAAAAGGAAGAGGAGTTGTGGGTGCACACAGTGTAGCTGTAGATGCCTCCTTAAAGAAGCTACATTTCCTCTGTTTACATAGTAGTTATGCCATTATGGCAAAGTAGTTATGCCATATTTGGCTTAGAGGGGACAAGATGATGTAGCAACGTGCTCGGAGCAGGTGAGGGTGCCCTGTTGGTTCCTCTTTAATTCAAATGTGTATTTTCTTAGGATCGTGTGGCTAAGTGAAGAGAATCAGCTTTCTTCCAAATGACTTATCAGGTGGGGCATCCATATCCATGACCACTAGTAAGGTAAAGGTTCCCCCGCACATGCGTGCTAGTCGTTTCCAACTCTAGGGGCCGGTGCTCATCTCCGTTTCAAAGCCGAAGAGCCAGCGCTTGTCCGAGGACGTCTCTGTGGTCATGTGGCCGGCATGACTAGACGCCAAAGGCGCATGGAACGCTGTTACCTTCCCACCATAGTGGTCCCTATTTTTCTACTTGCATTTTTACGTGCTTTCGAACTGCTAGGTTGGCAGAAGCTGGGACGAGTAACAGGCGCTCACTCTGTTACGCGGCACTCGGGATTCGACCCGCCAAATTGCCGACCTTTAGCTTTGCATCTGCACATCGTGTCAAGAACCAGATATTCCAAGTAAAATTGCATTTAACAGAGAACTTGCTTAGCTTCAGGTCTGAAAATTTGGGATTTAAGTATACAATACTTGGATACCTATGTCCCAGATTGGAATGATATGTGAAAAAGATCGGGGTAAAGAGATATTGCCTAGGGCAGGGGTAGGCAACCTTGCCTCTTTTATGACTCGTGGACTTCAACTCCCAGAATTCCTGAGCCAGTTCAGTCCACGAGTCATAAAAGAGCCAAGGTTGCCTACCCCTGGCCTAGGGAAAAGTCAGAAAAGAGAGGGCACAGCCCACAGCTGCATAATGGGTGGAGAAGAAGGCTCAGAAGACACCCTCCCTAATTTCTCAGGCTCTAAAGGAGATGGTGGGAAATTTGTACTTTTAAACTTGCAAGGTTCTGTTCAGGTAGCCTTACAGTAAAGTAGAATTAGCTTATTGGTTGTGTTTCCTATCTGGTGTACCTAGGAAGGATGACATCATTCTTTTTTTGTGGGGGGGGGGGCAGAATCTACGCTGATGGTTGCATTTCAACTGAATAAGAGATATTAACTGAATGAAAGGATGCCCATGTGGCGTGTAGTTGATCTGTCTCAATGAGGCACTTTATACAAATAAGTTATTTCCCCTGTTCTGAAGAGAATGTGTAGAAAGAGGAGTAAAGATTGTAAAATATTGGAGTAAACAAGTAAACATTGAATTAGTTTATTCAAAATGGAATATTTTTTTCTTAAAACATAATTCCATCATACACGCAGGTATGTCATTTGTGGACTGACAGAAGGTGAAGAGATTCTAAATGTAACTTCATTATTGCTTAAATTTTCATTTTCAGACAAGTATCTAAGGCAAAACCAAAAGCATTGGCATTGTGAATGCTGTTCTTATATACAACAAACTGAGAGCAGAAGTTTAAAAATATTAGATTAAGCTGTTTTAGAAGGAGACAGATATTTAAGGAAGTATTTAAACAATATTTTTAGAGAGCAATCAGATCTTGAAAAGACAAGCCAGAATATTGTAATGTATTTTATGCATGAATGGTAAGCCAACTTTTTCTGGTTCTTGAACAACCCCAAAACACTTCTCCTGTGCTTTGGCAGTTATCATACTTTAAATAACACTACTGTTATGAAAATGAGGAAGGAAGGAAGGAAGGAGGGAGGGAGGGAGGGAGGGAGGGAGGGAGGGAGGGAGGGAAGGAAGGAAGGAAGGAAGGAAGGAAGGAAGGAAGGAAGGAAGGAAGGAAGGAAGGAAGGAAGGAAGGAAACCAGCCAACCCACCTTGAACTTTACAGATACAGGAAAACTTCAAGATATTTTTAAAGTACATCATGCTGGCACATTTGATGCAGCCACTAGAACCCATGACACTTTCTCTCTTGAACAGCAACCTTGAAAAAAGTAATAGAACATCTGAAATGGAGAAAGGTGAGAGAAAATAGCAAGGAATAGCAAGGAAGAAACAACATTTCTTGCATTAAGAGGAAGCGCTCTTAAGATTTAAGGCCTGTGAGAAAAGTTGAGTTTGAGGGAGGCAATACTATTATGGAAACAGTAGGTTAACTTGTAGACAGATAACCTGAACTCATCACGTGGATCTGAGTAGAATAGCTGGCCCATTTTACCACTGAGAGTAAATTTTTATTAATACCAGTATTTATTTGTATCCTGCTTTCATTATTTTTAGAAATAGGTCAAAGCAGCAAGGATACCCAATCCTTCTTCCTCCTCTTATTTTCCCCACAAAAACAATCCTGTGAGGGGAGTTGGGCTGAGACCGACTGGCCCAAGGTCACCCAGCTGTTGATGGAAGTCTTCATCATGGTTCAGTCCAAGCCGGGTGTTATGTATTGGGCTCGTGGTACTATACTACGTGCATTGCTGGAGAACTAACAGTTCTCCAGCAACCCAGACAGGCCGTCTCTGGTCCTGCAATTGGTCAGCCCCAGGCAGCAAGCAAGGGTTCAAACCTATTGGCTGCTACTGTAGGACTAGGCTATATATTGTGGCTGGGAGTGGCCCAAGCTCAAGTACAGTTCCAGCATGAATAAAAGAATGAGTTTCTCTCTACTCAGCCATGTGTCTTCATTCCTGCTCACCAGAGCCCACAACTTAACAGTGGCGACGAAGGTGGGATCCTGCTTCAATGTTTAAAGGGCTGAAGTTAACGAGGGGTCCACAATACACGCTGGAGGGAAGAGGCATTTCCCCCTCTCTAGGCCGGCTAGTAAAGCCACACTAGCGGCCGCGTCCTCAGAGGACGCATTCCCTGGGCCTAAGAAGCAGGATCCAAGAACGCAGGAATAGAGGAAAGATGTTGAAGGTCGGCAAACTCAGAGAGTTAGATGTAAAACAGACATGTCAAACACAAGGCTCGCGGGCCACAAACGGCCCGCCACATGATTGAATCCGGCCCGCACAACTCTCCCAGAAATTGCAAAGGTCCGGCCCCCACCACCTTGGCACTGGCCCGGCTGAGCACTTGCTCAGTAGGAGGCAAGTGCACGTGGGCTGGTGGAACCCAGCACCATTTGCATCTCATTAGTCTCCTGCGGCTCCAAAAAAAAAGTGGAGGAGGAGGAGGTAGGAGGTAAGAGGGAGTGAGGTGGGACGCGGGGGGGGGAGGACGAGCAACACCCAGCCGGTGAGGGGGAGAGATGCCCAGGCAGGAAGGCAGACTTGAGGTAGCCGGAGAAAGAACCACAGATGGCTCCTCTGCCGGGCTTCTTTCGCACACGGGCTCCTTTGCCGGGTGCTGCTGAGAGTGAGCAGAGGCGCCCGACCCGGATCCTGCAAGGCCCGGCTGAGATGCGCCCCCAGCAGCGGAGCCGCTCCGGTTTCTCTGCCGGGCTTCTTTCACACACGGGCTCCTCTGCCGGGCTTCTTTCGCGTGCGAGCTACTTTGCCGGGTGCTGCTGAGGGTGAGCAGAGGCGCCTGGCCCGGATCCTGCAAGGCCTGGCCGAAACGCGCCCCCAGCAGCACCAAGCAAAGTAGCTCGCACGAGAAACAAGCCCAGCAGAGGAGCCCGTGTGTGAAAGAAGCCCGGCAGAGGAGCTGGAGCGGCTCCGCTGCTGGGGGCGCGTCTCGGCCGGGGCCTTCCAGGATCCGAGCCGGGCGCCTCTGCTCGCCACTCCGGCTCCTCTGCCGGGCTTGTTTCGCATGCGAGCTACTTTGCCAGGGGCTGCTGAGGGTGAACAGAGGCGCCTGACCCGGATCCTGCAAGGCCCGGCCGAAACGCGCCCCCAGCAGCACCAAGCAAAGTAGCTCGCACGCAAAACAAGCCCGGCAGAGGAGCCCGTGTGTGAAAGAAGCCCGGCAGAGGAGCTGGAGCGGCTCCACTGCTGGGGGCGCGTCTTGGCTGGGCCTTGCAGGATCCGGGCCAGGCACCTCTGCTCACCCTCAGCAGCTCCCGGCAAAGTAGCTCGCATGCGAAACAAGCCCGGCAGAGGAGCCAGAGCAGCGAGCAGAGGCGCCCGGCCCGGATCCTGCAAGGCCCGGCCGAGACGCGCCCCCAGCAGCGGAGCTGCTCCGGCTCCTCTGCCTGGCTTGTTTCGCGTGTGAGCTACTTTGCTGGGCGCTGCTGAGGGCGAGCAGAGGCACCCGGCCCGGATCCTGGAAGGCCCCGGCCAAGACGCGCCCCCAGCAGCATCAGGCAAAGTAGCTCGCACACGAAACAGGCCCGGCAGAGGAGCCTGTGCATGAAAGAAGCCCGGCAGAGGAGCTGGAGCGGCTCCGCTGCTGGGGGCGCATCTCGGCCAGGCCTTGCAGGATCCGGGCCGGGCGCCTCTGCTTGCCACTCTGGCTCCTCTGCCGGGCTTCTTTCACGTGCGAGCTACCATATTTTTCGGACCATAAGACGCACTTTTTTTCCCAAAAGTGAGGGGGAAAACGAGGGTGCGTCTTATGGTCCGAAGGTGATCCGTATGGCCAGCCCCAAACTCCGCAAGTGGAAAGTAAGGGAGATTGCCAGAAGCACGAATCGGCACGTGCTGAGAAACGCCGATCTCACGCTCCTGCACTCTCCCTCGCTCGGTTTCAGCTTCCCTTGCTACAAGAGAAAGCAGGCTGAAACCGAAAGAGGCAGATTGCCAGGAATGCGAATCGGCTGATCTCGCGCTGCTGCAATCTGCCTCGTTTCAGCCTGCTTTCTCTTTTAGCAAGGGAAGCTGAAACCGAGCGAGGGAGTTTGCAGGAGCGCAAGATCGGCCGATTCGCATTTCTGGCAATCTCCCTCGCTCCGTTTCACACACGGACCATTTCCTATTGCACAAAGACCAGCAAGGTGAGTGGCTCAGATTTTCAGTGGGAAAACGAGTGAAAGCAAACAGAGGGCCAGCTGCATTTCTGAGAAGAGATCCCGTTTAACATCTGGTAAACAATCTGGAACTGCAATTCAGAGAGAAGGAAGTCTGCACATCACAAGGAGCCACAAGTTTGTTTTAAGTGACAAGCAAAACAAATGAGCCTCAGTAAGTTGGGCCTGACTGGTAAAAAGGTCCCAAACTGTCCCTAATCTAGTTAGCTAAGTTTCATGTTCTTTTCTCTGCTGGGAAGAGTATGGAAGGAAGCCGTCAACCAAGTGAACTTTAAAAAGGGATCCATGGTTTTGTTTTGTTTCTTTAATTCCAGACAAAGTGAAAATTCTCAGGTTACATCTGCAATGGTGACAAACCACAAGCCATGCTTGCTTATAAACATGTTAGCGGCCCAGCCATAGTTTTTGTCTCTACAAGACCCCCGCTGCAATCCTCTCTCGTAATTTCTCTGGGATGCAAAATAAAGAGTTGCTGGTACCCCATCTTGCGGGATTAGTGAAGGATAATTCAAACAATAACCCATGTAAAGTATTTCGAGTAACGCTCAGCATTGCCTGAAGTCCAATCCATTTAATGGCGACTGGAAGGAAGGAAGGAAGGGACAATGGGAGAGGGAGGGAGAGAAAGAGAGAGAGAGAGAAAGAGAGGGAGAGAGAGAGAAGGAGAAAGATTTTTTTTTCTTGTTTTCCTGCTCTAAAAACTGGGTGCGTCTTATGGTCCGGTGCGTCTTATGGTCCGAAAAATATGGTACTTTGCCGGCCGCTGCTGAGGGCGAGCAGAGGCACCCGGCCCGGATCCTGCAAGGCCCCGGCCGAGACGCGCCCCCAGCAGCGTAGCCACTCTGGCTCCTCTGCCAGGCTTCTTTCGCGTGCGAGCTACTTTGCCTGAGGCTGCTGGGGGTGCGTCTCGGCCGGGGCCTTACAGGATCCAGGCCGGGCGCCTCTGCTCGCCGCTCCGGCTCCTCTGCCGGGCTTCTTTCGCATGCAATTCTGGGCCAGGTGCTTCTGAGGGCAAGCAGAGTTGCCTGGCCCGGATCCTGCAAGGCCCCGGCCGAGACGCGCCCCCAGCAGTGTCAGGCAAAGTAGCTCGCATGCAAAACAAGCCCGGCAGAGGAGCTGGAGCAGCTCCGCTGCTGGGGACGCGTCTCGGCCGGGCCTTGCAGGATCCAGGCCGGGCGTCTTTGCTCGCCACTCCGGCTCCTCTGCCGGGCTTGTTTCGCGTGCGAGCTACTTTGCCGGCCGCTGCTGAGGGAAGATCTCTGGAGAGGAGCATAAGGTGGCAGGGAAGCTGCATGAGGGAAGGCTGCTCCAACAAGCCAGCATCCTTACCACGCATGAGTGGAAATGGGGATTCCCTTTCAAGAAGGGCCAGCCTCCCTCATGCAGGACTGGGAAGTGCTGCTCCCTGCCTCCTCTTGCTCTCCAGAGATCTGTCAAGGCAGAAGAAGGAACACACACACACACACACACACACACACACACACACACACACACTCTCTCTCTCCAAGCTTGGAGACTAGGAGGCTATCTACATCTGAGCTAACAAACTACCAATCATGCCTGGGCTTGGGAAGAAGGCCCTTTCCATCCTCTGCACATGCTTGGCTGCAGATGTTTGGGGAGGTGAAGAGCTTGTGGGGCAATGAGATGTCCCCACATCAAATTAGCTGGTGCAACTTGTTCTCTCCTGACCCAGGCATTTCGAGTAAGCTGCGCTGAGTGAGCAGCATTGAGCTGGCCACGCCCACCCGGTCATGCCCACTTGGCCACGCCCACCCGGCCCCCTGAGGGCAACCATAACGCTGATGCGGCCCTCAGTGAAATTGAGTTTGACACCCCTGCTCTAGGCATTCAAATTACAGGCATTTACTGGACACAAACAGCAGACCTCATGACGGCTTGCGAGGAATACGTGGATGTTTTTGAGTCGACCCTGGGAACTTACACTGGCCCGCCAATTTCCTTTAAGTTAGATCCTAACGTTGTGCCAATTAGGATTAAGCCTCACAGGGTCCCCTTTGCCCTAAAGCACAAAATCAATTCTGAAATCGATAAACTAGTAGAACAGGGCATATTACAGCTTGTTGATGGGGGGGGGAGTGGGAAACTCCTATTGTCACCCCACTGAAGTCCAACGGGGAAGTTCGCATTTGCGCAGATTATAAATGCACATTAAATAAGGCCCTTAGTCAACATGCTTACCCGGTTCCTGTAGTCAACCATATTTTAGCCTCCTTGCAAGGGGGAACCATTTTTGCTAAACTTGATTTAGCACAGGCATATCAGCAATTGCTGGTTGACAAGGCCACAGCTGCGGCTCAAACTATAGTAACTTACAGAGGGGCATTCAAAGTCAAACGCTTACAGTTTGGAGTAAGTGTTGCACCGGGAATTTTCCAAGGGATTATGGAACGCACACTTAAGGGTATTCAGGGTGTCTGCCCCTATTTTGATGATGTTCTCATTGTCGGGGAATCTCCAGAAGTGTTGGCCAGTAGACTCAGGGCTGTTTTGCAGATGATCCGCGATGCAGGCCTCAAATTGAAGAAAAACAAATGTAGTATTGGGGTCTCATCAACGGAATTTTTGGGGTTCCGTATCAATGCTAATGGAATTCACCCCGCTAATTCAAAAGTGAAGGCCATCAAAATGGCTCCAAGGCCAAAATCAAAAGGAGAGCTGCAAGCATTTTTGGGCCTCCTAAATTTTTATCACACATTCCTACCTCATAAGGCTGCAATAGCAGAGCCCCTCCACAGGCTGCTTGATAAAAAAGCCCCTTGGAAATGGACTAACTTACACAAAAAATGTTTCCAGGATCTGAAAGCCCTTCTATCAGAAAAGTCCATTGTAACTCATTACATTGAGTCTAAACCTGTATGTCTTGCATGTGATACATCTCCCCATGGGGTGGGGGCAGTCTTAAGCCACATAAAGAAAAATGGGAAACAGATTCCTATTGCATTTTATTCTAGGACTTTATCTTCTGCTGAGCGCAATTATGCACAGATTGATAAAGAAGCCTTGGCCATAGTGGCTGGAATTAAGAAATTTCATGATTATTTATATGGCAAGGATTTCACTGTCTACACTGACCACAAACCCCTTTTGGGGTTGTTCACAACAGACAAACAAACTCCCCACATACTATCTCCAAGAATGCTGAGTCTATATTTTTGTCTGCATACAATTTTAAGTTAATTCATAAACCAGGGAAGGAAATGGGCCATGCAGATGGCCTCAGCAGACTACCACTGCCACTAATGGATCCTGATCCAGCTCCTGCTGCTAAAATATTGTCCATTCAGGACTTACCTGAGTTTTCCCTCCTCGCAGGGGATATTGCTGCTGAAACTGCCACAGATAAAATTCTGAGCAGAGTACTGTCATGGGTATACACAGGCTGGTTGGAAAAAAGTCCAGGCTCTGAATTTCAAATTTATTTTGTCAGGAGACATGAGTTGTCTGCACACAAGGGCTGCATTTTATGGGGAGAGTCATAATTCCCACTTCATTGAGGGACAGAGTCTTACACGCTTTACATGAAGGCCATCCAGGCATTGTAAGAATGAAAGCCTTAGTTAGAAGCTACCTCTGGTGGCCAGGCCTGGATAAGGCTGTAGAGCAAGGGTGTCAAACTCAATTTCATTGAGAGCCGCATCAGCATTGCGGTTGCCCTCAAGGGGCCAGGTGGGTATGGCCAGGGTGGGCGTGGCCTACTGGGTGGGCATGGCCAGCTCTACATTGTTCGCATCAAGGGTACCTATGGGGGCCTGGGCAGGAGTGGGACAGATCTGAGGGTCTCTGGCAGAAGGCGGGTCTCTGGGCCAGGGCCAAGGCAGTGGGGGCCGTTCCCTCACTGTTTCCAAGATGACTTCGCGGGCCACATGAAACCACTTCACAGGCCGGATTCGGCCCCCGGGCCTTGTGTTTGACATGTCTGCTGTAGAGGATCAAGTTCATGGTTGCTATACATGCCAGCAATCTAGGCCTGAAATGCCTTAGGCCCCAGTTCACAGGTGGGAAGAAACGCATACCCCCTGGTCCAGGGTTCACATAGACTGCGCTGGGCCTTTTCAAGAACAGCTTTTCCTGATTGTAGTGGATAGCCACTCAAAATGGCTGGAAGTAGTTCTAGTTCCTAATATGACTACTGCTAGGACCATCCAGGTGCTGAGAAAACTCTTTGCAACACATGGGTTGCCTGACGTTTTGGTTTCTGATAATGGGGCTCAATTCACTGCTGCTGAGTTTCAGGCTTTTCTTAGAGCTAACCTCATCAGACATGCTACATCTGGACCATTTCATCCTTCTTTGAATGGACAAGCCGAACGCATGGTGAGGACAACAAAGGAGACACTCAAGCGTATTATCACTGGTGACTGGAATCACAGATTGGCAGATTTTTTGCTCCGCCAGCATTCTACACCCTGCACTGCTACAGGTAAAAGCCCTGCTGAGCTACGTTGGGGAAGGCGTTTAATTACTAAACTGGACAGGTTGCATCCAGACAGAGTGGCATCAGAAGCCTCTAGACCAAAACCCCCAAGGGGGCTGCAAGTGAGCAATTGGGTTTGGGCCAGGAACTATGGGCCAGGGAATTTATGGGTTCCTGGTCAAGTAACCAAGGCATCCGGACCCCTATCTTATGAAGTGGGGTTGGAGGGAGGGCGACTGGTCAGAAGACACATCGACCAACTCAGGAAAAGGTTTCCAGAATGGTCACTAAGTGAAGACTGTGCCATAAGTCCCTCCCGAGGTCTTCAAACTGGTACCCAAACCAGCCCACACCAGAACCACCAGGGTTTTCCCTTCTCAGCAGAAGTTGATTCCGAGGAAGAACCAGGAAGCTCGGAAGTGCAACATGGAGCCCCTGACCAGGCAAGACAGCCGAATCTCAGCAACCACTGGGCCTACTCTGCAGAACAGACTGACTCTGGGGTGGGCCAACCAGGTGAGGCCAGCCAGAGTGTTTCAATCCCCCTGGACAATGGAGCACAAGGGGACATGGGTCTACCCAGCCCACCGGGTAAGCTGGTAGACCACAAAGCGAGGGGAACTCCAAGACGTTCCTCCAGGCCACACAAACCTCCGGCATATCTCACAGATTATGTTGTGAAATAAAGTGACAATTGTACCACTACCTACGGAAATTGGGGCATTGTGAAATTGCCTGTACTGTTTCTAAGCATGTTCATTGAGACGTTGTTTAATCTCTTAGCAGTCCTTACTTCATTGGCAAGTGTTTAGCCGTTGTTTAATCTTATTGTAGT
The DNA here is from genome assembly GCF_964194415.1 of Vipera berus. NCBI lineage: Eukaryota > Metazoa > Chordata > Lepidosauria > Squamata > Viperidae > Vipera > Vipera berus. The sequence goes on along the minus strand of NC_138203.1, from coordinate 145,852,662 downwards.
CCCTACTACAATGGCACGTCTGTAAAGTTGGCTTAATGTCATTCTAGCCACCTTGAATTTATAAGCATTATTATTTATTATTGTGTTATTTTATTATGGTTATTGGGAGTGATTCATAAGTCTTGACTGTTGTCAAGCTTATTAAGGGGGATTATAGCCTGATCTTAGGAGGGAGGGTTGTTATGTATTGGGCTTGTGGTACTATACCACATGCATTGCTGGAGAACTAACGGTTCTCCAGCAACCTAGACAGGCCATCTCTGGTCTTGCAATTGGTCAGCCCCAGGCGGCAAGCAAGGGTTTAAACCTATTGGCTGCTACCTTAGGGTTAGGCTATATATTGTGGCTGGGAACGGCCCAAGCTCAAGTACAGTTCCAGCATGAATAAAAGAATGAGTTTCTCTGAACTCAGCCGTGTGTCTTCATTCCTGCTCACCAGAGCCCACGACTTAATACGGGGATAAACAATATGGTGACTGCTTTAAAAAGAAGGTTGCAGTTTATTGAAGAGGAGAGCCAGACAGAAAGATGGCTCTGGAAGAAAGAGAGAGTAAGCAAGAGAGAGCACATGTAGGGAGTGGGTTTTTATACCCTCTGGGGCTCTTGAGGTTGTTTCCTGTTCCTGTTTGAGGCTTTGTATTTCCTCTGTCATGTATTTTGACCTGAGTCTGGGTGTGCCTTTCTGGTATTCTGATGGTGGTGGGTTAATCCTATTATGTCCCAAGGGTCATATCCTGCTTCCCTGGGGCTGTGGTTGATGACTCTTAGATTTTTGGTGTTGATTCTAGGGATCTTTCTTCCTAATCCCAGTTTCCTGATTCCAGTCTTACTGACAAGATTATCATCTGCAATTCTGCAGAGCTGGCTTCTGCTTGGGGGAGGGAGACTTGGGGCTATTAAGAAACCTGGGAATGCTTTTCTGCCTCTTTAAAATCCTTTGCGGAAATATATTCTTCTGCCCTTTTAATATTTCCTTCTCTGGGTGGGGGGGGGCTGACTTCCCACACAGCCTTCAGGCTGAACTCACAGTCTCCTGGCTTCTAACCTGGTGTCTTAACCACTAGGCCAAACTGGCTCTCTCAGTAGCTTCAGTAGCTTTTGTGGCAGCCATATGGAAATAGTTTCAAGTCAATGCATTCTTGCTGGGTGGCTTTTCAACATGCCAAGCTGGCCTGCAGTTCTGGGGTTCACTACAGCTGTTCCATTCAAGCACTAACCAGGCCTATTACCTTCTCCACTCAAATGATTCCATACAAATTTTAAAATGGAGGCATATTAAGTGTCAGCCTTCGAGGAAAAGGCTGATATGCTGCCAGTTCCCCCATGACTTTTTAAAACAGTAGTTTCCACAAGATCAGGCTCCAGGTGACAGTGAGCCCAAGAGAGAAAGAAGAGCAACTGAGTGACGGAGCAAATTATTTGTGTGCCAGGTTCTCACCAGACTCACAATTCCACCACCTCCAGGTGAGATTAAATAAGATTCTAAGTCAAAATTGAGGTAGAATTACTGACTGCTGCCGATTAATATAAAAAGGACTGTCAACAATGTGGCTCATTGCCAGAGATAAATAGCATGGCAAAAATATCATTTGGTCTGCTTTCTTTTGGGGGGAAGGGGGCTAAAATGTTTATAAAGATTGTAAATATGGATGTATGAAAAGAGGTAAGCTAGAAAACCAATAGTTTCTTTTTTCTATTCCATAGTTTTTGATAGTTTAACTGCTATCAAACTTATCTACTTTCTTTTACTGATTTGTGCAAAAACATCAAGTAACAATACAATGGGGATCTTAATACTAATTGGTTTAAGATCAAAACTTTACCGTATTTTCCGGCGTATAAGACAACTTTTTAACCCATGAAAATCTTCTCAAAAGTTGGGGGTTGTCTTATACGCCCAGTCGTCCTATACGCCGGAAAATACTATTTACCTCTCTGATCTTTTCTCTTTTCTGCTGGACGGCGGGATCGCTGGGTGAATGGAGGTAGGTAGGCGATGGTGATCCGTGGTTAAGCGGCTGATGGCGAACGGGTGATGGAGGGCAAACTCTTGTCAGCTCCTGGGGCGCCTACTGCAGCCGCCGCTGTTGCTTTCTGTAGGACTGGCCATGATGGCGCTTCCAATGCTGGCTGTCAGGTCACCGAAAAGAGGAGGGGCAGGCGGTCCCCAGAGGTGTGCTGCTCAACAGTAGGAAGGGAGCACCTTTGCTCCTGCCGAGGCACCACCTGACCCGCGCCGACCAGAAGAATCGCTTGCCTGGTCACGGAGTGCGGAACAGCGGTACTTGGCACCCCTCTTGCCCGCAGACCATGCAGCGGCCCTCGCCAGCCGGCCTCGGCATGTCCGCCCCAAGCCCGGCTCTCTAGCGCATCTTCCGGGCCCGCTTGGCCAACCGTCTCCTGGGCAGGGCTTGGCTCCAGATGCGGCGGCTGCTCCGTCTGCAAATGCTATCTCAAAGCCGAATCGCGCTTGGCCGTGCAGGCTGCCGAAAGGCAGGGACTCAGAGTTCCCGCGGTGGTTGTGGCTTCTGGCGTGCTGTTTGCAGAGTCTGGCCTGGAAGAGCGCGTGGCTTTGCACCATTTGCATCAGACGGGGCTGAATCTGAATCGGGCTTGTGTCGGACACTTGGCAACTGGCATGTAAGTATTTTCCGGCGTATAAGACGAAAAATCTTGAAAATCTTCTCAAAAGTCAGGGATCGTCTTATACGCCCAGTCGTCTTATACGCCGGAAAATACGGTACTTTATAACAAATAATTTGACACAATCTGTAGTTTTTTTAATGTTACATTCAGTTCTGGATGAAAAAGTCAAGTTATCTAGTCTATTTTTGAAAACCTGAAGTGATGGAGCAACCACACAACGTTGACATCCTAAATAGTAATTAATATTGAAATACTTTTCTTATCCTCAACAATATTAACACTGGAGTGTTAGTCATCTTCAATCAATATTTCACAATTATTGTATTGAGATTGGTTTTTTTTTCTTCCATTCAATTGTGTTGGGTTGTCAAGAGACTGCCTGGAGAAATCCCTGCAGCTTTCTTGGCAAGGTTTTTCAGTCGTGGTTTGCCATTACCTCCTTCCTAAGGCTGAGAGGAAGTGACTGGTGGCCCAAGGTCACCCAGTTGCTTTTCTGCCTAAGTTAAGACTCACCTGAAGCCTTAGCCCAGAGGTAGGTAACCTTGGCTCTTTTATGACCCATGGACTTCAACTCCCAGAATTCCTGAGCCAGCACAGCTGGCTCAGGAATTCTGGGAGCTGAAGTCCACAAGTCATAAAAGAGCCAAGGTTGCCTACCCCTGCCTTAGCCAAACTGGCTCTCATGGAGATTTACAACAATATAATAAAAAGAGAGAAAATGGTTCATTTTAACTGGTTTACTCAGACTACTAAATATGGTTTTCTGCGTAAACCACAGCTGACTGAATTTACACAGTATGCAAACCTAAAGTCAAACGCAGAAATGCTGCAAAGAATCAAGGCTGTTTCTTGTTATCCAGGTAAAATAAATTTTGCATCCCACTGAAACGAGGAGCACCCATTATGAATTCAAATTCGACTTATTAAGAACTTTACTGCGGGCAAGTCCAAAAGAGTAAGTCCAAGTCTTGAGAAAGAAAGAGTTTTTTTACAATTTCCAGTGCTTTTTTTGTAAAAAAAAAAAAAAAGGTGCCGGAACTCACACATGTCATACAACCCATCTTACCTACCCTACAAGGTTCCATCCAAAAAGGTGCCGGAACTCCGTTCTGAGCGTTCTATGAGAAAAAAAGCCCTGACAATTTCTAAGAATTTTCCTCTTCCACTGCAAGATTTCATAACGGGTTGAATTTAGTTGTCGGCTGGCAGAAGCACGTATACCGCCCTATATATTATACTCCTGTCCGAAGAACGAAGATGGAAAGTTACATACGAAGCGTTTTGGAAAACCGCGTTTCTTACTCAAAACTCAAGCCTTACGATGTCAGCCGGACTTCCCCCTTTAACGTGGCTGTTCAAACTGCAACCCGTGTCTCCCTATTAGCTGAAAGATTTCCACCGCTTTTCACAAACGGGTCGGACGTTAGCCTTTAGCAGAGACTCCGATCCCCCCCCCCACACACACACACACCGCCGCCGACGGCGAGCAACCACGGCCGGCCCCGAAATGGCCCGCCTCGACCTCTTTTTCAAGTTATTCTTACCTCTCGGCTCCTGACTCCACCCCTTTTTGGAATCTTTGCAAACCCCGCCATTGTGATATCACCGGACGGATACAATGAAGCGCTCGGGGCGCTTAGCAACAACAACCCGGGCGGGGGGGGGGAGGCGTGGCTTTCGCGCAACTACCAACTGTTGCCCAAGGTGGGGAGGAGGCGGAGGTTCGCTCGGTGGAGGAGCAGAAGGCGCGAGAGGCTTGTCGGCTTTCGCCGGCGCTGCGGCTTGCTTGAGCCTCTTTTGCTCTCGGTGGAGGGGGAAGGCGGACGGCAGCGTCGCCTGGCCGCTTGAGCCAGGTAAGGGAAGGATGGAGGGCGAGAAGGGAGGCCGGCAGGCCAAGCCGGAATGAATGGGGCGAGGAGAGGCGGAGTTATGGACGGGCGGAAGAATGAGGGGAGAAGAGAGAGAAAGAGACTCCCTTCTTCTTCTTCTTCTTCTTCTTCTCAGACCTGCTGGGAAGTTTGAGGGCGATTAGGGGGCTGGCTTCTTTGTGTGGAAGCTGTCCCCCCCCCAACACACACACACACACACACACACACACACCTCACCTCGCATATGGATCTGGTTTGAGCTGGGCGGACCGGCGGCTTCCAGTTAACCTGCTTCTCCTTGTCATGCGTTTTTCTATAATGATGATGATGATGATGATGATGATGATTGATTAATAATAATAATTAAATAATAATAATAATAATTAATAATAATAATAATAATAATAATAATAATAATAATAATAATAATAATAATAATAATAATAATAATAATAATAATAATAATAATAATAATAATAATAATAAAATTTGCCCTTCTGGCATCCAAACTTCTCGCCGCGCCAGCCCTCTTTGCGACGCCTCTAGCGCTGGGCAAGCGTCCAGGACTGCACCGACTGTCGCCCTGCCTTGTCCGCGCGAGTTGTTTTAGCCCTCCCGATCGGCTTGGCGGCAGGCTGGGAAAATTGGCTGCCTCTTCGCCACCCGCTTTCGCCGCAAGCCTGGTCTGTAGGGAAAGAACTTGCTCTCTTGGGGAAGGAACCTCAAGGCATCGGCAGAATAAAATTCCAGAAAAGGGGGGGTGGCGGCCCGGGAATCCTCTTTTGTTAGGGCTTGGTTAGTTTTCTGACTCGAGGGAGCGGGACGCGGTGAGCGGGGGTGGGGTGGCGGGGGGGGGGGGCAAAGAACGGTCGAATACCCAGTGCAGTAGCAGCTTATGCAAGCTGAATATCGGAATGGGGTTTCTTTTTGGGGGGGTGGGGGGTGGGGGTGGGGGAATTGCTTTATTTCTGAATTTGCGGCTCGAGTTGGTTTGGAAGAAGAGGGCAGAGACGCAGCCTGGGTGGGCGAAAGAGAGCCCTTGGTCCGTGACCTTTTCGGGCTGCTTTTGCCGAGTGTGAGATTTTCTGTTGTTGGGAATCCTTGGGGAAGGAGGAACGCGTCCAGGGATTAAAGAGAGAGGCTTAATAGTCTCTCCCCATCTGCATTTTGATAGCGGCCGAATGGGCAAAGTCGTGAAATCTAACGTAACTTTTTAAAGATTTCCCTACCCTGGCTTTGGAGCGATGCCGGAAAGAAAATTTTAAATTCTGTAGATCTAAGGATGAAGGTGCTTGAACCTCTGCTTGTTAGAAGCAGGACAAATACTTTCTTTACACTGCAGGATTGATTTCTTTTAATTTAAAGACTACGGTAGACTCCCGGCTAGCTGAATAGCTAGAAATTGCTACACTTGCTGTCATCTGATGGTAAAAATCTATGGTGATACGGTATATACATTCTGTATATACTTGCTGGAAGGGTGCTGCATTAATTTACGTTTGTGCTATATGCAGGCATGTTTTATACATATGCTGTGAGAAATCAAAAGCATTCCTATATTTTATGGGTTTGTTGCCAAACCTGGTAACAGTTAAACAAAACATTTTGTCCTTATGGCACTGGGGTTTTTGTTAGTGCTTACAATTAAAATGGTAAGAGATACTGTACTTACAATTATAGAAATAAGCTGATAGTTTTCAGCAAGAATGCCTGCGTTTTCAAGTACATTTCTTTGAGGCTATATGTGTGTGTAGTCATCTACGTCTGCAGCAATACTTGAAATACTTTGTAAATTTTGCTTTTTCACATCAACTCTGTGAGGTATGTCCGCTCAACATTACTGAGGTGCATTCTTATTGAGCATGACAGATAGGTTATTTGAGCCTTAAGTAGCCCTATGCCAGGGTGATCTCTATGGTAGCTGATTGCTTTTTCAGTTTAATAGATTCTAATTCTATCATCTCTATCAATAAACCAGTGTGGGGGATGAAGTAAGAAAGTGGATTATAACCACATAATGGTTAAAAGTGAAACAGGCTGGGTGGGTGATGATGCATTTTTGCAAAAGATTGATGAATTTAAATGTACCCCTTGTGTTTGCAAGTGCTGTTTGAAAAGACTCCAGGAAGCAGGCTTTCTCACCTCCCGGGCTTCCATTTTAGATTTTCATTTGTAGCCAAGAGATTTAGAAAAGTTGGCTTGTCATTTCTGTGATCGTCTAAAAATGAAACATGAAACTACACTATAGCTTAATGTTTGAGTTGTAGTTGGTGGGAAGTGCTTCTGAGAAATGGATGAACCTGTCTCACGAGTAATGGTTGCACTTCTGCCCAATTAGGATGTTGAGTCATTTTCAGTATGACTGTAAATTCTATTGGCATTTAAAGAATATTAGATGAGTTGCCTTATCTTCTGCTAGTGATGTTAGTTTAGCGTGCCTGATGTAAATTAGCTTGGTCTTGTTTTGTATATCAGTGTTTGACAATGAGTGTGCCAGTGTGCTGCTTGTACTGTTGAGTTGTGGACAATATGTTGTCTTGCAAAGTAGTGGTTGATTCATCTTCCAAGAGCAGCAGAACGGGATTAGGGTGAAGTTGGGTTATTTGGCACATTTTGGCGTACATGTCAAAATGTGCCAAATCTAACTGATGCTGTCCATGTTTCAGTAAGGAATGCTGAATATAGCAACAGTGTAACTAAGGTTGGTAGCTTAAGTGATCGCTTCTCTATATTACTACAAGGCATTATATGAAATTGATTGATTAACTAACTTGATTAACCCATTATGATGCCAGTTGGAGGTCAGTACCCATCTGGTAATGACCATGGCATGTTAAATATAAGAGATGTAAATGCTAAAATTAGAAAATGAAATTAAAGAAAAAATAGATATAGATCTAAAATATGTTCTAGAACACAAGACTTTGTGCCACATAGAATTTGAGGCCATAGGAAAATAAGATTCTGTAGGCTGGTGCTAATTGAACATTATATTTCAATAAATGGTGATAATAGAAGAAATCAGCACTTAGTTTGGGGGGAAACTGTGCTACATTCTAATTTGATTGGGACTGTGCGGAAATCATGATAGGTAACAGACACGAAGTGATAGGTGGGAAGAAGATGAGAGAGTAGAAAAAAATGCATCAACTCATTTGGAGATTCAAGAATGAATAAAAAGGTGACTGGTGACAATCTGCTTAGAAAAGAGAAAAATATAAATCTAAAAGCAAAATTGAGTCAATTGTTTATGGATGGAAGAATGACAGAATTAGAGAAGGATGCATGGGGGATGAGATGCAGTGATGAAGTGAAGGAGGCTATGGGTAGGAAAATCAGAATGAAAGAAAGGTAATTGCAAAGAATGTGCTCAAGGGGGTAAGGCATGGTTAAGGTTAAAAAAGACAGAAAATAGAGACCAATTCTAATGGAAATAACATGTTTCCTAAGCGAGTGAAGATGGCTAAACAAGCCCTCAGAAGAGTGAATGGAATTAAAAATGAATTATTTGCAATGAAACTGAAGTGGAGGAATATTCAAATGAATATTTTAGGAATGTTTATGGGAAGAGTGATCAAAGAGTGGAACTGAAACAATTGGTTTAAGCTTTTGTGTCAAACGATGATAGAAAGGAAATCTTACATATGATAACGTTTGAAAATCATGAGACTGCCAGCAGAGATTGTAAAAGCTGAAGCAAAGAGTAAGTACTTTGTCCTGGAGTTCCTATGTGGCTTATTTAATACAGGTTTGTATGTGGAGGCTCAATCTGTGCCTGATAATTGGAAGAAAGTTTTCTCGTATATGAAAGCAAGGGTGAATCCAAAAATTACAGAGGGACTGGTGAAAGTGTACCCGGGAAAGAGTTTGGCAGGATTTTCATCTGAAAAGCTAAGAGACAAGACAGTCAGCAGAATTTGGGAAATGTAATGTGGCTTCATGCCAAGCAAGAGATCTGTGGACCAGATACTTTTCCACAGGTCATTGAGAAATATATGAAAGCAACAAGAAAATGTACTGAATATTGTTGATTTAGAGAAAGCGTAAGAAAAAGGCAATTGGCTTAAATTATGACAGTTGTTTTTTTTTATTGAAAAGTTTTTCAATACATTTTATCTTTAACAAACCCTCCCCACCCCCTCCCGCCCTTCCCAGCCTGCTACCGGCCCTGCAGAAAAGGCAACCCCTTTACAAACGGCAAGAGGCTGGAATTACGTCTGCCAAATTTATTACTACAAAAACAAACAAGACACGAACCAAGATACAGGAGCTTTGAAACACTATCCGAGCGGTTGCTTTCAGCAAACCAGCCCTCCCCACACATTCCCCTTATAAAGAGTTCAGGGCGTGGCTTCTCTCTGCCTCCTTCCGAGAAGCCCCATTGCCTTCCTCTGTTTACTCCTACTTGACTGCCTCCTGCGTCGGGCGTCCTTGAACAGGGCCAGCTGTGGGTCATCTTCATCCACACTGTCAGGCTCACACAGCTGGGTCTCCATGGTGACCAAGTGGGAGGGGCCTGCCTGAGGGCTATCATCAGCAAGATCTTCAACCCCCTCAGCAAGGTCTTCAACACCCCCCTCCTCCTCTGAGTCGTCCGACCCAACTGCCGAACCCACAGGCTGACCCTGAATCACAACATCCATTCCTCTATAGTCGGCAGTTCTTCCTTCTTCCAGTATTGCCCTATTAAAAGTCTTGCTGCCGTAATTAAGTTCAACATCAACTTAGTGTCCACAACAGTAGTATCAGTAATAATGCCCAAAAAAAAACAATTGCGGACAAAACTTTATCCTTTTCTTAAATATCTTCTGCATATTCCACCAGATTTTAATCCAAAATGCTTTAACCTTTTTACAGGTCCACCATATGTGAAAATACGTTGCGTCTTCGCCACCACACCTCCAACATTTAGGCAGTTGTTGATGTATGGTTTGAAATTGAGCCTGGAGCTGGAGTTTAGTGCCATAAGAAACAATCTTTTCTTGTTGGATTTTCTGTATGGCTATTGCATTTTTCCAATTTTTCCAAGCTTTGAGGATTTAAATAAAAAAGGCAAAAAAATAATCTGGCCAGTGCACTTATTGAACACTCCCCCTTTATCCAGACTCCTCTGTTAAGCTACCGTAATCTTCATATGGAAATACGAAAGGAAGAGTGAATAGTAGGCTTGGTGGATCAGAGATGTTCACTTCTGCCCAACACTTTGAAAGCTTCATCTCTCTCTACCTATGAAATGTACTGAACTGAACTCCACCTTATGCCACATTTCTAGTTCAGCTTCCTGTTGAATTACTAAAGTAAATAAAGAACCCTCCAGACTGAAAGTTGGAACCATTCTGCTGCCTTCCTCTTTTTCTACTGGAAATGCCAAATTTCACAAGAGGCTGTGAATGTGGGAGGGATTTGCCCTTGTTTGTTCTGCAAAGGAGAGTTCACCTTCAATAATGTTCCCTGGTGGGATAAAGTTGCTCCAATCAGGGTTCCTCCTATCTGGGGTTTGAGAAACAACGACCCACTCCTTCACCGTAGCCAGTGACACCCGCCCCCCCTTGATGGACTGGGTGTCCATTGCAAATTTTTGCCTTCCAAAGTCATACATAATATATTCATATGCTGTAGCTGGTTGAGAGATGGTTGACTTGCTAGGTACTAGGAGGTCTGTTAAGAAGCGGGAGTCATGAAAATCTTTGAATTTTTCTCTCCTTTTACATATGGGTGTCCTGTCCCTCCCTTTCCTGTGCCTACCTGATGCAGACCTATATTGAGCAGCTAGAAAAAAAGTTAGAATGAAATGTGGGAGGAATTATATTTGTGTTTTTCTTATTATTTATTTTTTCTGTTTATTTATATATCCAATTTAGAAACTGCCATCTCACTCGGAGATGTACAATTAAATTAGGAGGCAATTATATTAGGGGGTAATTTAATCAAGAGTAGAATAAGTACAATTAAGTTTAAAAGGCGGGGGGTGGGGGAGGCCTTCAAAGTGCCAACCGGGCCTACAGCTTTGTGGTCCTCTGTGAGCCCCAAGCAAGTCAATAGAGCTGGAACTTCAAACATTTCCAAAGGGCCAGCAGAGTGGGGGCCAACTCACCTCAGGCAGGAGAAGGCTCAAAATGGGAAGGCAATGGCAGAGAAGAATTCTTTAACTGGCGGAGTCCACAACATATCCTTGCTGTGTGACCGAGTGGGATGGGCTGACGTAATGGGGCAAAGATGGTTCCTTAGGTAGCCTGGCCCCATGCCATGTAGGGTTTTAAAAATGATAATGAACCCCTTGAATTGGATCTGGAAGAAAACGATCACCAATGCAGCTTGTGCAGACTCGCCCTATGTTTAGGGCACCCAAGATTGCTCACATGGCCACATTCTGTACCTGCTAAATAGAAAGAACATAATTCAGCGGCTTTGAAACATGCTGCATATGTCCTCATCTCAAGTGACATCAACAACAAAAATCAAGGGTTGCCATGGAAAACATATTTAGTGATGTGTAGGAAACATTGCCCTTGTACTTGGAATTACAAAATAGTAATAATAATAATAATAATAATAATAATAATAATAATAATAATAATAATAATAAATTAATAATAATAATAATAATAATAATAAATTAATAATAATAATAATAATAATAATAATAATAATAATAATAATAATAATAATAATAAATAATTAATAATAATAATATAATGCTGCAACCATAGTTTTCTTTGGCTGCAACATCTTGACATGTGTGATGGCAATATAACCCCACCTATATATGTTACCACACATGAATTGCTTCTTTCTTAAACTGAGGAAAAATTCATTTCACCCATCAGTTGTCATGATAGAAAATGAATCTTTTTCTTGACCTGTCCTATAAAATACCTAATTCATTGCAATACAGGTAGTCCTTGACTTATGCCTAGCCATTTGAAGTTACAATTTCCCCCCTCCCCACAAAGGTACTTATGACCCAGTTCCAAAATTTTGATGATCCCCTCATGGTCACATGACCGCATCTCATGACCTTGGCAACCGGCCTGCATTTCTGGCTGTTTGCAGCATCCCATAGTCACATGGCCATGATTTATAACATTTTTGTTGAAAACCCGTGTTGACTTCTGGCTTTCAGCAAATATGCCCTATAGCAAACAATGGGTTTGCTTAAGGATCACAGCTGCACTTAACAACCATTGTGAAAAAGATTGTAAAATTGGGTTGGACACATGGGCGATCCGCTTTAGGACTAACACAACTTACAGCTGTAATGGGTAGACTTCCTTATGGATATCTGTCTATACATGCATCTTTATTGATACCATAACACGGGGGTCTTCAAACTTGGGCCCGTTAATGACTTGTGGACTTCAACTCCCAGAATCCCTCAGCCAGGCATGCTGGCTGAGGAATTCTGGGAGTTGAAGTCCACAAGTCATAAAAGGGCCAAGTTTGAAGACCCCTGCCACAACAGGTTTTGTCTTATAGGCCATATTATGGACATTTACTCCATGACATGCTATTTTACTTCATTTTTGCCTCTCTAACTGTCAGAAGAAAAGCCTCTTCTCATTTTTCCTTGTTTTACTCATGGCCACTAAGAAAAAGATCTCCATAGTGTTCTTCCTTCTTGTTCCTCCAGGTTTGAAATTTCCCCCTGGTTTTTCCAATGCTATTTCAATGCCTCCTTAACTCTAGTGAAGTCCCTCCACTCCCCCCCACCCCATCTAGGAGACATTTGAAGAGATTAAATCTCTTAGAGTTCCACTAAGATTGATTTTTGCTTGACCGTAAGCACATATTGCCTGAATTCCTTTCTTCCTATATACGGGTCGTCCCCAGCTTAAACCACTACTGTAGTTTAATGCTGCAGGATCCAATCTAAGCCGGTCCCTGGGGCAAAAGGTGTATTCTTCCAAGATTTCAGGCTTTGCTGGAGCCCCATCATCAGGGAACTTCCCTCTCCCCAGAATATGTGCACTGGAGAGAGAGAGAGAGAGAGAGAGAGAGAGAGAGAGAGAGAGAGAGAGAGAGAGAGAGAGAGAGAGAGAGAGAGAGAGAGAGAGAGAGAGAGAGAGAGAGAGAGAGAGAGAGAGAGAGAGAGAGAGAGAGAGAGAGAGAGAGAGAGAGAGAGAGAGAGAGAGAGATATGGAGGAGGGAGGGAGAGGGAGGGAGGGAGGGGGAGGGAGAGAGGGGGAGGGAGAGAGGGGGGAGAGAGGGGGGAGAGGGAAGGAGAGAGAGATCTTCCCTGATGAAGGGCTCCAGCATGAGCCTGAAAACCTGGAAGAATAAACCTTTGATCCGGGTGACCTACTCAGATTAGATCTTGGAACATTGTCCTGGGACCTGTATATTTACCTTCATTCATTTAACGACCCTACAAAGCTACAGTGGCACTGAAAAAAGGGACTTATGAGGGTTTTTTCCCCCCCATACTTACAACCATTGCAACCGTTACAACCATGAGATTAAAATTCAGACCCTTGGCAGGTGGCATGTGTGTATGACGGTTGCAGTGTCCCGAGGTTACGTGACCACTTTTGCAACCTTCTGACAAGCGGAAGCCAGGTTCACTTAACAACTGTATTACTAAGTTAATAACCGCAGTGATTCACTTAACCACTGTGGGAAGAAAGATTGCAAAATGGAGCAAAATTCATATAACAACTGTCTTGCTTAGCAATAGAAATTTGGGGCTCAATTGTGGTTGTAAGTTGAGGACTACCTGTGGACTTCTCAAAGCTTGTTAAGTGCCTATGATCTAATGAGTAAGTACTATACTGTCCTTGATTGTTTTTTTAATAAACTTTTTATTAATTTTCCAATGTTACAATTATATCTTTGTCTGGGTTACAATAAGTTTATTACGTACAAATGTATATTAATACAGATTACTATCCTTGATTGTTACCGATGACTCAATCTCCTGACCGTTGAAGCTCTTCAGAATGTTCCCTCTGCTACTATTTCTAATTTTCTTTCTTTTTGTTTTTATTGCGCTTTTATTGCCCTGAAGCTTATCTATGTATAAGAAATTTATTTGCAGCCGGGACAGGTGGTGAGGATGCAACAAAGTGAAAAGAGAGGTGTCTGTTCTGTACTTCTCCCGATTCTGGAATTTAAACTAAAGTTCCCCTGTCTTTTTCTCCTGTCTTCACAAGCTACTAATTTTTTTAACAGCCAATATGGTTATATGGTGTTAGGGATGCAGTGGCTCAGTGGGTGAGGACGCTGAGCTTGTTGATCAGAAGGTCGGCAGTTTGGCAGGTTGAATCCCGAGTGCCACATAGCAGAGTGAGCGCCTGTTACTCGTCCCAGCTTCTGCCAACCTAGCAGTTCGAAAGCACGTAAAAATGCAAGTAGAAAAATAGGGACAAGCACTGGCTCTTCGGCTTTGAAACGGAGATGAGCACCGGCCCCTAGAGTCGGAAACGACTAGCACGCATGTGCGGGGGAAACTTTACCTTTACCTATATCACGTGTCATTACATTTCAAATACATTTAAATACATTGTTGTTTTTTCATAGCTAGTAATAAGTCTTTGATGAATGATCAGCCATGACCTTCGAATGGGCCAAATATATAACAACCCTACTGTGGCCAAGTATGATGGCAACTTACGGCCACTTTTTAAAAGATAAGAACAGCTAAACCACGTAAAACATAAAACATTTTTATCTAAACAAACAAAAAAAGTTCTTCCAGAGTCCAGACCAAGTAGTATGGCAAATCAAGATGGAAATTTGAATAAGTAGGCTTTTAATTTTCCAATCAGTCACTGGGATTCTACCTGATCATAATATATTTTCATATTTGGGCAATGGACTTCTTATTATTGCACATGAATAATCAAATTGCTTGTAGTTTTTTTAAACCAACACTAGCCAATTTTTTTTTCCTTTTTCATATTTGGAACAATGTTCATTTTATTTTTGGCCTACTCCAAACTGGCATTCTCTTCATTTTGCAGACTAAATGTTTCTAATCCTTCCAAACATAGTTTGTCAATATTCACACTTTATTATAGTACTTTTACAAGTGTCACCTTGTAGTGTGTGAATAAGATGCAAATTCTGTGACAGATTTTTTGTGAATCTTAAAAGTGCATAGTTATATCCTTTGTGTCAAGGCAGAAAGCTATAGTTAAAAACGTTCCATAAGTTCCAAAAGTTAAAGTGACTTATCTTTTGCAAAGGTGCAAAACTGTGTTAAATGAATTTATGAACAATGGTGCATACTGCTGTACTTTTAAGTGTTACCTGCATCAGGATAGATAGGTTTTTTTCAGCGAAAGAATGTCCATCCATACGCAATTTGAAATTGGTTTATGTGGTTTATAATCTGGATAGCAGAGTCAGTGCCTGGTTAAGTCTTGGAACTGTATGTTGGAAGAAGGCAGTCTCAAACAGTATCCATACTGTTGCCAAGAAACTTACTTAATTGTTGTTTTCATGTGATCAATAGGAATCAAACTTGTCTTCAGAATGTTTACCTATCAAATATAGATGTTCAGCTATGTTCACTTTTTCTTGTATAGCAGAATAGATCTTGCCTGAAGCTAAGCTAAAGGTGATGTTACAATACGTACAGCTTGCCCAGATGAAGTGTTCCTGTGGTCTGTCATGGGGATGGATCCAGATTAAGCTTCCTGAGTTGGAAAGCCTCCTTTTGTAATGTGGGAAGCAGGGGTATTCTCTAACACAGGGCTTTTCAACCAGTGGTACAGGTACCACCTGTGGTACCTTGGCACCTGGCAGGTGGTACGTGACCATCGTAGAAAAGTGGTAGTGGGGGAGGGGAATGAGCTGAACCGGTGGCACCACCGGACAAGCCTGAGCGAGAGATGGCTGGAGCTGCAGGGCTGTCAGGGCTCAGCGGAGCTCGGCACTGATCCTGGCACTTCTGCTGAGCCCAGAAGAAGCGTCAATCAGCTGGAATGTTGCAGCATCTCCAGGGTGATTTACATTCAGATGCTTGGCAACTGATTCATATTTATGACGGTCACAGTGTCCCAGGGTCATGTGAAGTGACCAAAACCTGCTGCAACCACCCAGCAGACGGGGGGATAAAAAACCAAACACCTACCACCCCAGCTCCCCGCTGCCAATCTTCAACAGAAATGCTCACAACAATGAAAACCTTGGACAGGAGGAAGAGCGCTGCTGGGTGGGCAAATAGGTGTCTTGCTCGGCTGTGGCTTGGGGGGCACTTTTTTCACTGCCATTGTAACTTCAAACAGTCACTAAGCAAACTGTTGTAAGTCGAGGACTACCTGTACTTCATCACTTTTTTCCTTTTTTTTTTGGTCATCAAGTTTTTGACACCTTGCTAGGCAACTGTTGGTACTCGGATGTTGCCATATCCTAAAAGTGGTACAATGGGTGAAAAGGTTGAAAAGCCCTGTTCTAACAAATACTGGGGGGAAAGCACCCTCCACCTCTTCCTCTTCAAAGTCTTTTCTTGATATTTGCAAAGTGAGGTGAGGTGTGGGCTGTTCTGAGCAGTGGCTGAGTTGGAGCTGTGTCTGCAGATGGAGCCAAAAGTGGCAAATGCCACAGATGAATCTTTGGAAGCATTCCTTGCAAAATGTAGCTGGCTGTTTTAGCTGGTGGAATGAAAATTAGATAACAGACCTCTGCTTATGAATTTTGATTTGAGGAATGGAATTTTCCTGTGGGAAATCCAATGCTATTATCTTGCTACTAAGAGCAGGAGACCAAACAAAAAGTTTACCATAAGGGTACCTGGCTTTTGATCAACCATCTGAAGGTAAAAGTAGAAAGCTGTGTCATAGCCACATAATTAGACTCTTTCTTTGTTGCGGCTCTGACCACATGCCAAGCCCATCATTTCTCCTCTCCCACAAGTACAGAAATCTGGATTGTGGTGAGACTCATCTGATCTTGGGCAGAAGAGAGAGACAAGCCATCTGTGTGAAAACCTTCAAGCATCAGAAGTATTGTTAACATACTTTGGGATTTGGGGGATCTGAACAACTTGTTTATAACAAGGACTGTTAATCTTTTCAGGCCCCAGAGCACCATTGTGTAATCTGCATGATCTCACATAATAGCAAATGCTTTCCCACTAATTGCTGTAGATCAAGTAAAACTTAAAGACAGTCTCACTGTGTTACAAAGAGGCTTGTTTTCTGTTAGAGAACTGGCAATGTTTTATGCAGCTCCGGAGCAAACTCAGTGAACACCGCTTTAAAAACTTGTGGAAACTTTAGGAAGATTTTTAAAAGCTTTAGTTTAATAATAGAAGCATCTCACAGTTATTCTCACAATCAGTCAGAGCAACCTTGATGGAGTAGGATATGGGATTTTGGACTCCTCTTCCCTCCATCCCGCTGGATTTTATTAGCCCTAATAGTTACGTATTAGCCAAATTTGTAGAGCTGACCATCTCACAGAACGTGACTTTGGGCAGCATACAGTTGAAGCACAACACATATGAAAACAAGAAATGTAGAAAATGCAAAGTTCAAATTAAAAAAAAAAGATTATAAAAACAAATTCACAAACCCTAGGCAAGGGGAGAATAAAATGGCTACCTCAGCAGTGGAGCCAACTAGACAACCCTGAGGTTTCTCCAGGAAAAGAAAGAATACGCTGCTTTATCCATTCTTCTCCATAGCACCAAACAAGGTGTTTCAAAACAAAGTTCTGAGTGATTTATAAAATCAAACAAATCTTTTTTCTTCTTTTCATTTATCTTGCCTTACATTTGGTGAGTGAGTACAAAGGGTACAGGACTTGTTTTGTAACAAATTGTACTTTTCTTACAATTAAATGAGCATTTTAAAAAAAACCCTCTGAAAACAGAGCTAGCATAATAGACATAATGGACATAGCACAAAATTCATTCCATCATTGTGAAGCTTTTCAACATGACTATTTATATTTTGAATATATTTGTTAATTGGCCTTTAGAATATTTGTTCAAATGAATTAAGAAAAGTTTAGTGATAATCTGCTCCAGCTACTTCTCAGGACTATCCATCCACTAGCAAACTTGAGGCCACCAGCAAATAAATAGTGGCCCTGTAGAATGCTACAAAGAACAGCAAAATGTTTACAAGCTCTTGACGTTTTATTTTCCTACTCTATTATACTTCGAGTATACTCTCTCTTACTTCAGAGAACATTCTTGTCATCCTTCTAGATTCTTTTTACTTTTTGTCAAGACCAGGTGGGTCCGTCTTACCCAATTACGCGAGCCTCTCTATCATTCCTTTCATCCCATTTCATTTGATTCCTCATTGCTTTGTGCATTTTTGTCTATTCATTTTTCTACAAATTAGATATAGATTTTTTTTTAATTCTTCCTTTATGGTCTCACCCCGCTGTTAAAAGTTTTTTGACCTTCTACCTTTCTGGCTTCTTTCAATTACCTCCACTCTCAGGTTAGAGTCTTTTTGCCTCACTTTGGAAAGCTCTTCAATCTTTGCTGCCTCTTCTCCCTTGCCAATATTTAGGGTGTCTCCTGGTGAGGATTGATGTGCCTAGAATATTGGATATTTTTAGGACTGCAGTGGGAAAATAGTTCTGTGCTGTAATGGCTGCTTTTTACCTTAGGCACTTTTCAAAACTGTTACTAAGGTTACTTTTGCAGCACATTTGCTGGAGGAAAAAATATCTACAGGTTGAGCGTAGGTGTAAAAGAAAAAAGTGTAGATTTTTTCCCATTTTCAGCTTACTATATACAGAGCAATTGCATATTCAACTCTCTGCTGAAATTTAAGAAGTTGTCCCGAATGCACCAAAGCACCAGTATATCAGAATCTGCGGTTACTCAGATGCCAGTGAATTTATTTCTCAGCAGTTCCAGTGCCTGCCCAGTGATGAGATAAACTGGAGCGACATCTGAATTAGATTCCCTATCCTTAATTGAGATTATGGTATTTATAGTATTGTTTAGAAAATGTTTGCACCATTTTTAAATGGTAAATGTGGGGTTGAAAGGTATACATAGATTAGTCAATGAACCTAAATATCTTACAGAAATTTTAAAAAAATCCTTTATGTATTCCCATGAGAGAATATGGAGTTCTTTCCTAATGGAAAAGAAATGTTTTAAGAGGCCAATATCCTCCTTATCATTGTTTTAAATCTAATGTATAAATGCATATTAGCAAACCTGATAAAATTGTAATCCTAATTCAGATTTCCATTCTTTTTTTTGTAAAAAAAAAAAAAGAATTATGTTAGGTAATGCACTGTCATCAAGTACAGAGATATTCTGGATCTGCGCAAAGTGTTCTCTCCTTAGGTTTAATAGGATAAATTACTATGCCACACTAATGGTCGGAACAACCTGATCCAATTCCAGTTGTTTATAAATAAAACACTATCGCTATCTCAGTTTTACTTGGAATTCTTATTTTCTATTCTAAATGCAGGATACAAATGTAAATCGGCTTAGAAGCTAAAAAGCATTAGGAGTAGATACAGAACTCAGAGTTAAAATGTATGATTTATAAGAGACATGTCAAACTCGCGACATCACGTGACATCGCGCAACGTATGGGGACAGTTTTGCCATTGCCGGCAATGGGATGGGCATGACTTCTGTATGACGCATCCGGCCCGTGGGCTGGCAGTTTGACACTCCTGTTTATAAGAATGTGCATGAAATATGAAAAAAACATTTCAAGCTTGGGAAAAAACATTCTTATTCAGAATGCTTCTTTAGAACATTCTGAATTGGCAGCATTTTAATGAAAC
Source organism: Vipera berus (assembly GCF_964194415.1). Taxonomy (NCBI): domain Eukaryota; kingdom Metazoa; phylum Chordata; class Lepidosauria; order Squamata; family Viperidae; genus Vipera; species Vipera berus. The sequence goes on along the minus strand of NC_138203.1, from coordinate 145,833,430 downwards.
ACAACTGAACACCTTGAATTTTCTGAAACCTTTAAAAGAATGCCCTTGGTTCTTTGTTTTACCTTAAGGCCAGAGAAATGGGTTGCAATGTAACCAATTTTTACTTACTGGTGGAACTATAGAGAAGTTGTTCTGTTTTTGTTTTTAATGAAAATGTTTTTTTAAAAAATTCTCATAGAAAACGAAGCAAATTTTTAAGCAGTTCCCCCTCATATTCTGTATGCACAAATGGCCCAAAAGCCTAGGAAACAGCAACCCACAGTATGATTCATTTCAGCAGAGCTTATAAACATAGTAACAAAAATACAGCTATCAGGCTGTTTGCTTGAAGATACTTTTCCTTCCTAATACACAGTTATAGAACACATACCTGCATTTAGCAGTTTGACAGCAGCACTTAGCAAGCAAAGGTATGAAAACCCAAAAGTGTGAACAAAGTGCACATGCCAAAGCGCAACAATAAAGCAAATGCAATATAGTCTCTTGTGTTTTACAATTTAGAGCCTACAAATTTCAGAAGCATTATTAGGAATATTTATGTAATGTGTACAGAGCGCATATTCCATCATCTAATGGCTATTTTGCTAACACGTTCTACAAGCAAAGAAAAATATGCCTATATATACATGGATATCACCAGATGGAGCACCTAGAAGTCAATCTGACGATATGACTTATAACAGGGATTAGAAGAGCTCGGTTTTAACAACATAGGTGTGGCCACAGGTTGATTGTGGAACACACAATGTACAAGTTTCAAATTGAACTAGAGTGGAAGAAAACAATTACCCAGTTTCCACAATATGCTCTTGAACAGGGGTGTCAAACTCAATTTCATTGAGGGCTGCATCAGCATTGCGGTTGCCCTCAGGGGGCTGGGTGGGCGTGGCCTGGGTGGGCATGGCCTACTGGGTGGGCGTGGCTAAAGTGTGTATGGCCTACTGGGTGGGCATAGCCAGCTCTACATTGTTCGCATCAAGGGTGCCTATGGGGGCCTGGGCAGGAGTGGGACAGATCTGAGGGTCTCTGGCAGGAGGAGGGTCTCTGGGCCAGGGCCAAGGCAGTGGGGGCCGTTCCCTCACTGTTTCCAGGATGGCTTCGTGGGCCGCATGAAACCACTTCGTGGGCCAGATCTGGCCCCCAGGCCTTGTGTTTGACATGTCTGCTCTTGAACATACACCCACCATTTTCAAGGAGAAGATCAGGAATTACTTTGCAAGTATTGACTCTCATTGATAGAGAATGCAAGAAAATATGGAATAAAAAAAGAAGTTGTTAACAATGAAAACGAAAACAAATTGCCAATGGCCAAGAAACGGAAGAAATCAAACAGGAAGAGAAGAGAAGAGGAGAGGAGAGGAGAGGAGAGGAGAGGAGAGGAGAGGAGAAGAGAAGAGAAGAGAAGAGAAGAGAAGAGAAGAGAAGAGAAGAGAAGAGAAGAGAAGAGAAGAGAAGAGAAGAGAAGAGAAGAGAAGAGAAGAGAAGAGAAGAGAAGAGAAGCCAAACCCAAGAAAACAAAAGAATTTTGGAAGGAACTTAACAAATCATTTCAGAGAGCTGCCTATAGAGCAATATAACAATATTAGTAAAGATACTGGGAAAAGAACATGGGAAAACAGGAAGACCTGCAAACTCAGAAGGATGTTCCAATCTCAGATTAGTATGCTAAAGGATGTCAGTGGATCTGAGTCACAGGATCAATCATAGGTAGAAGAAGTATATACAAATTCCATAAAGTAAATATACCAACATGCAAGATATCTTAAAAGATACTCATTTTTTTACCATATGGGAGGAGAGCCGCATTAATCTATGGTGCCAAAAAGCCAGAAGGAGTCTAGGGGGTGCCTCCTCTGACTAACAAACTAAGATATGTTTTTCCCCTTATTGCGTTGGTAATGGATCTCACCTGTCTTTTGTCAGAGTCATCTTCCTTATTCTCTATAGATTGGGAAAAGCTAAGTGTTTAAAATTGAAAGAAGTAACATCAGTTACTTGCGCTATGCGGAATACACTACTCTCATAAAAATCGATTGTGTTTTCCATGCAAAAGTCAAGGAATTATTGACTCTAGTTAAATGCAAATATGTAACAACATAACCTAAACCAGCAAGACGCAGCTTATTATGTGAGCAAAAATGAACAGCAATGTGCTATGACACATATATTTTTCTCCTGATCAAACTATGCAGAGAGAGTAGCTGAATATATATTGAGGAAACTGGATTGGAAAAAGATGAGCATAACTAGAAGAATCATCATCAGTGCGCCAATGACTCTACTGTGCTAGCCAAAAATGCAAATCTTCTGCAAGGGCGAATAATGAAAGTCAAGGAGCAGTATAGGGAAAGAAATAGGACTGTGATTAACTATAAAGACGACCAAAAGTACAACAGATCCAGCAACTGAATTAACAATGAAGACACTGTAGTGATGAATAGTGTTACCATTTTAGGATTAATTACCAACTGTACAGGGCTATAGAAGCTACAGGGGAGCACTTGGTAGGAAGGCCTTGCAACAGATGCTCAGATGCTGTGGTGTGTCTCTAGTTAACATGCAGGCAATGCTAAACAGGTCCCCTCTACTTTACAAGCTATGCTTGAAAACTTAAAAAACAACAACACCCCAAGCATTGTGACTCTTAGATTGTTTGAATAGTGCCACTCAAAATGGTCCTCTTTAGCAGCCCTAGAGCTTGGAATAACACAAGTGTTTTGGAATGAAATTCTTGGAGCATGGGTGTTTTGGTCAGAGCTTGAAATATTGGGAAACATGTGTTAAGCTTGGAATGTTTTGCAGGCTCTGCTTAGCCTAGGCCTGAAGTTGGTAGTTAAGTCAAACCTCGTTAGTAGTGCTCTGCTGTGTCTTTTAGATCAGGGCTTTTCAACCTTTTCACTCATTGTACCACTTTTAGGATATGGCAACATCCAAGTACCACCAGTCGCCTAGCAAGGTGTCAAGAACTTGATGACCAAACCAAAAAAAAAAGGAAAAAAGTGATGAAGTACAAGTAGTCCTCGACTTATAACAGTTTGCTTAGTGACTGTTTGAAGTTACAATGGCACTGGAAAAAGTGCCCCCCAAGCCACAGCCAAGCAAGACACCTGCCTGCCTGCCCACCCAGTGGCGCTCTTTCTCCTGTCCGAGGTTTTCATTGTTGTGAACATTTCTGTTGAGGATTGGCAGCTGGGGTGGGGTGGGGGTGTTTGGTTTTTATTTCCCCCCCTCTGCTGGGTGCTTGTAGCAGGTTTTGGTCACTTCACGTGACCCTGGGACACTGTGACTGTCATAAATATGAATCAGTTGCCAAGCATCTGAATGTAAATCACAAGACCCTGGAGATGCTGCAACGTTCCAGCTGATCGGCGCTTTTTCTGGACTCAGAAGCACCAGGATCAGTGCCGAGCTCCAGCTGGACCCTGGCATTAACCCTGGCTCTTCTGCTGAGCCCTGACAGCCCCGGAGAAGCGCTGATCCTGGCGCTTTCGCTGAGCCCTGCAGCTCCAGCTATCTCTTGCTCAGCCTTGTGCGGTGCTGCCACTGGTTCAGCTCATTCCCCTCCCCCGCTACCACTTTTCTAGGATGGTCGCGTACCACCTGCCAGGTGCCAATGTACCACAGATGGTACCCGTACCACTGGTTGGAAAGCCCTGGTTTAGGTATACCAAACTGTGGGCTAGGCTGAAAAGCTGAAAGAAAGCCTGAGGGCGGCTTGCATGCTTACTGCTGCCAAGGAAACTACCAGGAGCTGCTCAGGGAGTCATCAGGAGTCAAACTTGACTTGAGGAAGACTTAACTGTTTAGAGTAGAAAAGTTTTCAGGTTCAGTCCCGGATATTTCCTGGATTTCTTTTAATCATTCTTTGAAAACTGGAAAATACTGCCTTCTGCAGAAGAAGGAGGGATCACTGATTCGAAGTAAAATAAGTTCCTAAAATAATTTGGCTGCAACTGTCCTGAAATTCATAGGAAAAGTGAGAGAGTGTTGATAGATCCAGCTATTCTATTTATGACAGGAGATTTTAGCTCTTACAAGATTTGTTTTGCTTTCTACCCTGCCACAGACTATCAATGTTGGGAGAACACTTGTGATGTGGGTGAGTGAAAGTGGGGACAGGAGATCCCTTTGGACACTTGCTTTCTTAGAGATTATGTAAAATCTATCTAAATCTCCACCCACCAACATTCTTTATTACATCATGAGGATGACTTGATCCAACAATGACTTCTGTTAATTTGGTTTTACAAAACAGCCTCTAGCAGAACTGGAAACACACACACACACACACACACACACACACACACACACACACAAAAGATGGGGAGGGGGAGAATGAAAATTTTGGAATGGTAAGTTGCAGTTGCAAGTCACACAACGTTAGTATATTATCAAAGTGTGGAGTTGTTGGAAATTATCAGAAGGCTCTGAGATCTGTGCAGAGTTTAATAATGAACACATTGCTGTGCATTGGCAAAAGCTCAGGATAGTTGTGTGTAGAATTGAGGACCCTGCGTGATCCTTGTAAAAGAAATATACCAATTAAAACAAAAAAGCATGCACATTTGGCTAGATATACTTTGCATTCCCATATAAATACTAAATTACCTATTTAACCTGAATATAAGCTGCCGGTCGTTTTTTTTCCAATGCCACTTAAGAGTCTTTTTTTCTGATTTTGAGATTTCTTTAGTTTATTCAAAGAGCCTTCAACAACTGTTTTGAATGGCAACTTTCATGTTAAACAATATTTAATTTAATTTAATTTAATAATTTGATTTCTATACCGCCCTTCTCCCGAAGGACTCAGGGCGGTGAACAGGGCAATACACAATAAAAATCAGATACAAAAATAAAAAAACCATTAAAAACCAATTAAACATCATGCCCATAAAATCAATACATATTAAGTTAAAAACTAATTTTAAAAACCCAACCCCATCCCGTCAGACCAGGCCAGCTTGTTCGAAAAAGAATGTTTTAAGATCGCGCCGGAAGGAGCGAAGGTCGGGGGCCGTCCGGAGCTCAACCGGTAAGCTGTTCCAAAGGTCTGGCGTGCCCACAGAGAACGCTCTCCCCCTGGGGGTCACCAATCGGCATTCTTTGATCGGCGGCACCCTGAGGAGGCCCTCTCTGTGGGAGCGCACTGGACGGAGGGACGTTGACGCCGGTCGCAGGTGTTGCCGTAGGTAATCCGGACCCATGCCATGAAGGGCTTTGTACGTCATAACTAACACCTTGAACCTCACCCGGAGAGCAACCGGTAGCCAATGCAGCTCGCGGAGCAGAGGTGTAACATGGGAGTATCGGGAAACTCCCAAGACAACTCGCGCGGCTGCATTCTGCACCAGCTGGAGTCTCCGGGTGGACCTCAAGGGCAGCCCCATGTAGAGAGCATTACAGTAGTCTAGACGAGAGGTCACGAGCGCATGAGTGACTGTGCGCAAGGCATCCCGGTCTAGATAGGGCCGCAACTGGCGCACCAGGCGAACCTGGGCAAAGGCCCCCCTAGTCACAGCTCCAATATGCTCTTCCAAAGAGAGCTGTGAATCTAGAAGGACCCCCAAGTTGCGGGCCCTATCTACGGGGGGTAATAGCTCACCCCCCCATGGCCAATGATGGGATAATCGGAATTTCCCGGGATGCCGGCACGAACAGCCACTCAGTCTTGTCAGGGTTGAGTCGAAGCCTGTTCCTCCCCATCCAGACCCGGACCGCCTCCAGGCAACGGGACATCACGTCGAGGGCATCGCTGGGGTGGTTTGGGGTAGAAATAAAAAGTTGGGTATCATCAGCATATTGGTGATACCCAACTCCAAAACCACGAATGATCTCACCCAGCGGCTTCATATAGATGTTGAACAGGAGAGGCGAGAGAACCGATCCCTGAGGAACTCCACAAATGAGAGGTCTCAGGGTCGATCTCTGCCCCCCTGCTAACACCGACTGCGAACGTCCCAGGAGGTAAGAGGAGAACCACTGGAGAACCGTGCCTCCCACTCCTAACCCCCTGAGACGTCGCAGCAGGATACCATGGTCGATGGTATCAAAAGCCGCTGAGAGGTCTAAAAGGACTAGGACAGAGGAACAACCCCTGTCCCGAGCCCGCCAGAGATCATTCACCAGCGCGACCAATGCTGTCTCCGTGCTGTACCCAGGCCTGAAACCCGATTGGTACGGGTCTAGGTAGTCAGCTTCCTCCAAGAACAAAGGGAGCTGATGCGCCACCACGCTCTCAACAACCTTCGCCAAAAACCGAAGGTTGGAGACCGGACGATAGTTGTTTAAAATTGCTGGGTCCAAGGCAGGCTTCTTGAGGAGGGGTCTCACCACCGCCTCCTTCAAGGCGGCGGGAAAACTACCCTGACTCAAAGAAGCAGTAATCACTGCCTGGAGCCAGCCTCGTGTCCCATCCCGGGCTGCATAAGTCAGCCAGGAGGGGCACGGGTCCAACAAACATGTGGTGGAGCTCAGCTTCCCCATGATCTTGTCCACTTCTTCAGGGGTCACAGGATAGAACTCTTCCCAGATTAAATCGACAAGACCGCCCGTATCCTCTTCGTCAGACTCTGCCCAGTCGGAGTCCAAACCGGTCCGGATCCGAGCGATTTTGTCCGACAGAAATCGACTAAACTCCTTGGCTCGACCCTGCAAGGGTTCCTCCCTCACCTCCTGATTAAGGAGAGAGCGAGTCACCCTAAACAGGGCGGCCGGGCGATTCTCTGCGGACGCAATGAGGGTGGCAAAGTGGTTAGACCTAGCCACCCTCAATGCTGCGAGATAAGTTCTCGTAAACGACCTTAGTCGTAACCGGTCGGATTCGGATCGGCTGGACCTCCAACAGCTCTCTAGGCCCCGTCTCCGACGCTTCATCTCGCGGAGCTCCATGGAGAACCATGGGGCCCGTTGGGATCTGCGTCGGGTCAAGGGCCGCATGGGTACAACTTGGTCGAGTGCCTCTGTGGCTGCCCTTTCCCAGGCTTCCACCAGGGCATCGACCGAGCTGTGAGCAAAGGAGGCAGGTGGGGGCCCAAGCGCCGTTTGGAACCGCTCAGGGTCCATAAGGCGCCTAGGGCGGAACCATCTTGTTGGCTCAGCAACCCCACGACAGGGAGTGGCAAAACGGAAGACCATCCGCAGGAGATGATGATCGGTCCATGACAGGGGTAAATTAATTGGGGAAACCCCCCCAAGATCATCTAACCACCGTCCAGATAGAAAAACCAGATCGAGCGTGTGACCCCCTCCGTGAGTTGGGCCCAGAATAACCTGCTTCAGGTCCATGGCCGTCATGGAAGCCATGAACTCCCGAGCTAACTCAGATGATCCCCCCAGGGATGGTAGGTTGAAGTCACCCAAAACTATAAGTTTGGGGAACTCAACCACCAACCCTGAGAGGATATCGAGAAGCTCAGGCAGGGCTGCTGCCACGTGTCTAGGTGAAATATACACCAACAGCAAGCCCAACTGAGCTCTGGGACCACATCTCAGGAGGAGGGACTCACACCCGGCTATCTGGACTATGGTGGCCTCCCGCGGACATAAGGTCTCCCTCACAACAACTGCCACTCCACCGCCCCTACCTTGAGCCCTAGGCTGGTGCAGCACCCGGAAACCTGATGGGCTAAGATCAACCAGGGGGACCCCGCCCTCTGGGCCCAACCAGGTCTCCGTAATGCAAGCCCTGTGGTGGTGAACCTATGGCACGCGTGCCACAGGCAGCACATGGAGCTGTCCCTGTAGGCACGCGCGCCATCGCCCCAGAGGGAAGCGAGGCCAGGCTGCTCCCCTCCGCCTCTCCACGTGCGCCTGCGCTCTTGCTCTTTCTGCACTGGGAGTGAGGGACCAGCTGCAAGAGCTGGGCAGATCTGGGCTGGACGGTGGAGGCAGCTGCCAGCAAGAGTCCAGGTAAGCCTCCGGAGCAATTTCGCACACACACCCCACCACACACACGGCCGATCTGGGTGGCAGAGGCCTTTTCCAAGCCTATGGAGCTCTCATCCATGGCCGCGGGGCAATTTTGTGGTGCGCCAATGGCTCGATCCGGGCTCCAGAAGCCTGGAAAAGGCCTCTGCCGCATGGATCTAGGGCTGCAGAGCGATTTCATGCCCCCCCTCCCCCATGGCCGATCTGGGCAATACATAAGTGGGTTTTGGGTTGCAGTTTGGCCACTCGGTCTCTAAAAGGTTCGCCACCACTGATATACCCCCTCCTCCACCCAATCAAAACAACAGGTAGTGCAAACATTCTTGTGGTTCCAGACCTGTTTCTGGATTCCAGATCACTCCTGTTTTGGCTTTTCCCTCTCTGGCACCAGAAACTCAGTCTGTCTCAGTTTAAAACTGCTAAGAGGAACACAAAGCAACTTTTCATTGTTTGCCTTCTGCCCCACATATTTCTTCTGTGAAAGCAAAGAGATTTCAGGATACCACTGAAAACAGCTCCTTTGCAGTAATGCAGTGGATTTGTTTGTCTTCTGTCTATTCTAGTATCTGGAGTTGAAAGTGATAGGTAGGCCCTGACTTACGATCCATCCAAAGTTCTGACAGAACTACCTGGGGGGGGGGGGCAGGTACTTTTTTTATTATTATTTTATTATTATTATTATTATTTTTATTATTACATTTATATCCCGCCCTTCTCCGAAGACTCAGGGCGGCTTACAAGCTTAGCAGTAGCCTTCATTCTATGTATATGCCTGCTTGTTAGGGCTTTCACACACACCCCAAGCGGCATTATTACAAAGTCAGCTTATTGCCCCCAACAATCTGGGTCCTCATTTTACCTACCTCGGAAGGATGGAAGGCTGAGTCAACCTTGAGCCTGGTGGGATGCGAACCTGCACTAATTGCAGGCAGCTGGTGTTACTTAAGGAGGCATCAGCCCACTGTTCCACCAAGGCTCTTGTGAACTGGATTTGAAGTTCCAGCCATCGGGGGTTGTGTAACTGTATAGAGTATAGTTGTGTAATTGTACTTCGGTCACCAGCTTCTGATGCTTGGCAACTGGGCTGCATTTACAGCCGTTTGAGACATCCTGCAGTCACATGACTGAGTTTTACTATGGTTTTATCAAAAACAGGCATTTACTTTTGGTTTTCAGCTAAACTACTGGTCTTTAATGACCACGGCATTTGTTTAATGACCACAGCAGCAGCTTTACAATTATTGTATTCATTTTATGACCACTACAAAAAAGGTTGTAAAATCGGGCTAGTCCCCGTGATATTGTATGACAGTCACAAGTTATGGTCATGATGGCAGGCTCTATTACAGTTGTAACTTGAGGCCTATCTTTATAATTAATCTGTCCTTAGTGATTTACAACATTTTGCATTATTGTTTCAACTTGTAGTGAACAAAAGGCAAGGTATTACGTATCATAAATATCATTTATGAGAGACTAGTGCGTAATACACTACAATATTTTTCAAACTTGGCAATGTTAAAATGTACACACTTCAACTCCCAGAATCCCCCAGTTCCCCATAATTCTCTGAACGCCCTAATTGCTGGCTGGGGAATTCTTGGGGTTGAAGTCCACACAACTTAATATTGCCAATTTTGAAAAATCTGCTAGAAGAATACTGAGGTGTCTATAACTTAATCTTCCATTTTTTTTAAAGTTTTGTGAATTTTGTGGTTTTTTTTAATTCTTACAGCTTTAGGCAGTATTTCTCAAAAAAGAAAACGTCTGTGATCCTAGCAGTATCAAATGTTATTTCAGAAAGTGACCAATTTTTATCAGGGCTTGTGGCAGCCTAAGACGTCTTCCAAAATCCATTAGAAATGCAAAAGAATTCTGGGGTGTTTTCCCCCCCCCCCCATTCTACCGTTCTGTGCTGGCTGGCTTAGTTATGAGCTACCATTTGAAATGTCCTGTGGTGTTCTGAACAGCTGGGATATTGTAGGAAATTGTAATATGGGAGCTGAAAGCTTGGTGACACGGTACAGGAGGGCCTGTCTAGGTCAGGGCTTTTCATCCATTGTACCACTTTTAGGATATGGCAACATCCGAGTACCACCAGTCACCTAGCAAGGTGTCAAAAACTTGATGACCAAAAAAAAAAAAGGAAAAAAGTGATGACTTACAGGTAGTCCTCGACTTACAACAGTTCGCTTAGTGACTGTTCAAAGTTACAATGGCACTGAAAAAAGTGCAGCCACCGGTTCAGCTCATTCCCCTCCCCCGCTAATTAGGCCTCAAATTACATTAAGGATGTTCTTCTTCTTTGATTACTAGGACAATAATCCAAAAAAGCTAATACAATCCTGAGTTGCATAAACAGAGGCATAGAATCAAAACTACATGAAATATTACTACCGCTTTATAAAACCCTAGTGAGACCACACGTGGAATACTGCAACCTATTCTATTCTATTCTATTCTATTCTATTCTATTCTATTCTATTCTATTCTATTCTATTCTATTCTATTCTATTCTATTCTATTCTATCAGTTACAGTGGGATAATTGGAGGAGATGTCTGCAACCCCTTTCTTTTAAGGGAACATTTTTTAACATTTAAGGAATTAAGTAACTACATTTAAAAATAGAAAATGACATAATGACATAATGGAAGGAAAACAAAATATCATAAATAAACATAGACTTTACAATTGTCAAAAACTAAGATGACCTTTGGCATGATCCAGCAAGGCTGTCCTTATGTTCTTGTGTGTGTGTTTTTTATGGCCTGGCTGACATAATCCTTTTTTTCCCCGCAATAGCTTGACATTGTTTCTTATAATGCTATAGACCTCCAGGATTGGCGGTATTTTTCCTAATCTTTGGCATACATTTGAACCTGAATAAAAATGTGTTTATTCCTTCAACCAGTTTTGCTTATTTTAAGGGTTTTAGACGTGAGCTTGCATTAATGGTTTTGTTGATAGTCTTCCCTGGAAATGGGCAGATAAGAACTTGCTGTCAAGCAGTTTGTTACAGTATGTTTTGAAACTTAAATGCAAGAGTTGCTCATTTAACTTGCATGGGAAAACCACTAGGACTTAAGGGCATTCTGAAGCATGTGAAATCTGAAACGAAAAATGTTTAGTAGTAAGATTAGATAAATGTAGATATGTATACACACACACACACACACACACACACACACACACACACACTCCTTACAGATAGTCTTTGTTTAGTGATTGCCTTGGATAGTGATTATTTGCATTTATGAAAGTGATGAAAAGTAACTTTGCAACCAATCCCCATTTACCACCTTTGCAGACCTGCAAAGCAAAGGAAAGCTGAAGTAAGATTGTAAACCCAGCCAGGATTTCACTTAGTGGCTGCTTTGCTTAACAACTGAGTTGTTGGTGCCAAATGTGATCACTAAACAAGGACTGTCTGCACATACTTTCAACTTCACTGATTAGCTGAGTACCTGTTTGGTGTACTTTGGGAATAATGTAGTCTAATATCTAATATCTCTTAGTGCATACTTCCGATGTCAGAAGTGAGAGAAAAAGAGCTGAACAGTACAGTCCTATATAGTTTACTCAGAAATAAGCCTGATAAACTCCAGTGGGAGTTTGTGTTGAGAAGGTTTAAAGGCTTTTGCAGCCTTCCACCCAAAGCAGAACATGACTTGATGACACCTAAAACTGACTAATAAAGAAGGGGAAAATGCTGTCACTGCATATCTTTTCTTTGCTCCCTTTCTGAAGAGAAAAGTAAATAAAACAGGGAAGTCCCTAGAGATCCATTTGGGGAAGATTTGTTGGATTTTGAGGGGCAGAAGTATCCATTGTAACCCTTAAAATATCTTGCTGTCTAGAAAAGGGAAATACCAACCTCAGTTTTGAAACGTGAGTTAGTGTTTTCTTAAGTCCATGCAAGGCTCATTGTATCCATCTTGCTGCTTAAACCCACCTGCATTTAAAAAAAACAGCACGAGAAAAGAGTGCTAAACACACGTGGGGTTTAAATAGGTGAGGGGGGAAGGCATACTTTTCATCCTGATTTATAGCTCTGTAAAGCTTGTAAAAGATGAAGATCAGCAAAGGGGAGAGTTGGTAGATCTGCTTGGCAGGTTTTACAAGTAACAGATTTAAAATCAGGCCTGGCATATTCTTTGACATGTGACTTGAAGTGACCTGGGAGGTTTCAACAGTAAACTTGCCTTTCTGAAGAACTTGGGAATTAACCCTTCTTGTGTAATCCTGGATTTACAAGATGGAAGAGACCAGAGAGTTGCAAAATATAACTTCATTGCACTATACTGGCTTATTGAATATATTAGCAGCACTCCATCTGATGCATGTGTTGCAGACTGAAACCAGACAGCTGGAACAAACACTGATCTGTAATACCTGTGGAATATTTCTCTCTTTTTTTTCCAGGGACTTTTGTGTATTTTGTTAGTCCTGTGAAAATTCAAGCCACATGCTGAGTCACCCTCTTCTTAAAAAAAAAGTCAAGATGCGATTTCTCTGTGCTGAAACCCCAATTAGTTGAATATGCTTTTCTTTCCTGACAAGCTGGCAGAGTAATAAAATTTCTGTAATGCTCTTCCACCTAAAATGAGAGTGAAAGCGCAATTTTTCAACAGTGCCAAAGCAAATCCTGGGGATCTAAATTTCATTGGATAAAAAGTTGACCCTTGGATCTTCTATCCCACGGGTGTCACACTCGATCGTGTCATGTGACATACCATGATGTATTGCAACATTTTTTCCCTTTCCAGAGCCAGAGTAGGTGTGGCTTGCATGTGATGGCATCCAGCCCGCGGGCCGCCAGTTTCACATTCCCGTTCTATCCATTTCACGATTACTGCTAAGTATTTGAGCAATCCCACATGCTTGCTGACTCTTCCCTTCCCATTTATTTTCCTTTACTAGGCCACTGAAATCCCAGAGTGTGGCTACGGGGACCGTGAAAGTGCCTTCAGCGAATCAGATCTCTTTCCAGATGAAGACACCATGACCTTGGCCCAGCAGGAAGTCCACCATGAGTCTGATATGGACAGTGCCATTGAAAGTAACCACAGTTCAGAAGCATCAGCTGTGTGCAAGGTTGAGAAGGATGGTGTGTTGAATGGGCTCTTCCTGCCTGGAGATAAGTGAGTACAAATACTGTTGGAAAAGCTTTTTTTTAATGCTTTTAAAATGCCTTCAGCTGTAGGCCAGGTTCATCCTTGTAATAGGTATTGATGGATGCATTGCTTCCTCATCATTGGCTACCAGTGGCAGCACAGCTGATGAAAATGTCTCTCAGTTACAGCATATATAAAGGGGGAAGGAAAGAGAGAGAGCGAGAGCTGACAGCCATCAATTTGCTAACTTCAAGTCTCCAATTTTTGCTAACTTTTTGCCTTTCTCTTGAGAGGATCATTCTTCTTGGCCTTTGTTCTCAGCTTCTTAAACAAGGAATCAAAGCCTTTGTAGGAGTCGTCAAAGGGCTAGTCCAAATAATTTGTGCATAGTGTTCTGCCTATGATTTAACAGAGAAACAGAAAAATATAGAAGAAACTTTGCTAGGCTAACATGGAGGACAAAACCAAGAGTGGCTGGGTAATTGGAAGCACAACATAGTTGTGCAGTTAGATACTGCAGATTGGCAGAAGTACTGCAACATAATTGGATAACTTCCTGCTTTTCAGATGCCTGCAGTCCTTCAGCTACCCACAACTCCTCTGCTTGTGTCTTCCTGACCCAGTGCCCCTGGCAAACATGCTGATGGTTGCTGTTTCTACTGATTTCTTGAAAAATCTATCCCTCAACAGCAGAGCTGTCAAACTGCCGGCCCATGGGCTGGATGCATCACGTGGAAGCCGTGCCCACCCCAGATCCGGCAATGGGGAAAAAGTCCTGATATGTCACAACATGTCACATGATGTGGCGAGTTTGACACCCGTGCTCTACAGCAGTGTTTCTCAACTGTGCCAACTTTAAGATGGGTGGACTTCAAGCTTAAGTCAGTTTACGTGGAGATATTCTTCAACAACCTTTGCCCCACCCACTTCATCCTAATTTAAATCCTACAATAATCTAACTCGTTGATTCCCCATTTTCGGCTCAGGAATTTGGGAGTTGAAGTCCATCCATCTTAAAGTTGTCAAGGTTGAGAAACATTGCTCTAGAGCAGGGGTCTTCAAACTTGGCCCTTTAATGACTTGTGGACTTCAACTTCCAGAATGCTGGCTGAGGAATTCTGGAAGCTGAAGTCCACAAGTCATAAAAGGGCCAAGTTTGAAGACCCCTGCTCTAGAGTTTTCTCAGTTAAAAAAAATATCAAAGAATCACATACTGGATTTTGGTATAGTGAGCTCTGTGTTTTGGGGGCTTTTCAGCAGTTGTAAGGCTGCTGTCAAACTGCCGGTCCATGGGCCGAATGCATCATTGCTCGCAATGGCAAAATATCGTGATACGTCGTGACACATCATGTGACATTGCGAGTTTGATACCCCTGGCCTAGGTGTTCATAGAGGCCTCACAGAACAGAAGTGAAAATATGTGATCTGTGACTTATTCTTAATGATCATTAGGGCTCTAATTTCAATATATTAGAACAGAAGAGGTGAGTGGAAAGAGAGAGCAATCAGGATGTTAGCTAACCAGTTTGGTCCAGTTCCTGCAAATCAGTTGCTAAATGCAAAATATCCCAGATTATTCATCCTCTTTCTTTTGCTCTGTCTTTGCATTCTTCTTGCCGTTATTCTCCAGCCTTTCCTCATGTCATGTAATAAGATGCAGCACTAAAACAACCCTGGCTGATTCTGCAGTGAAAAATGGTATGAGGAGACTGAATAGTGTTCACTTGGAATCATTCTTCCGGTGTGTGTGTGTGTGTGTGTGTGTGTGTGTGTGTGTAAGGGGGTTGCATAAGCACCCTGGCTGGAAGTAGAAAAAGGCAGCACTAAGTAAAGGTGGTACAAGAGGAAAAGCGATTAGTTGGGACAGCAGTAGGAATCAGGGGAAGAGGGACTGACTCTGTCAGAGGGCAGGCAGAGAGCTCAAGTCTTGAAATCAGAGTTCCTAATGGGTAAAACAATTTAGTACTTCAAAGTTGGTTAATTTTTGTCACACCTTTTTAGTATTTTTATAAATAACTCGAGGTGGCAAACATACATAATACTCCTTCCTTTGATTTTCCCCACAACAACAGCCCTGTGAGGTTATTGAGTAACTGGCCCAAAGTCACTCATCCGGCTTTCATGCCTAAGGCAGGATTAGACCTCCTGGTTTCTAGCCTGGCAGGTTAAATATTCTAGGAATTCTTTCTTCGCGGCACTATTCTTAACTACTGGACCGATCTGGTTCTATGGCAGCAAAATAATGGGTCCAGGAATTGAGGTAACCTGTGGTTCTTGTACAAATACTCATCTGCATATGCATAACAGAGGTTATTGCACTAGTACTTGTACACCGGTATATACAAAATAATGTTACTAATATCGGTCCTAATTGCCTAACGCTCCTGGTTCTGTTAGCACGGTAGCAGAAGACCCTTTGTGTGAGTATCCAAGAGCTATATTGATTTGCCCCACAAAGCCAGCTCAAAGCAACTGAAATCTCCTTTGACAAAGCTATGGAGGTGACCTGATTTGGTTCATTGAATCAGAAAGGCCACCCAGTTCATCTTGTTGAAGCAATTTGGAAAGCTTTGAACTGCCTCTGATCAAAGCTGCAGGAGACAGTTCCCATCACTCTTGTTTCCCAGCACTGGTTCAAATCTTTCTAAAGTGACAGCTGCCCGTACAAATCCACCTGGCTTGGACAAGCTCCTAGACAGTTTCTGCTGCACACCTTCCTTGCTTGTGCTCTGCTGCCATCGATCGCTAAGCCTCTTTTCTGTTTGAAAATGATTTAAGTCTACAGTAACATAAAGGAGGTAGACCATGAGAAAGATCTGCTTGACATTCCTTATTGGTTACGGTGTTGTTATAGCGAGCTAGGTTCTTAAAGCAGCGAAAGGTTAAATATATCAATATTTTGTTACATTCTCCAAATCTGGAATCTTTTCTTCTATGAAGAACATTAAATATATGCAGTTTTGGACTGTTGCCTCAAATGTGATCATATACCAAATGGAAGGATGCTTGTATCCAGGACTCTTGAGTGTTGGCTTAATGAAATTTTTCCGTTTTCAGCATTTGAACTGGCTTTATCCTGAAGAGAGGAACAAGAGCAGACAATACAATTCAAAATTTATTGAGTCTGTTCAAAATAGAGTCAAAATTTTGGAGAAAAGACAAAGGAACGTATTTAATGTAATAGTCTTATAGATATATTCATTAAATGAGGGTACACACACATACAAAAGTTAGCTATAATATAGGGATTTTTAGAACTTTATAATAATAATAATATAACAACAACAACAACAACAATAATAATAACGTTGGAAGGGACCTTGGAGGTCATCTAGTCCAACCCCCTGTCCAGGCAGGAAACCCTATACCATTTCAGACAAATGGCTGTCCAGTCTCTTATTAAAAACTTCCAGTGTTGGAGCATTCACCACTTCTGGAGGCAGGTTGTTCCACTGGTTAATTGTTCTAACTGTAAGGAAGTTTCTTCTTAGTTCTAGGTTGCTTCTCTCTTTGGTTAGTTTCCATCTGTTGTTTCTTGTCCGGCTTTCAGGTGCTTTGGCAGGACAAGAAGCAACGGATGGAAACTAGTTTTTGCTTAATTTGCTTAGCTGCTTATAGTTCTTTTTTATTTTCCCATTTTCTAGAGATTTTTTTTCCTCTAGGTAGTTTATTATAGCATTTCTACTTTTTTTCTTTCTCTCCCCTCTTCCCTATCTTATTTTATATATTTATCATATATAATTTTTAATATAATAGTGTAGTTATATTATCATTTAGTTCATAAATAGTGCCACAAACTGCTATGGACTTTTCTTAAGAAAACATAATTGTGATTTTGAAGTCTGATCTTTTATAAAGGATCTATATCCCATCAATCCTAGCCTATCGCAGACCTAAATTTATTCCTGACTGTCTTGGGGGGGGGGGGGAAGGGCATGGTTTCTCAAGTCAGACTTTGAATTTCCTTAGACTTGTCTTCTGCTTGTATTTCCCAAATCCCACTCATCAGTTCTCTTCTTCTGCCCTCCTTTGACTGGCAATTCTTTTGTCCCCATCATTACAATGCATAAATGCTGAAGCCACCAATCCTGGACCAGAGAAGGCAGAGAAACAAAAATTAGAGGGTGGGGTTTTGCAGAACCACCCAGTTTTGAGACTCCTTAGATCAGTGGTGGCGAACCTATGGCACGCGTGCCAGAGGGGGCACTTGGAGCCCTCTCTGTGGGCATGTGCACCTTGCTCTTTGGCTAAATTTTCGCAGGAAAAGGCCATTTTTCAAGTCCCTTCCTAGCCAAAACAAGCCTCTGGAGCAAATGTGCTGTTTTCAGCTTTGAATTACATCAAATCTGACACCAGAAACAGACTAACAGATGACCTGAGTGCTGCATGTGTTGCTCTCAAACTTACAAAGTAAAAGCCAAGGTTAGACAAATTATCAGCATGCATACAACAGCAAAAATCACATTAATTGTTCAAAAGCATGCCAAAGGCAAACTTTTTACCTTTCAGTAAAAAGTTGTTTGTATCATTGAAAGCTTTGTTATTGTGTTTTTCTTTTAAGACAAAAGATGTCAATGTATGAGTTGCCGTGTTGGCACTTTGCAATAAATAAGTGGGTTTTGGGTTGCAGTTTGGGCACTCGGTCTCTAAAAGGTTCGCCATCACTGCCTTAGATAGTACTGCAGAGAAAACTCTTTTTGGTCTCCTCTAGCCTGAGCTCTGCAGAAGAAGGCGGAGATGAGCTCTGAAGCAGATAAAAGCAACTGCAATGTGATCACTTTATTTCAAACTTAGAAGTAAAGGGATCAGTTTTGCTTTGAAGAATCTCTGAGGGAATTATTTGTTTGAGACTTGTTGAAGCAAAGGACAGGTTTGATAGCTTTCAAAATCCTGGATAGGTAGCTCTCAGATTAAGAAGATTAACTACCAATAAATGAGCCAATAAACTACCAATAACTACCAGTAAAGAAGATGAGGGCTTTTAACATTGGAGCTTGGAAAATGCATAGACACCTCAAACCGTCTGTTGAGGGCTTTGTTCTAAGTCACCCTTCCATCAGTTTGGCCAGGGCATCATAGGTATTTTTCTTCCAGCTCCACAACTTTCCTGAACTCAGCTAATTAGTCTAAAGTCACTCCATAAGTGTCACATCTAAAAATAAGAATATGAATCTAGCTCTATCAAGACGTAGTTCAATGTGCAAACTGTGGAGTCTACTATCTTATATAAATATGTGCTTCTTAAATCTCTTCATGCATTTCTTTATCATTTAAAAGAATCCAGTAGTATTTGGTAGCTGGATCATTTAGGTACGTTAGGGCCAAAAGCTGAATTGGTCTAAAGTGGATTACATATTAAGAGTCTATCTTCTCCTTCCTCCGACAAGAAAAATTGCTGGGGTATCTTTGTGCACGTGAGGAGTATATTTGTATTCTGGCACTTGTGCATTTGCTGAACAGTTCATTGTGGGCAAGTGAACTCCCCCACACACCAAAGGCTGCCTACCCCAGTCTAGAACTCACTCTATAAGAATGATGTGAGCTTCCCCTTGGAAGGTGGAGACAACTGCTAAGGAAAAAGTGTTTGTGGAAAGAAGAGAGATTGGCACGGAAGAATAAATTTCAGCAAGTTCCAGGAACTCATTAGTATGTAGTATATAAGTCACAATGTGGTATATATTAGGAATGTGTATTTGTAATTATACAGTTCTTAAAAGAGCTTAAATATTCAGCCAATGGCAAACCACTTCTGTATTATTGCCAAAATATGGATGTGTCTATAAAGGCACCGAGAGACTATATATTTATGGTATAACAATTGTTCATGACAACTGCATTAGACAAGAGACCCAAAAGATAGAGAGGAGGAAAGTGTTTTATGTGTCTCCTCCTTTTTGAGTTCAAGAACTGAATAGTCTTATGTTTTAGCTTGCTGTTTTAACATTTCTCTGCCAGTTTGAGCCCATTTTCCCAAAGTGATGTCCTTCAGTTTTTGGAAGTATTTTGTGTTTTGAAGGTGGAAAGCTTATTGTTAGGATTGTGTCGTGATGTTTCCTTTCTTTTTCTCCAAGATCAAATTTGCTGAATCCTGCATCTTCTGATCTTTCCACCTATTCCACTGCCTCTCTGATCAGTAACGAAGAACAGTTTGAAGACTATGGAGAAGGAGTTGATGTAGACTTTACCCCCAGCAGTCCTTGTCTTGATGATGAAAGCAGGACACATGCTTATTCTGACCTGGGCTCATCTGTTTCTTCCAGGTTGGCTACGTTAATATATGCTATGCCTCACTTTAGGTTGGAGGTGGAGAAAGGACTTAGGGAGATAATCATGACTTAGTTGCTTTGCTGTTCATGAATACTAACTCCACTAACTCCACCTTTTTGCCTCTGCCTTCTTTGGGCAGAAACCTTGCAAGTATCTTTCTCAAATCCTAAAACAGTGAATTGGAGATGCAGCATATATTGTTGTTGTTGTTGTTGTTATTGTTATGATTTGATGATGATGATGATGATGATGATGATGATGATGATTACAAGCAGCGGCATGACAAAGTAGCAACAATGGTGCATTGGAAGATCTGCAAGAAATATCATTGGCCTGTAAGCAAGAACTGGTGGGATCATAAAATAGAGAAAGTCATAGAAAATGATAAAGTTAAACTGCTCTGGGGCTTCAGAATTCAAACAGACAAGCACCTGCAACATAACACCCTGGACTTAACAATTGTCAATAAGAAAGACAAAAAAGTCTGGATAGTAGACGTGGCAGTGCTTGGAGACAGGAGAATAGACGAGAAAGAACTGGAGAAGATAACAAAATACAAAGACCTACAAATAGAAGTAGAAAGACTGTGGCAAAGGCAAGCAAGGGTAGTACCAATAGTAATAGGCGCCTTGAGTGCAATCCCAAAACAACTTGGAGCACCACTTGAACTCCACTGGCATTGACAAAATTCGCCATTAGTCAATTGCAAAAGGCGGCTTTACTAGGAACTGCTTCCATTCTGCGACAATATCTGTAATACCATCAATTCAAACATCCACATCTGCCTATCCCAGATCCTTGGTAAGGACTCGATAGGTAGACAAAAATGCCAAATCCAGTCTAAACATCTGGCTGACTGTGCGATGAATGATGATGATGATGATGATATAAAAATTCTTGCAGGTTGGCATGGAAAATACTTTTGTATGTGTGATTTTTAATGTCAGAACTGAAAAACATTAATGGAAAATCTGAATAGCAAGATAATTCAGTATGGAATCTTTAGTCTTGTTAAAGTATTGGAAATTGCTATTGCTTATATGGACTGGAAATTTCTACAGTATTTTCCCCCCAAGTTCACAAGATAAATTGGCCTAACAATATATAGATAGTCAGAGCAGGAGTTAGCCACCTTAGGGCTTGCGAGCATAGGAGACTCCCCACGGAGAGAATATGCAACTATAACTCCCCCTTTTACTCCAGCTGCCCTCAATTGTTGCTGGGTGAGGAAAGTGCCCAACACCAGATCTTGTTCATTATTAGGGGCTGGGGGAGGGGTTTGTCTGAGGATCTAGAACAGTCTTTCTCAACCATGACAACCTTAAGATATTGGACTTCAACTCCCAGAATTTTGGAAATTAAAGTCCACATGCCTTGAAGTTGCCAAGGTTAATAATCACTGGCCTAGAAAGCTCTGCTTATGCCTGTGAGTAGAACTGATATTGAGAAAAACAGTGGAAAGTTAAATCCATTCTTCTTTTCCTTCCGTCTGGAGGACAACTTAGTTTTCACAATTTTTTTTCTTCCCAGTTTTTCTCTTGAGAGAGAATTGATATAGTAAAGGAAGTGGGTTGTTCCCAGAGGCTGGCTGGCTTGATAATCTTCCTTAATAGAACATGGCTGAAAATATCACAGCTATTAAGTCCACTTTTTTAAAACAACAACAACAACAACAACAACAACAACTGTTTAATTGATAGTCACTCAATGCTTGAAGGGAAATGTTTTGGTTGTAAGTCTTCCCTTTGGCTTAAAAAAAGGGGAATGTATATAGAGTATTTAGCATTGACCTATCAGGAGCATTCTGAGAGTAAGGAAATGCCTGTAAATCTTTGAATAATGGGGTTTTAAAAAATCAACTACTGTATTTATGGCCTTAAGGAGCAGTACAGAGAATCATGTGAAAATAAAACAACAAGAATCTAGCCTGGACCTCATAATTTAGTAACTCACTGTCTTTCCACTAACAGTGCTGGTCAAACCCCACGGAAAATGAGGCATATCTATAACAGTGAGCTCTTAGATGTCTACTGCACCCAGTGCTGCAAGAAAATCAACCTCCTTAATGATTTGGAAGCCAGGCTGAAAAACCTAAAAGCCAACAGGTGAGTAAATCCAATGGAGTTTCACTGAGAATCTGCTGAAAAGCATGTTGGGAATGAGTATATTTTTTAGTGAAACAAGCTTTGCCAGGGTAAGATACCCTTTTATAATGGTGATAATTTAACCAATTATTTTGTTGTTGCAGGGCACCTCCATGACGGTTAATTAACATTAAATTTAGTGATCCTTGCTTCTAAGCAGACTTGTAGAATCAATTAAGCCTTTTAACTGAGTGCTTTGCATGGCAGTGAGATCTCAGTTTTAAGGCCCGTTTGAGATACTCTGTAGAAGATGGTTACTCAGCTTATAATTTAGTGAGCAAAATCTATTTCTTGCTGCCTGAAGTATGGGCTCTTGAATGGATGCATTACTTTTTAGCATTGAGTAAAGTACTAGTGCCCCAACAGTTTTTGAGAAATAAGACAGCATATCTAGCCGAGCAAAAATTGGCCTTGCTGATTTGATTCAAGCTTTGGAGTTCCTGAATATCTGTAGTCTAAAGTTCATACATGTGTGTGTCGATGGCTACACTACTCAGCTAATGTGTTTGTGTAAGGTTTCAGCTTCTTATTCCCACGCCGAACACTGCCAAAGGCTTTAGCTGAAGCTCAGTTCATACTCTATTGTCTTAATGCTGGAACAACACTAAAAAGGCTGGTGTTTACTGCGGCATTGAAGAATGAGTCACTCTTTGCGGTATCTGCCTAAGTATTTTCTCCTGTGCTTTATGTGAAGATACAGTGATTGGCCTATTTCCCATCATTCATGCAACAGCCTTTTAAATAGTTAGTGAAAAGGTAAAGGTAAAGGTTCCCCCGCACATGCGTGCTAGTCGTTTCCGACTCTAGGGGCCGGTGCTCATCTCTGTTTCAAAGCCGAAGAGCCAGCGCTTGTCCGAGGACGTCTCTGTGGTCATGTGGCCGGCATGACTAAACGCCAAAGGTGCACGGAACGGTGTTACCTTCCCGTAGTGGTCCCTATTTTTCTACTTGCATTTTTACGTGCTTTCGAACTGCTAGGTTGGCAGAAGCTGGGACGAGTAACAGGCGCTCACTCTGTTACGCGGCACTCGGGATTCAACCCGCCAAACTGCCGACCTTCTGATCGACAAGCTCAGCGTCCTAACCCACTGAGCCACCGCGTCCCTGGCAAATAGTTAGTAGGAAAGGGCATAACGCAGTGATAGAATTCATGCACCTTGTTTTCTCTTTTGCCTGGAAATTCCAGCTTCAGTCCCTGACCATGTTTAAGGAAAAACTTGTAAGATTTTGTGCCTTGGGATGAAAACTGTTCCCATGCCATGCTCTTATTGGCGTGAATTCACCATTTGCCTTTTTTACACCTAACTTATACTCAGTCCCCAGGTATAGCCACTGGAACAGCAACCACTGAGTGTCTCTACTCCCCTGAACTCTAAGTATTACCATTGGGAACCCAGTGTAGCCTGGAACATTCTAATTATTTGAGATTCCTGTTTATGTATTAACTCTAATCGTTTATTGACAGAAAGAACATTACTTTCCCCCCCCCCAGTGGAACAGAGTCTGTCTTTTTGGTTCTTTTTCTTCCATTTTGTTCTGAGGTTTATTTTCCTAATTGTTCTGTTTCTGTTCCTTGGCCACCTGTCTAGGAATGCCACTATTCCTATTGTTTATTCTCAGTTCCGTCAAGTAAAACCCTTCCAAATGTTGTTTTTAATGTATGGATGTACTTATTTATATTTCATATTTCTTAACCACCCTTCTTCCTCAATATTTATCTTACACCCATCTTTCCATCACAAAGGACATTGAACTTGGTAATTAACAATAACAAAAATGAGAATAAAAGAAGAATGCAGTGATAAAATGCACACCTCAATATTAAAAAAAAATCATGAAGAAAAATTCCAAAACACTCTTGTCAGTTTTAACTTCCCATTTTAGAAATCAGTAATCCACCTTTTTTAAAAAATCACCATGGAGCTATGTGTAACAGATTTAAAATATAAAAAGTTGTTCTGTTAGTGTTTTTCAACAACTAATTTATTTACTGTGTTGATCATTTTTAAAAAGTTGCTTTGCACATTAATTATCAAAGCCATTGTTATATTGCAGGATCCAATCTGGGTCATTAACCAGGAGCAGAGGTATTTGTCTTCCAAGCTTTTGGAGTCCTTCTGGAGCCCGTCCTCAGGGAATTTCTCTACAGAAGCTTCGAAGACAAAATCTCTGGTCTTGCTTACCGACCCAGATTGGATCCTGCAACATTATCCTGGGACATGTATACTCGCGTTCATTCATCATTGTTATATGTTATGATGATGTTAATGAGAATAGCTTTAAAAGAAAAGAAAATTCATGGAGGGTAAAATCATCCATGACAATCGGCAACATATTTTCTTCAGAAGCAAAAATATATTGACTCTACAGTGCCAAAAACTGGGAATCAAGAGTGGCAGGAAACTAGCAAAGTGATGTTTGTCAGCTTCCAGAAGGACCTGGAAGGGCACAGGATGCTGGAGTAGATACACATTTAGTGTCTGATCAGGCAGGACCCTTCTTACATGGATACAGCACAATTAATCTATACTGCGTCTTGAAGCTACACAGTAGTTACCTGTTCTCAGAAATGGACAAGGGGGGAAAGTGAACAGGGCGCAGCTTCCCACAACATGCCAATTGGGACCTACTCTGATTGTGGTGCATTTGGCGGGGAGGGGGGATTTTAAAGGGTTTTAAGTGATTCCAAGGGTGCCACCCCATTTTTAACTCCTCCAAAATCAAAAAGTGAACCGAAAAAGGGTCAGTCGTATCACTTCTGATGTGTTATCAAAGCATCACCCGGTGACCTTTGTCCTTTCATAAGGTCTGGAAGCTGAGTGATGACTCTCAGTCCTTTAAATGCTGCTTAGCCTGGTGTAAAGAGGGTCTAACTGTGAGCGGATGACTGTGGTGCAGTCCTCAATACCTGATTCAGAAGCCTCTCTACCAAGTCATGTGGACTTGCTGTCTAGTATGAAGTTTAAGGTTGTAGTTTTATTATGTTTTAATGCCTCAGCTATATTCCAAAATTATTAAAATGAGAACATGTATTGCAATTAAAATCTCCTGCATCTATGTTTTTTTTATTATTATTCCAGCCCAAACCGAAAGATCTCTAGTACAGCTTTTGGCAGGTAAGAGACATGGGTAGATTATTATCAAAACTAATCTTTTACAGCTGCAAGCTGTAGACAATTGCATGGGGAAGGAAGAGCCATATGGTTTGAATAATGTCTAAATTCAATTGTATCAGGGCACTTTTTGATCTGTGGTAAAAACAATCTTTTTCTGTCTCAAGGTACTTCATCAGTCTTCTGTATCAGAACTAAAATGGCAGAAGCTAAGCAAATTGAGTTTTTTGTGTTCTATCATATGTTGCCTGGCAAGGTGGGGAGAATCCTCTGCTTGAGGAAAAAAAGAAAAAAAAATCCTCAGTGATTAAAGAAGCAGTTAACATAGTTATACAGGTCAGGTATGATCCGATTGTCTTGATTTTGCATTTGCTAAGGTTTTCTTTCTCTTCCACTACAAAAGTAAAGGATACCTCAGCACTGTGAAAAGCGGGCAGAATGCAGTGACTGGGGCTGCACTAGGATAGGCCTCCCCTTGGGACAGCCAGTTTGGTCTAGTGCAGGGATAGGCAACCTTGGCTCTTTTATGACTCGTGGACTTCAACTCCCAGAATTCCTAGGGAATTCATGCTGGCTCAGGAATTCTGGGAGTTGAAGTCCACGAGTCATAAAAGAGCCAAGGTTGCCTACCCCTGGTCTAGTGTTTAAGGCACGAGGCTAGAAAATGGGAGATTGTGAGTTCAAGACCCGCCTTAGGCATGAAAGCCAGCTGGGTCACTCTCCCTCAGCCCAACCCATCTCACAGGGTTGTTGTGGGGAAAATAGAAGTTATATTGGACATGTTTCCCACTTTTTGTAAAAATTATAAAGGTAGGATGCAAACAAATAAAGCCCTACTCTCAGTGTTTGGATACTGATTTATTGCTGCTGACAATATATCAATTGGGAGGGGGTGGTGGCTCTGTGTAATCCTGAATTCTTCACTAAAGGTTGTCCTTGATTTATGACAATTAAGCCCAACATTTCTGTTAAATGAGACCGTGGTTAAACAAGTTTTGCCTCATTTTACAACCTTTCTTGCCACAGTTGTTCACTGTAGTTGATAAGTTGTGAAGTGAATCTGTCTTCCCCATTGACTTTGCTTGTGACCAGGTTGCAAAAGGTGATCACATGATCCCAGGTCACAGCAACAGTCATAAATATGAACCAGTTGCCAAGCATCTGAATTTTGATCATGTGATCATGGGGATGTTGCAAAGGTTGTAACTGTGAAAGATGGTCATAAGTCATATTTTTCATTGTAACTTTGAATGGTCACTAAAGGTTGTAAGTCAAGGACTACCTGTATCTCTTAGTTCAATTCTTCACTATCTCTTAGTTCAGGGGTCTTCAAACTTGGCCCTTTTATGACTTGTGGACTTCAACTCCCAGAATTCCTCAGCCAGGCATGCTGGCTGAGGAATTCTGGGAGTTGAACTCCACAAGTCATAAAAGGGTCAGGTTTGAAGACCCCTGGCTTAGTTCCATGAAGGTTTGGCATGTTAAAAAATTAAGAAATTGTCTAACTTGTCTCTGCTGGGGTGTCTGTCTGTCTGTCTGTCTGTCTGTCTCTCTCTCTCTCTCTCTCTCTCACACACACACACACACACACACACACACACACACACACACAAAAGAGAAACAGTTCTTTATGTTTCTCCACCTCTCATCTGGGCCACCCTGCACGCAACTACTTGAGAGCGGCACTGAGGCTAGGTCTGAAGTAAAGGTCCAGGCCTCAACTTCAGCCCTAGCACTGCCACTGCCACTCAACAATGCTGCCTCGTGCCATTCCCCCAAGTGTGATTGCTCCCACGGCCTAGAGCTCCGCATAATCTGTCACATTCTGCTTACTTTTGGGCAGTGTCTCTTTCTGCTGACAGGCCCCTGCAGCCAACTTGAGGTCTTCATTCTTGAAGCACCTTATAAGAGTGCTCTTCCATGACCTTTGCAGTTTCCCAAAACCCTGCCTCATTTTCATGCAACTTGCAGATTTGGAGACGAAGTGAGAGCACACCCTATTGTCACATGGCCTCCACAGCCTCCAAAAAAAATTATGAGAATGAGACATGCTTTCAAGAATAATTGTTGGAGGTTGGTGATTACTGGCATAAATGCTGGGGTGTCACCCAAAATGTTGTGGCATGTCAGTTTTGACACATGTGCCATAGGTTTGCTGTCAGTATCCTGGTTTCATAGAAATCAAACCCACAAAACTGCCCAGGTGTATAAGTAATTTCAGGGCTTTGTTTGCATGGTTTGTAAGGAGAGAACTAACCTAGATATAAGAAGAAATTTCCTGACAGTTAGAACAATCAGTGGAACAGCTTGCCTTCAGAAGTTGTGGGTGCTCCATCACTGGAGGCTTTTAAGAAGAGACTATTTGTCTGAAATGTTATAGGCCAGTGGTGGCAAACCTATGGAACGTGTGCCAGAGGCGGCATTCAGAGCCCTCTCTGTTGGCACACATGCCACCGCTGCCAGAAGCAGGTCCATCAGGCCGCCACCGCTGCCCGGAGCAGGAGCCTCACCCACCACAAAGGAGGCAAAGCAGCCAACTAGTAAGCTTGAGTAGAGGTGGTAGAGCAGAGGTCACCAACCACTGTCGATTGGTGGACTGGAAGAAAAGGGAAGGGGAAGCATTTTACATGCATGCATGCGCGCATGGGGCCGCAAGCATGTACGCGTGGCAAATGGAGCGGGGCTAGTGCCTGCGTGATACTTAATAGCCCGGCTCCGTTCTTGTGTGGTCCATGTGGCGGCAGCCATTTTTGCACCTTGCAGCACAGTGGCCCATTTTTGCGCCCCCAGTTTTTGCATGCCAGAGACGGCACTCAGAGGGGCCTCCCTGCCCTCCCCCTGAGGGCACCACTATGCTGATGCAGCCCTGGCACTTTGTGATAAATAAGTGGCTTTGGATTGCAGTTTGGGCACTCGGTCTCTAAAAGGTTTGCCATTACTGTTATAAGGTCTCCTGCTTGAGTAGAGGGTTGGACTAGGAAGATCTCCAAGGTCCCTCCCAATTCTGTTCTGTTAAAACAGGGGTGGGGAACTATGGCCCTTTTATGACTTGTGGACTTCAACTCCCTGAATTCCTGAGCCAGTCTGTCCATAAATCATAAAAGAGCCATAGTTCCCCACCTCTGTGTTAAAGGATACTTTTTAGCATTACAAATTAAATAATTAAAAATAACAATGAATTAATGCATTAATGGTGCAGCAGCACTGCTGTTTCAGGTGCCAGTCAGTTCTGAAGAAAATTCTCAGGCTAAAGAAAGAGCTGAGGAAATTTGTGAAGGGTGTGGAAATGCAGCAGATTGGTTTTTAGGCCTGGGATTTTGGGGGTTCTCATTGAGGATATCAGGGACTTGAACTCCTGTGACTGAGACAACAGTGAGGGTAAATAGAGGTTGTCCCTCACATAAGAGTCGTTTCCCTTGGACGGACACTCCAGCACTGCAGATATTTCTGTACTGCAAGTTCATGTCACTGCCCTTATTTTAAAAAGTCGCTTTAGAGTCAATATTTAATATTAAATATTTGCACTGGATATTAGTGGCGTTTTGTCCTTGTTGTTTGTCAACACTGGCAGCTTCCCCGCTGAATTACGGAGTTGAAAGGGGCCAGTCAGACCACCTCTCTCCATTCCACTAAATGCAGAAATCCCAATGAAATCATGTTCTGAAGCTTCTTTTCCAAGAGGTGTCTTTCCAAAGTGTTGAAATCTTTTCTCCTCTTTACAGACAACTTTTCCACAACAGCAACTTCAGCAGTAGTAATGGCAGCACAGAGGACTTATTCAGAGACAGCATAGATTCGTGTGACAATGATATCACAGAAAAGGTAAGCTGTTTCTACATCTCAACGAAGAAGAAAAAAAAACCTGAGGAACTGGTTGATGTACAAAAGAAAAAGAAAGAAGGCACCAGGACTCCGATATAGTATATTCAAGATCTTTTTTCATTCTAGTTGGTTGTACTGCCAACTTCTGAAAGACTTAGATCAGTAATGGCAAACCTTTGACATGCATGTCAAAGGTGATATGCCACAGCATTCTGGGTCTTCATGTCAGTGAACATCCGACAACACACACTCTTCTTGAGCTATTTTTGGAGGTTATAGGGGCTGTGTGAGAATGGGGTGTTCAAATCTTGCAGAAATGTCTAAGATTTCTGCTTACTTGAAGGATCATTCACAAGAAAGATATATTTCAGTTTGGAGGAGATGGATAGATTATATTCAGAATAAATATGGGACTAAAAAGTTCCATTTAGCTTATGAGTAGATTTTAGAGGGATATTGTTATTAATTTTAGTGTTAGTACTTTATATGTATTTATGTTAAAGGGGAGTTAAAGCACATTATGAATTTGGTTAATTTTATATTATGGATAGTCTTTAGCTAGAATATGATTATTATAATTATACCCTGTATTTAGCTCTGGGAAGAGGGGGAGAAGGGGGGTGGTTTGGGGTGGGTAGGATTTTGGGATGTATTGTAAAATTTTGTTTTTGTAAAACTTTAATAATAATAATAAAAAAGAGAGAATGGGGTGTGCTCTTGTACGGGCTCCCAAAATTGCATAAAATAGTGGGTGCTGTCACACTGTTTTCAAAAGCTGCAGAAATCAAGGAAGACCATTCTCCAAAGTAGCTTTGGGAACTAAGGCCTTGTGCAACCTGGAGCAGCTTTGGATAGGCTGCAGGAACCTGTCAACAGAAAGAGAACACTGCCTGAAGGGAAGCAACAAAATTGGTGCTGATGCCAGGTGTTGCTGTTCAGGATGGCCTAGATTGGGTGTGTGTGTGTGTGTGTGTTAGAGAATTGTTTCACTTTTGTTTGGGAGTGAGGGTGACACACCAGCAGAGTCAAGTTAGGCATTTTCCTAATTTTTGACACACTTAAGCCCAAAAGGTTTGCTATCACCGACCTAGATCAATACAATAAGTCTGAGATTTGCAGTTGCAGCACATCTGGTAGTTTGGAAGCCTGCACTTGTACAATCTAGAATTAATTTATATGAAAACTGATAAGTAATTTAATTGGATCAAAGATGGAAGAATTATGCAAAGTTTTATCTAGAGAGGTAGTTTGGTACTAAAGGAATGAATGAGATCCATTTTTGACCATTCTCTACTTAGTTTCTTAAGGGCTCAGCCAACTTGCATCCTATTCCTTTTTGTAGGTGACTTACTTAGAAAAAAAAGTGACAGAGCTGGAAAATGATACTGCAACAAATGGTGACCTGAAGAGCAAACTGAAGCAGGAGAATACACAGCTAGTTCACAGGTAATTTAACCTGCTACCCACCCTGGCATTTTGGTAGTTTGCAGCAACTGGGAGCTCAGTTTTAATTTTATTTCCCATCTGCTTGAACGGGGATTGCTTGAAAACAGGACAACGTTATGCAGGTAGTCCTCAACTTACAATTACAATGGAGCCCAAAATTTCCATTGTTAAGTGAGACAGTGGTTAAGTGGGTTTTGGTCCATTTTATGACCTTTTTTGCTACAGTTATTAAGTGAATCACTGCAGTTGTGAAGTTAGTAACATGTTTGTTAAGTGAATCTGGCTTCCCCATTGACTTTCCTTGTCAGAAAGTCATAAATATGAATTCTGCAGCTGTCATAAATATGAATCCGTTGCCAGGTATCCAAATTTTGATCACGTGACCACGAAGAGGTGGCAACAGTCATAAGTGTGAAAAGCAGTCATAAGTCACTTTTTCATTGCTGTTGTAATTTTGAATGATCATTAAACAAATTATTGTAACTCAAGGACTACCTGTAAACTGGTGAGAAAGTCTCCTTCGGTAATGTTTTCTTTGCCTCTCTGGATTTACAGAGCAAGGTACTCTTAATAAAGGCTAGTGTGAATATACATTGTGGTGAACAAGAGAAGCAATATTTTTATTTTTCCATCCAAGGAAGAGAAGGGTATTTTCTAAATGTAGTCGGCCGTTTCATCTGTCAAAACATCACGTCTGGTCAATATTTTATATTGTTGGAGTGGGGCAATTTAGAGTTGGGGGCCTCCTAGAGAGCCTCGCAAGTGGTGTCAAGTGATGTCATGATATCATCAGAAGAGACAGAACCAAGCATTCAGAGACTTGGGAATGGGAGGACGTGACACATGATTTGCAGAAATGTTAGTAAACGGAGTCTTGTGAATGCTCAGCCAGGGGCTGTATATGTGGCAGCAGATTGGAGAAGGCCGTATAAAGAGAAAACAACCTTTGTAGGAAATGCTCGGTTTATTTATTTATTTATTTATTGAATTTCTATACCGCCCTTCTCCCAAAGGACTCAGGGCGGTGTACAGGGCAATAAAATACAACGTACAAAAGTTAAAAGTAAAATTAATTTAGCCCTAACAATCAATAGTTAAAAATAAACCGAACCCCTTAGTCCAGGCCGGCCTGTTCAAACAACCAGGTCGATCCAGTGGATAGCTAGACTAATTCAAATACCTTGCTGCCAAACTGAATGAAACCTATGTGGCTTGATTACTCCAGAGTGCACGAGTTAGAAGAACTGCTGAAAGACCAGGAGACTTCAGCCCAGCAGAACCTGGAAGAAGAGATTAAGAGGCACAGAGAAGCCTATAGCAAATACGAAAAGGAGAAGGGCACGGAGATTGAGCTGCTGAACACACGGTAACATCCCAGTAATGTTTTAAACCTCCGGGGGCTTTGTCTCAAAATGGCCGGAATGCTTCTTGATTCCCCCCCCGGCCGCCATTTTGGATTAAGAGTGGCTCCACCTGTGTACTTGCCATGGTTTCTCTTTTTCCCCACACAGTGGCTAAGAAGCCCATTCTTCCTGTCCAGATACACAAAGGCAATAATTTATTTATCAAATTTACATAGCCGCTCATTTTCACAAGTGTGACTCTGTGCGGTGCACAATAAAACAATCAAGTCTTAAAAAACATTAAAACAATTCAACATAAATATAAATATGACTACAGGGGAATGGAGCAACATCCTGCACGTAATGCAGCCATCTTGCAGGCTCCCTATTGGTAGCATCAATTGGATGTTTTTATTTTTATTTTTTTGTTTTTATTTTTTTATTCTAGATCAGGCAGAGGTAAGAATGATTGCTTTTAGATTGCCTAGTAAATTTTATGGCTGAATGAAGAGTAGAACCGCCCCCCATTCATTTTTATTCATTTATTAAATTTATATGTTTCCCATTTCACTATTGATGCTACCCATTTCATTAATCTTAAACTATATCCAATGTTATCCGTCTGAATAATGCTAAACGATACTGCCTCACATTGGATTTTTCAGTTTGCTATCCGTGTATCATATCTCATGTTCATTTCCTCTGGTTACTCATATTTCTGGAGATGGCTGGGAACGTATACCTGAGCAAGGAAAATGGTGCATGAACTACCCTTTAAGAAGACTGATTTCTTCAATTATTTGGTGCAACATGGGAAATGAGACAATTAAATTTTCAAAAGTTCACCAGTTATTAAGAAACTTGGGGATGTTCAAGAACTGGTATGCTGTTTCTTTTACCACTGACTTCCTATGTTGCCGCTGGTGAATCAAATTCAGTTCATATCCTAGCAGAGCAGATAAACAGCTGTGCTTCTAATCTAGACAATCGATTACCAAACTTCTGCCTTGCCTTCAGGGTTCAGCAGCTGGAAGAGGAAAACAGTGAGCTCAAAACCACTGTCCTACGACTGAAATCGCAAACTGAGAAACTGGATGAGGTAACAGAGTTTGCAAATGCTTGCTCTATATCCCCTTATTCCAAGCCAGCCTGTCGTCTCAGCCTAGCCAGCTTAATTTTTGATTCCCTGGGTGGACTGGCTTGTAGATCAAGGCATAGCATTCCAGAACAGTGGTACTGCTGTGATCAGACAGTGGAAGCAAAATGTGTACAAAACAGTATAAAATCTTGCCCTTTAGTACAGGGGTCCCCCAACCTTGGCAACTTTTAGGCCCTGTGGACTTCAACTCCCAGAATTCCCCAGCCAGCCATGCTGGCTGGGGAATTCTGGGAATTGAAGTCCACAAGTCTTAAAGTTGCCAAGGTTGGGGACCCCTGCTTTAGTCCTTCTACACTGATAGGGTAAGTCAAGAATAATAAAATGAGGCAGAGTTGTTTAGTTGAGCTCTGGGCTTTTAAAATGTATGTGGCTTCAATCTTGGATGTTTTAAAAAAATGATGTTACCTGAGCAGGGCTTCTGTCAGTGGAGCCGATCCTTTGACATGTTTGACCAGAAGACCAGGAATGTTCCCATGACAGGAAAGGAATTTTTGAATAGAAGCAATATAGGAGACAAACAGGATATCAGAGATACCTCGAGGAAGCAGCACTTAGATATTCTACCTGCGTCTAGCGCAAACCTAGGCACACGGACCAGATCCTCAGCTTCGCAAGCAACCACCCCACCGCACACACAAGAAGCTGTGTGCAGGCCCTGTTCAGAAGGGCCAGGACACACTGCGACATCACAGCACTAAGAAAAGCAGAAGAAAAACGGCTGCTTGATGTCTTTCTCCGTAATGGCTATCCCCAAAACTTCATATTCCGACACACAGCACCCAAACCACCACCCACCACACAGCCGAATGCCATGCAAAAACAAACCTTACCATACACAAAAAGGGGTGTCAGAAATGGCAGCCAGAATTTTTCAACCCTTAGGAATTGCGATAGCCCACAAACCCACAGCCACACTCCGCCAGGAATTATCTAGAACCAAAGACAATATTCTATTGTTATCTTTTGTCTGGTCAGTTTGTGCTGCTCAGGCTGAAATTGCTAATTTGTTTGAATTGGCTGCAAGTAACACAGAGATTGGCCATATGGAAACATGGATCTTCCGGGCTCAGAGCTAATTAGGAACAGTTTGGCATTTCTTACAGGATTTGGGAATCTTCTTATTGCATTACTGTGCTCTGGGAATCCAGCTGAACTAATTTACAGGCAGGATATCTCTAAGACCAAGCTATGTTGCAGAAAGAGATTAAAGTAGCATCCACCACTGCTTTGTCTGGGTATGTGACGTGTGTGCCTGTGGGGAAGATCTAGTTGTGCAGGGCAGATGTTTATGTGGCTCCATATTTGGGGTCTGGTAGCTTTGTGTACTTTGTTCAGCAAATGATAGATTTAGATTTCTCTGTGGCTAAGAGGGATTAGTCACTTGATAGTAGGGAACATGCATACAATGTGTTTGTCTAAAGCTATGTGTGTTCTGTAACTAGAATTTGTTTACAATATCAAATAATCTCCTTTCCTGTAGGACTTTACCACTCTATAACAATGAGTAGGGAAGACAAAGAAGATTAGTTGGTTGCTTGGTGGGCTTTTTATTTATATGCCACTTTTCCTTCAGGCGCTCAAGGTTATCTCCTCCTATTCCATCTCCCACCTATAAAATGTAGAGTAGATAGGACTGAAAAAAAGTACTTGGGTCAAAGCCATGCTGTGAGGTTTCTAGGGCTGATGGTGGACTACAACCTGGGTTTCCTCAATGCCAATCCAACATTTTAACCACTATATCACATTGGCTGCTATATTGTATTCTTCAAAGAAAAACAGAACAGTAATTCCCAAAGAGTTTTCTTGATGTTAGAACATCTAAGTAAGAGCCCTGACTTTTGGCCTTATGACAAGAGAACAATAAGCCAAACAACCTGACATTCTCCAGTATTCTTTGTGATTGCTGACTTAAACTCTGCTGGTGTTGCTGTTACATTGAAAAAGAATTTGCTGGGGTCAAATTCCATACCATGATAACTTTTTATAGTTTTAGATATTCTTAGGAACTGATGCTACAGGTGCTCTAATTACAGATTGCTACACTAACATAAGGGACGCGGTGGCTCAGTGGGTTAGGACGCTGAGCTTGTTGATCAGAAGGTCGGCAGTTTGGCGGGTTGAATCCCGAGTGCTGCGTAGCAGAGTGAGCGCCTGTTACTCGTCCCAGCTTCTGCCAACCTAGCAGTTCGAAAGCACGTAAAAATGCAAGTAGAAAAATAGGGACCACTGTGGTGGGAAGGTAACAGCATTCCGTGCGCCTTTGGCATCCAGTCATGCCGGCCACATGACCACGGAGACGTCCTCGGACAAGCGCTGGCTCTTCAGCTTTGAAACGGAGATGAGCACCGACCCCTAGAGTCGGAAACGATTAGTACGCGTGTGCGGGGGAACCTTTACCTTTACCTTTTACGCTAACGTAGGATTTTGTGGGCTAAGAGTTAGTGTAAATGCTGTTGGAACAGAGTAAGCAATATATGATCTTTCTTGCAAGGGTTGAATGTAGGTCAGTCAAAGGAAGCCAAAATGGTTACATGTAAAAACATTTCTGTATGGAATTGAGAATTGGGACTGACTTAAGAAGAATGTGTGGTAAAACTATAAGAGGTAGTATCAAGTATGAAAGGGTGCTATGTGAACATAGAATGAATAGAGAAAAGAGTAAAGACTACGTTCAGGCGGTTTGAGGGAATGATGAAATTGCAAAAACAAGGAGAAGTGTAAGAAAGTCATGGTTGGACAGAGTTGGCAAGATCTTCAGAAAGAAAGAGGTGTAAAGTTTAAAGAACAAAAGGCAAGGTAGCAGTCTTGTTGACATTTGGGAAACGGCCAGCCATAGTATGTCTTGTTCTGCAGATCCCAATCTAACTTGTTCCATGAACTGAGGACATAGAAGTGAGAATCTGATGGCCGAGCAACAGATTGCATGGCTTAGACATGTTTCTCTTCTCAAAGTACCTAAAGTTGAATAGACCCACATTTCAGAAAATTTCCCATATTGGAAAAAATTAACCTGCTTGCATGAAAGGTTCTAACCTACCATTGACCAGGTCATGATGGTTTTCCACATGCCTGTGCAAATTTCGTCCACCAGCTCCCTGAAATGATAGTTTCCTCTACGCTGAAAACTACCATTAGATTTGCTGGCAATTTGTAACCTCCTTTTTCAACCTTCATCAGGAGAGGCAGCGAATGTCTGACAGATTAGAAGATACCAGTCTGAGGCTGAAGGATGAAATGGATTTGTATAAAAGGATGATGGACAAACTGAGGCAGAACAGGCTGGAATTTAACAAGGAGAGAGAAGCCACCCAGGAGGTTGGTAACTATGCAGGTGGCACACAACCGGTACCTCTTCCAGGTCCTTTCTCGAGGCTGACGTTTTACACTGAGATTAAACAAAATCGTGTTTTCAAAATTAAATAAAAAAATAAAGAAAAAATGTAGCTTCAAAAACTGCAGGGTGGTTTGCTTTGTGTCACTGAAGCAGGGGTTGTTAGGAATAATGGCTGGCTAGCAACCATTTTCCAAAATGCATTACTAAAAACCTTGAATCCCTTCCCGATGTGTTACAGTAGTGTTTTTCAACCTTTTTTGGGCAAAGGCACACTTGTTTCATGAAAAAAATCACGAGGCACTCCACCATTAGAAAATGTTAAAAAATTTAACTCTGTGCCTATATTGACTATATATAAAGTAATTCTCTTGAATAGGAATCAAATAAACACAAAGAAATTATTTTATAATTACTTTTCAATTTTTCCCACGGCACACCAGGCAACATCTCGCGGCACACTAGTGTGCCGCGGAACAGTGGTTGAAAAACACTGTGTTACAGTGATTATTCCCAGAGGATGGCATGGTGGTTTCATAGTGATAAATCTGGAAAGTTGAAACTTGGATTGACTGAAATTGCAACCGACTGAAATTGAAATTGTTCCTTATATGGCAGCCTTCTCATGTATACACTCTGCCATGACATTTCTTTAGGCAGCCTTTAGGCTTAGAAAGAGACTGTAAAATACTGTCCTTCAGTTTTTCCATCCTTAATTTTACTTGCCTTATCTTGTAATGTCTTTTCCTGTAATGACAAAATTAGGTAATGCTTCTAATACTGCCCAACAGCAGATGTCCCTGGAAGGAGGTACCATTGGTTAAAACATATACAAAATCAACCTCTATAAAACTATAAAGAGATGAAAAAGAATATAAAACAAGTTTGTGTAGAAGCTGCCTGAAGCAATATAAAAATATGAAATCTTATGTAAAGAACAACACAACAGATAAGATAAAAATCAGAAGCAGCAAAATCAATGGCAACAAATGTAAAAATACAATAATGACAAAATAGCCATAAAACCTTAACGGTATAAAACCGCTAACGGTTAAGATTCTTAAAGCAAACTGCACAATGCAAACTCCACCACCGACCAGCCACTCATCTTGCCTCATTGGACATAGGAAGCTGAAAATGGGCCTCAGGGGAAGATCCAGGCTCCAGATAGATAACCTGGATTATGTTAACCTATAAACCTCTAAATGACTTAAAGCCAGAACATCTACTTCAATAAGTCAGTTAAGGGTTTAAAGGTGAACAGGAATAGATTATAGAAGGTCTGGAAGCAGACTGACAGCCAGAGCCATGGTGCTCAACTAGCCTCAGTAAGGAATCTAGCTGCCCTGTTTTGAACTAACAGAATTTTCCAAATCACTTCAATAGCCTGAACAAAAGCTTGCCAGCATAGGAACAACCATGGCAATTTTTGTTCAGGTACCGCCATAACTAGTACAGGTAGTCCTTGACTTACAACGACAATTCAGCCCCAAATTTCTGTTGCTAAATGAGACAGTTGTTAAGGGAGTTTTGCCCCATTCTACGACCTTTCTTGCCACAGTTGTCAAGTGAATCGCGGCAGTTAAGTTAGAAACACAATTGTGAAGTGGATACGGCTTCCCCTTTGACTTTGCTTGTCACAGAAGGTCACCTGACTCCCGGGACACTGCATAAATACGGGTCAGTCGCCAAGTATCTGAATTTTAATCACGTGACCATGGGGGGAATGGTGCAGTGCTCAGAAGGGTGAACAACGGTCAAGTCAGTTTTTTCCGGTGCTGTTGCAACTTTGAGCAGTCACTGAGCAAACTGTTGTAAGACGAGGACTACCTGTATCTCAACACTGAAGCCAAGAACACCCTACCTACATGCTTCATGTTCTTTGGCGCACATTAGATCTTAGTTTTAATCAGAGGGCCAGAATTGGCTTTGTGCCCCAGATTATCCTGTCGTGTTCCTAGCCGCCATGGTTCATTGTGCCCTGCTTTTTCTGCAGCTCATTGAGGATCTGAGAAAGGAGCTGGAACACCTTCAGTTGTATAAACTTGAGTGTGAGCGTCCCGGTCGAGGAAGAAGCTCTTCCAGCTTGAGCGAATTCAATGCCAAGACGAGAGAAGTGGAAATGGAACACGAAATTAAACGTCTAAAACAGGTGAAGTATAGCCGGGGCTAGAAGAAGGAGGGAGCAGAACGAACCTCCTCTCTCCAAAGCAGCTACGTGGCAGGAAGCCAAAGGTTTTCTCAACTTCCCTGAGCTTTTGGATGGTCTGAAATGACAAATACCTCCTTTTTGCCAGAGCTTTTAGCAAAGGGGTTAGGCCGTTAAATAAGAAGCATGTGGATTTTAGCATTCACAAGACTATAGATGGGAGCTGACCATAAAGTTTATCTGGGGTTGTGGGGAGTTGGTCATTCAGCAGCTTCTATCGGGGCACACCTCTTTTCTGCTTGTAAGCTTGCAGCTCCTCTATTTTTATTGTCCAACATGGCCGTGAAGCTATTGGGCTTGCAACCGTGTATTGCTGTTGCCCAATAGAGCAAAGTTTTTTAGGTACACTTTATTCCACCTTTGAAACCATGGAGGGGCTAGGCCAGGGGTAGGCAACCTTGGCTCTTTTTTGACTCGTGGACGTCAACTCCCAGAATTCCTGAGCCAGCAACTGGCTCAGGCAGGAATTCTGGGAGTTGAAGTCCACAAGTCAAAAAAGAGCCAAGGTTGCCTACCCCCTGGCCTAGGCAAAGGCAATGGGACTGGATGTGGGAAACTTGTTTACCTTTTCTGTTTAAAATCCTGCCTAAAGCAGGACTAGAACTCACTCTAACCGGGTGCCTTAATCACTTAATTCTTTCCTTCCTCTCTCGACAGGAGAATCAAAAGCTCCATGACCAGAATGATGACCTCAATGGGCAAATCCTTAGCCTCAGCCTTTATGAAGCTAAGAACCTTTTTGCAACACAGACAAAAGCCCAGTCACTGGCAGCTGAGATTGACTCTGCCTCCAGGGATGAGGTAAAAGGACCAGTAGCAATCGCTTGCAGCTAATTAAATGACTAGGCTGGCAAAATATCTCTCAGCAATCAACTTGGCAAAAACCTAACTGGGTGGGGAACTCTGATGACATTTGAAAACCATGCTTTAGCAGTGCCACATTTGCTTTGGGATGTTTTATTTTGGTTTAGCTGGGATGACATCAGCATACAGAGGCACTAAGATATCAGAATTGGCTGAAATTCTTGACATTTTCTTTCCTTTTTCTTCTGTCATACTTCTTTACAACTAAAGTTATTTTTCATTGAAAATTGTTTCCATGCACTACTCAGGAATTGTTCAGGAGCATTTCCTGAAATTTAGGGCAGGGGTCCCCAACCTATGGTCCGTGGCCCACTAACAGGCCGTGGGCTACTGGTCAACAGGCCGTGGTCTGGCTGGCCAACTCACTCCTACTTGGGCTAGAGCCCACAGACGTATTTGCACATGTGCGCAGGGCTAGTAGCGGTGGTGGCTAGTGCCTGCGTGCCTGCACAAACAGAGCCGCTAGCACCGTGTGGGTTGCGTGGCCCATTTGCACATGCATGTGGGGCTGGCGGCTAGCGCCTATGAGCCAGCGCAAATGGGGCTGCTAGCACCGTGCTGGTGCATGCGGCCCCATTTGTGCACAGCCCTGTTTGTGTGCAAATGCGTGCGCACATACAAATTTCCCATCTGTTCCCTTTCCCTCTGGGCCGCCAGCATGAAAAGGTTAGTGATCTCTGTCTTAGGGCTACCAGATCTGGGCTGCAGAAATCTGTATGACCACTGGATGGCAGCAAAGAGATACAAAAATACAAATCTAGAATTAGATCTTATGGGTTCTACTATCCTGCCTTCCCTTCCATTTGTCTCCTCTTTTTTCAGTATTTCATCTCCAGTCTGAATTGATTCAGCTCACAGCATTTCGATTTACCTTTCTGTCCTTTGTGTAACAACCCTGTCACACATTCAGGAACTTATTCCAGAGGACTTTGTTTAAAAAAAGTCTCTTCTTCAGATTTTGTTATGCAAGTAAATCTTGAGCAAAGGTTATGAGGTTTGTTACCAAATACTGTAGTTTGGAGATGTAACTGGGCAACTGTGTATTTACAGAGCATAAATTGTGTTTGCCTTAGCTATTCTGGGAGTATGGAAAGTAATGTTAGCGAATGTAAGTCTCTCATTTTAAAAGAAGTGAGTGATCCTTGGCATGATTCAGACTTAATTTAACTCCGCCTTAGTTGTTACTCAGTGTGCTGAGCTGGGATTACAGATAAGGTCCTGGGGAGGAGCAGAGCCCAGGTTGAGAGTGTTGATAAGCTCATGGTAACCAATGCAGCTTGTGGAGCAGAGGTGTGATATGTGTTGCTCTGGGAATGCACATAGCTGCTGTGCCCCTGCATTCTGAACCAACGGTTGCAGCATCCCCATGGTCACATGATCAAAATTCAGATGCTTGACAACTGACTCATATTTATCACGGTTGCAGTGTCCCCGGGGTGTGTGTGTCATGTGATCACCTTTTGTGACCTTCTGACAAGCAGTCAATAGGGAAGCCAGATTTACTTAACAACCATGTTACTAAGTAAACAACTGCAATGATTCACTTAACAACTGTGGCGAGAAAGGTCGTAAAATGGGGCAAAATTCACTTAACAACAGAAATCTGGGGCTCAATTGTGGTTGTAAGTCGAGAACTACCTATAGTTCAATCTGGAAATGACCAGGGCAAGAATGACTATAAGCAGGATATGCTGATCTAGGTATGGATGCAACTGGCACACAAGGCAAAGGCCTTCCTAGCCACAATTTTTACCTGAATAAATAAATGTGTGCACTAACCCCTAATAGCTCAAGGTCAGTGGCCAAATTATAGGATTTATCCAAAAGATCTAGATGACATTACGGGGTTTTCCCCTCCGAAAAGATAGATGACTGAGTCTGTCTCCATCTTACATGCTCAAGAATTGAGATTCATACCAAAGCATAAATTGCTTCTCAGTGGCTTCCAATGAGTTTCTGCCTAAAAGAGCATAAATTAACTGAGGCACAAGGACGGGGTGATGCTTCTGCTCGAAAGCATGGTGTTGAATTCATTATGGCTTCAACAATTTGTAGAATGAAGGTGAGGAAATAGCCAGCTTTCTTCCATCCATCTAAATGAATCACCATTAGAATGATCTAGAAAGAAAGATACATTGAAAAAAAACTTTTGAAATTCAGGAGCCCTCTAGTAAAATGGACACAGAGGATCTCAGAATAGTAGTGACCTCAGAGTACTTCTTAATCTAGTTCTTTTTCATTTCAGCTCATGGAAGCCCTCAAAGAACAGGAAGAGATCAACTACCGATTGCGCCAATACATGGACAAGATCATCCTGGCAATCCTAGACCACAATCCATCCATCCTGGAAATAAAAAATTGAAGATTGGGGTGGGAAGGGAGGTGGGCAGATAGGATGCCTTTAGATTCAAGTGTCTCTATTTGCTACTATATATGAACTTATAAATATATACATATATATAACTCTCTCAAAACACACAACACACAAAACACACACAAACACGCACACACATATATATTATATATATATATATAAATAGAAAAAAAACTTGTGTGGATACACAGGGCCTGTTTATATGAGCTTGATATATTTTGTGACTCATAATTTGCATCGATCCATTTTTCATGCCCTTTCTCTGTGGGGATGCTAGGGATTATAATGAAAAACCACAAAACTGGATTTGCACTGTTTTAGATACTGGACAGAAAAAAAAATGATACTACCTCTAGATGAAAAGATAAAACATGATGGAAATTAACTTGTGCCAGGCCTTTTGCTAGCGTACAAACAATACGGGGTGTCTATGTCTTACGAATTGCCTCCCTGTCATCTCAGAAATATCTTGTATTATCAGGTTGAATTCTCACTGGTGCTGGCTGTGTTGTTTTAACTTGGCCTGAGTTAATGCTTCTGAAGTCCTCGGATGGGAATGTATGTATGATGCAAAGCGGGTATTCCGGAATCTTTACAAGTTTCTGTTTGAACCTGGACTGTTTTAATTAGAAAGCAGTTTCTAAGTCTTGAACCCAAGTGGCTATAAATCCTTTGGGATGGTGACCAGTCTGTTGTATTCCAGGGGAATCTGGGTTGCCCAAGAAAACAATGGGTCCCGGGGTTCCATATTTTATTGAACTTACCAGACTATTCATGAGGTGCATTTTCAGACTTTGGGTTTTATTGCAAGATCACCAAGGACTTAGTGGTGGGAGAGCTGGGGGGGGGGGTCATAAATGTGGGATGCTTCAGGGCTACAAAACACTCCCAGCCCTGTTTCAGCTTCAACAGCATTAAAAAGTGGTGGTTGCAAAGAGCTATTTGTTCATTGATAAGAACTTGGTGCTGTCACCGTCACAAATAGAAACCAATCATTTTTAAATCATTTTGTTTTATATTGCTTCATGTCAGCATTTGCAAAAGCACCCTCTGCTAAGGAAAGCAGTTAAGAAGCGGAGAAAGATTTTTGGTTTTTTAGGCACTCGTGCGTAAAAGTGACCCTGTTTTTACAGACAAGGCAACATTTTAAATGGTTCTTTTATAGGTTTAGGGAAAAGTTGTTTATTTATACATGTTAATATTTATTTGATGCAATTTTGGAGTTTCACTAGAAAGTTTTGCCTCCTTCACTGGGGGTGATTAGCGCAGAAAAGCCAGAAATGATTGTTTATCAAGCATCACAGCTTCCTGCAATTACAGGAAAATATTCACCTCACTTTGTGCCATCAATAAATATTCTCAGATTGAGTCAGGCTCTTCATGTTTTCATGCCCTTGCTATTATCACTGTCACCACCACCACTTCCTCCTCCTCCCCCTTTTTCTTTTCATTTTTCCTTTTGTAACATAAGCATTCATTCGTTTTCAGAGCAAATCCTCATGATTTGTATATCACCACCCAGGCACGCTCTAAGGAAATCTGTAAAGTTAAGTGATGACTTGTGCAGGGACCATGGTGAAAATGAGTTTTGTTTTTTCAGTTAAAAGATTTCTCCATTCCTGTCTGAGATGTGTTTTGATTTAAAAAACAACAGAACAAAGGCCTTCATATGCATTGCAAGTAACAATTCAGATGCATGGATATGTGCAGTCACATGCATGTGAGAAAAGAACAGTGTGTTATTCTATAATGACCTGTGTGCAGGCTTCATCGTCTTCCCACACCAAAGGTAGGCACAGGATATCCTCCCTGGATATCTGCGTAATAGTTCCATAAGCCCTGTTCAGTATAGGTGGTGTCCAAGTATGATGTGATCTGTAGTCTAAAAATATCTTAGAAGCCCCAGATTGCCTTTCCCATCACATGTGAAAGGGAACTGCATGCTCTGTATAATAGATAAAAAGCTCTATTGGTTCATATGTATGGTTTTCTTCCGTAACCACATTTCCACTTTCAAATCAAGCTGTCTTCTTTTTCCCCTTGCAGTGTCCTGAGTAAAGTTTGCATAATTAATTTGAGAGTCTCTGCAAAGAATAAATCAAAAGATTGAATCTGATGTTAATTTTATCAGTTTTAAGATTCTACGCATTTCCAAATTGTGTATCATGATGGTATATAAATTGTAAAATTATGTTGTGCTTCAGTATTTCACATTCAAACAAGTGTTACGTTTCTGCACGTATAAATCTCAAAGGGAAAACCGGGGAGGGGGGGAAATAGCCTTCTGTTTATTGGCTGTGTTTTCTAATAAGTAGCAAGAGAGCTAATAATACACGGTGATATTTGCCAGCGCCAGCCATTACTTTTACTCCACGTCTAAGCTGCTTCTCATACCTCCTTTGCTTTTGACCTTCTGCCTTTGATGCAAATGAAACTGAATCCATTGTATTACTTCCTTCTTTTTAGGTAGTCAAGTCATAACCAAATAAAGGAGACTTGTGATTTCATTTCCCAGTCAGGATTTGCCAATCCCTTGCATAGGCTGGAAGGAATCCTGCTCCCGAAGGAACCACATTCCCCCTTTTCTACAATATCCACCTGTTGCAAACTACACCAGTGCTTCCTTTCTCTGAGAAGGGAGGCGATAATTTATGGTATCAACCACAGACCTTTGGAGAATTTATTTATTTTTTTATGGGTTGCCTTTCAAGAGTGGGGTTAAGACTACTCATTCCAGCCTGCTTTTGGCTTATCCTGCTGATATTTTAAGGGTGAGAGTTGATGACTTCATCAATTGAGTTGACAGGACAGGAAGCAAAATGTATCTGAAAGTTCTTGAAAACTGAAAGAATCGGGCATGTTGAGTTTGAAGAGGTTTGAGGGGGAGAAGTTCTAACAGAGAAAGAAAGAGAGAAAAAAATCTCCACAAGTTAGGAGGTGAAGAGGTGAATTGGATAGAAACTGAAAGAGTTTTTATATGAATCATGGGAGTAATTCTGACTGAGGAGACTAAAGTGGCTTCCAAGAGGTGGCAGAAAGGCCTGTCTTGTTTGCAGATGATTAAATTGGTTTGGATTAGCAAGCATTGAGGGACAGAAGCCTTCCCAATAGGGTGTCTCTTAGGTTGATGGTGCATCACACAGTAGCTATCATCCTGTCTTCTAGAAGGCACCAAGTTGAGAAAGGCTGGGTTATATGACCCGATTCCCTTACAAATCACAGGACTGCATTAAATTAATATTTTGCTACCAAACCTCAATCCACACACTAGTCCTGGTTGTCATTAAATGAGTCTTTGCATCCATTTGCCTCCCTTCTTTGCTGGTAGATGTTCCATAGAAATGTGAGCAATGTTTTGATATTTCTAGGGGCCAGCAATTCATTTAGCCAGTTGTCTGTATTATATGAATGCCTTTTCTTTAGCACTACAGTTTGGGAGATATAAATGAAGAGGCCTGGTTTTCAGCATAGCTTATTTAGAATTCATAATTTCTGGGCATGAATTTCTACAAATACTAAAGTTTCCCAGCATGATTTCAG
The DNA here is from genome assembly GCF_964194415.1 of Vipera berus. Lineage (NCBI taxonomy): Eukaryota > Metazoa > Chordata > Lepidosauria > Squamata > Viperidae > Vipera > Vipera berus. Next base: position 145,788,776 of record NC_138203.1, on the reverse strand, counting down.
ATCAGGAGTTGTTGAAAGGCTAATCGAGTCTTCTGATGAACATTTTCGGCCAGTAGTACAACACTGCATTATAATGCAGTAATTACGCCGAAAGGGAGGGACCGTAGCACATTAACAGAGGGAAACTGTTCATTTATGATTGAAGATAATGAGACAGTTTGAGACAGGTTCATTTAAATGCCTCTGAGCAAAGGCTGCAGGAGATGGGTTTCTTTAGTAGAGGAAAATGAAAGCAGGGTGGATTGCTGGATTATATTGAAACTATAACTGTTGGGCCTCTAGCTGAAAGAAAGTATTTCTGAATAGGCATGGATACATTTGTGCTATCAACAAAGACTGACATGCAGGATACATGTCAATGAGTGTGGCTATTTAAAATTGGGTTTAATCTGTAGGCACAAAATTTGTTTGCTAGGAAAGGTGTCCCGGGTTGCAGATGTTCCCAGCTGAACTGTAGGATCTTCATGGTTGCACATTTTTTTCTTTCTTAAAAAAATGCTGAAAATCTGGAGGTCCACATATTTTAGAGGCTACCCAGTAGAGAGAAGATCAGTGTTATGCTTCAAACAGTAGCCAACATTCTATGCTCAAAAGAATACAAGGTTTTATTTGCAATAGCTCCTTAAGTAAATATCTGTTGCTGTCTTTTTGGCAGAGTGATTTTTCAGTTCCCGTAGATCACCAGTGCAAAGTTCACGTAAATAAGTCAACTTTATCCATGTGCAAACCTGAGTATGACAGGCTGCTAAATAGATAGGAGTCATTTTTAGGAAATGGGATTTGCTAATGGGAATCTATCAATAGTTTCTTTTTCTCAACATAATTTCTTGTCACACTGTCAGAATCCTTTTATGTTTGCTTGGATTAAAGTACATTAGTGTATACATTAGTGTATTGAGCCAGGATTTCTTGTGTATTTATACAATGGGCACTGATGTAACAATCAAAACATTGTTGGAACAAATAGTTTGCTTTCACCTGATCCAGTGGCTTTAATAGAACTTCAAAATTCTGCTAAGGTTGATGAACAGCTGGTTGAAACTGAAACACTTGTTCCCTTATTGGTTCTCATTCCTACTACTAGTTGTTAGAACACCTTTGACCCAGTTTGTATTCTGTGAAAGTAAAAAAAGAATAACTGCTCCTCTAAAGGCAACAAGTGTTCACTGGGCAACAAGTGATCCCTGAGGTTAAAACAGTAATTGTAGATTTAGTAAGATTTAAGACATCCTGACCAGCATGGATCTTACACTAAAGTTGTAGGCTTGATTTTTCATTGAAATCATGAATACAGTTGGATATTGCATTGAACGGGATATGTTTGAACTGCTGTACTTTGAACTCTACAATATGGGAGGTTGAGTCATCTTTCCTGTACCCTTTATTTAAAATTGTGAATTTTAGGAAAGCATTATTCATCTCAGCAACAAATTTCCTATCCAGTAGTCTATAGTAGGGCACAAGCTTGAATCTCTCAGTGAAAACTAAAATGTTATCAAAATGTTTTAATTTTAAGAATTTTATCAGTCAGTTTGAATTCCCAAACTCAGATCCTGAATTTTAGCTTTCAAATGATAGAAACCTTGAAATCAAAATCTGGCTTCCGAGTATTGAGTTACGGGATATGAAGAGAAAGAAAGTAAAGAGAAGCTAAAACCAAGTTGTAGGTTATAAATCTGAGCTCCTTTTGGTGTTCTGGCTTAAATAGTATTGGTGGCTCTTATTCCTTTAGGACAAAGTATTGGCTACATATATTCTTTCTATTTGTCTATTCCCAAAGCAATGATCACTTGTAGCTGAGCTTTGTTGCTGGCAAAGTAAGACCCTTTCATCTTTGGCTGATGAATGGGGTCAAGTTGAGTTCCTTTTGGCTGTGACTGTATTCCTGGCAAGAAAAATAATGTAGCTTCCCTAGAACCCTACATTCCCCTGGTTGCTTTCTGATCCTAGTGTTCATTTTTTGAAAAATTAATCCAGTGTTATCTTTGTACTTCTGAAGTGGCATGTCAACACCTCAGAATTACACGTATGGGCTGTTCCAAATGCCCATGCATGTACATAAGTAAGTTTACAAGAGGAAAAGGTGGAAACATTTACCACTAAAGACTGCGGCTATAATTACACAAACCCTCAATGCAGATTTATCACTGCTCACCCCAATTTATAAAATTAACAAGCTGGTCTTTCAAGATGTGCAGGGCAGAAAAAATAGCATCTTTGATCTGTATGTTACAAGGCAGTAGTTATGTTCAATTTCCAATGTGTTTTGGTACTGATAGAAATTGAGAATTGCTGTATTTTTTTATTGTGGGAACCACTATTGTAGTTTCGCTTTATTGCACAGAATTTAGTTATGTGTAAGGATTGGATTTTTTTTAAAAAATTATTTTGCATGATTTTAGTATTTTTGTGCCTTCTACTTGACTGTGTACAGAATTAATGTCTATTGAAATTCATGCTATTGGCCACAGGTTTTATATGTTTGAAGTCTTTTATTTTTATTCAATCTTTATTTTGCCATCCCTACCCAAACAATCTACTGTAAATGTGTATATATAAAATAGAACTAAGTTTGTATTTCATGTGCCTCACTAGAATGTAAAAAAAAAAGATTATTCATTTTGTACAGAATGTTTCTCTTTTACTTAGATGCACTAATTTTTGTCCGGAGCACATAGTGAAATAACTGGTTAGATCTGTTTTCTTTTAGCATTGTTGTGTTAAATGGAATTATCTCTTGCCCTTTTGTAAAAAATTCAGTTCACATTCATTTGCTCTCACGTACACAAACTATGATCCTTCCTGATTTATTGTCTTTATTTATAATGGGTTGCATCATTTCTGTCCCGTTTTAGAGTTTACAGCAAATTAAACTGATGGCTTAACTAAATGTTATTTATTTCATTCTAAGAGGGATTGTGAAGTTTCTTTACTTTGTGCCAGATGAATTGAAGCAAAATCTCCCTCAGTTAAATATTGAGTTCCAAGGCCATTCTCTCAGCTCCAGTTCCCTTCATTTATCCCACCATAAGGGAATAATCCTCTTGCCTTAACTTGTAAGATTGCTGAGTTAATAAAGTATGTTGAATGCCAGAAAAAAATATACTGCAAATACTTAAGCATTTGCCAGCTTTCAGGAGTGATTTTTCCCCCCCAGCCTGTGGGGAACAAAACTGCATTACTACATTCAGGGCTTTTTTTTCCTCATAGAACGCTCAGAACGGAGTTCCGGCACCTTTTTTGGATGGAACCTTGTAGGGTAGGCAAGGCGGGTTGTATGACACGTGTGAGTTCCGGCACCTTTTTCTTTCACAAAAAAAGCACTGACTACTCTGAATATTATGGGATGTTACCTTACACCAAATTTTACTCATTCAGCTCAGTCAGCTTTGCCTGTTCTAATTGACAGTGGCTTTCTGGAGTGGCAGACAAAGCTTTCCTATTGCCTGAGGTTTTCACCTTAATATGCGAGTTTAACAGGGTATCCTTTGCCAAGCTGACCATAACTTCAGGGTTAGGACCTCATTTTTACATTAGTTAGTGTCACCAGATCTGTCCCCAATCCAAAATAATTTTCACTGGGATTTTCATCAGTTTTAAAGACTGTACGTTGATAATTTACTAAGAACATGTTTTTCCCCAAAAACATCTCTTTAACTTGAACTTAACTCAGGATTCCTGAGATGTGGCTACTCCAGTAATTGCCTCTGAAAGACAAACTAGCAGTACATAAATGTATTAACACCTTCCAGGTTGTGTCCAGGAGCTGAGATGGAGACAACCTCCAAACCACAATTCATGGGGTTCACACATGCCATGGCTTGGCATTATGTGTATGACATCAGCCATACGTAATATATGAAGCTGGAAGCAGGGAGATGACAAAAAAGGCCAAGGTGCTACCAGCTTTTTAAAAAGCTGGCTTTTAAAAAATCTGTCCCATCCTGACTTTTTAAAAACCTGTCCTATATGAGTGTTGCTGCTGTAAACCAGCAGTTTCCAAACTTGGCAACTCTTTAAGACTTGTGGACTTCAATTCCCAGAATTCTCCAGCCAGCCATGGGGAATTCTGGGAGTTGAAGTCCACAAGTCTTAAAAGTTGCCAAATTTGGAGACCCTGCTGTAAACCATCCTTCCTGTTTTCATGAGCAGAAACAGAAAAAATCATCACCTACACCAGTGAGGTTTCCATTGGAATATAAATTGTACATCTTAGATTACCAATTATACGATGGTTAGCCAGGATATCAGGAGCTTGGGGACAATTTGAAGATGCATGTTAAAAGACTTGCAAGGTTTATACCATGAACCTACCAATACTTTGGCCCTACAGCTACAGTATCAAACCAATATAAGACCCGAATGTTTATGAAAATGGGGAAGTTCTCACCAACTCCCAAGCAAAAAGGGAATGTTACTTATAGTCATACAGGTTTCTAAATTTCTGTGTCAACATTTGCTAAAGAAGAGCAGTTCAGCCTTATTTGGATATACTTTTCAATTTCTTAGTCATCTTCAGCCCGTTTTTTACTGGTATCTGTTCAAAACTATAGTGCTCACTTCCTCAGGAATAAGATACACACAAAAAGCGTTTTCAGTTGTATTTATTGTGAGCTTGCCACTGCTATTCCATTCATCTTTCACAGTTACCAGCCCCTCAAATACAGGGGCTAAAGTAGCTCCCTCATCCCGGGAACTTGCCATTTGACCAGGCGATGCTCTCCAAAGATGTCCAGGGTTTAAACATGACTGTCAACATGTATGAAAGCAAGACCAAGGGCTATTAGAAACATGCTTCAGTCTTGGGCACATCATCGTAATACATTCCCCCACTTTTAAAAGTGTGAAATGCAACGGTATGGTACCTAGGTTGAATGAAATTATCTGTGACAGTAGAATTCAATTCTTCCATCCACCACCATCATGTCAGGGATAAAACAGGTGTTTCTAAACTTATGTGTGAGACCAGAAATTACTTGCCAAAGGTTAAAAATGCGCAGGGACTTTTATTAGGATCTAATTAAGAATGCATATTCAAATCCAGTGATGGTTCATTAGGCCCTTTTTCAAGAGAGTGGAACCACAACAGATCACCCCCATTTCATCTTTCCATTCCTGGGTCAAATCTATACGTATCACTGAAATAAAATCTATTTATTTATTTATTTATTTATTTATTTTAATTCCATTTATATCCCGCCCTTCTCCGAAGACTCAGGGCGGCTTACAAGCTTAGCAGTAGCCTTCATTCTATGTATATGCCTGCTTATTAGGGCTTAAATTAAATTAAATCTACATAAGATACAATCATTCTTTTTATCTTTTTGGGGTTACTCCAGAATGATGCCTTGGAAATTGTTGCTCAGAATCATAAGCAAGAATCATTTGAATTGATTGCTCAACTGTGACTATCGCCGATATATCTCTTGATTAATTTTTTCCAGTGAACCTTGGTCATCCTAACTCGCCTGTACAATAGGAGTAACACAAAAACATTTTTGTTGTTGTTGTTAGCTGCGAAGTCGTGTCCGACCCATCGCGACCCTATGGACAACATTCCTCCAGGCCTTCCTGTCCTCTACCATCTTCTGGAGTCCATTTAAGCTCACGCCTACTGCTTCAGTGACTCCATCCAGCCACCTCATTCTCTGTCGTCCCCTTCTTCTATTGCCCTCGATCTTTCCCAGCATTAGGCTCTTCTCCAGTGAGTCCTTCCTTCGCATTAGGTGGCCAAAGTATTTGAGTTTTAGCTTCAGGATCTGGCCTTCTAAAGAGCAGTCAGGATTGATCTCCTCTAGGACTGACCGGTTTGATCGCCTTGCAGTCCAAGGGACTCGCAGGAGTCTTCTCCAGCACCATAGTTCAAAGGCCTCAATTCTTTGGCGCTCAGCCTTTCTTATGGTCCAGCTTTCACAGCCATACATTGCAACTGGGAAGACCATAGCCTTGACTATACGCACTTTTGTTGACAGGGTGATGTCTCTGCTTTTTAGTGTGCTGTCTAGATTTGCCATGGCTTTCCTCCCTAGGAGCAAGCGTCTTTTAATTTCTTGGCTACAGTCCCCATCTGCAGTGATCTTGGAGCCCAGGAAAATAAAATCTGTCACTACCTCCATTTCTTCCCCATCTATTTGCCAGGAATTGAGAGGGCCAGATGCCATGATCTTGGTTTTCTTAATGTTAAGTTTCAACCCAAGTTTTGCACTCTCCTTCTTCACCTGCAACAAGAGGCTCTTTAGTTCTTCTTCACTTTCTGCCATTAGAGTGGTATCATCTGCGTATCTTAGGTTGTTGATATTTCTTCCGGCAATCTTAATTCCAACTTTTGATTCATCTAGCCCTGCCTTTCTCATGATGTGCTCTGCATATAAGTTAAATAGGCAGGGCGACAGTATACAGCCTTGCCGGACTCCTTTCCCAATTTTGAACCAATCAGTGGTTCCGTGTCCAGTTCTCACTGTTGCTTCTTGACCCGCATATAGGTTTCTCAAGAGACAAATAAGATGGTCTGGTACTCCCATCTCTTTAAGAACTTGCCACAGTTTGTTATGATCCACACAATCAAAGGCTTTAGCATAGTCAATGAAGCAGACGTAGATGTTTTTCTGGAACTCTCTAGCTTTCTCCATGATCCAGCGTATGTTGGCAATTTGATCTCTAGTTCCTCTGCCTCTTCGAAATCCTGCCTGTACTTCTGGTAGTTCTCGATCCACATACTGCTGAAGTCTAGCTTGTAGGATTTTAAGCATGACTTTGCTAGCATGAGAAATGAGTGCAATGGTGCGATAGTTTGAACATTCTTTGGCATTGCCTTTTTTTGGAATTGGAATGTAAACTGATCTTTTCCAATCCTGTGGCCACTGTTGAGTTTTCCAAATTTGCTGGCAAATTGAGTGTAGCACTTTTACTGCATTGTCTTTTAAGATTTTGAATAGCTCAGCTGGAATACTGTCACCTCCACTAGCTTTGTTGTTGCTCAGCTTTTCTAAGGCCCACTTCACTTCACATTCTAGGATGTCTGGCTCGAGGTCAGTGACCACCTCATTGTGATTATCAGGGACGTTAAGCTCATTCTTGTATAGTTCTTCTGTGTAATTTTGCCACCTCTTCTTAATCTCTTCTGCCTCTGTTAGGTCCCTGCCATTTTGGTCCTTTATCATGCCCATTTTTGCATTAAACGTTCCCTTCATCTCTCCAATTTTCTTGAAAAGATCTCTGGTCCTCCCTATTCTATTGTTTTCTTCTATTTCTTTGCACTGTTCATTTAAGAAGGCATTCTTATCTCTTCTAGCTATTCTCTGGAATTCTGCATTCAATTGGGCGTATCTTTCTTTTTCTCCCTTGCCTTTCGCTTCCCTCCTTTTCTCAGCTATTTGCAAAGCTTCCTCAGACAGCCATTTTGCTTTCTTGCATTTCTTTTTCTTTGGGATGGTTTTGGTTGCTACCTGTTGTACAATGTCGTGAACCTCTGTCCATAGTTCTTCAGGCACTCTGTCTATCAGATCTAATTCCTTAAATCTATTTGTCACCTCTACTGTATATTCGACAGGGATATGATTTAATTCATACCTGAGTGGCCTAGTGCTTTTCCCTACTTTCTTCAGTTTAAGCCTAAACTTTGCAAGGAGAAGCTCATGGTCTGAGCCACAGTCAGCTCATGGTCTTGTTTTTACTGACTGTATAGAGCTTCTCCATCTTTGGCTGCAGAGCATATAGTCAATCTGATTTCTGTGTTGACCGTCTGGTGATGTCCATGTGTAGAGCCGTCTCTTGGGTTGTTGGAAAAGAGTGTTTGCTATGACCATCGTATTCTCTTGACAAAATTCTATCAGCCTGTGCCCTGCTTCATTTTGTACTCCAAGGCCAAACTTGCCTGTTATTCCAGTTATCTTTTGGCTTCCTACTTTAGCATTCCAATCCCCCATGATGATAAGGACATCGTTTTTTGGTGTTAGTTCTATAAGGTGCTGTAGGGCTTCATAGAACCGGTCAATTTCATCCTCTTCAGCACTGGTGGTTGGGGCATAGACTTGGACTACTGTGATATTGAATGGTTTGCCTTGGATTCGAACTGAGATCATTCTGTCATTTTGAGGATTGTATCCCAGTATTGCTTTTCCTACTCTTTTATTGACTATGAAGGCTACTCCATTTCTTCTGAGGGATTCTTGCCCGCAGTAGTATACCTGATGGTCATCTGAATTAAATTCACCCATTCCTGTCCATTTTAGTTCGCTGATACCTAAGATGTCGATGTTCAGTCTTGTCATCTCTTGTTTGACCACGTCCAGCTTTCCTTGATTCATGGATCTTACATTCCAGGTTCCTATGGAGAAAAAATCTTTACAGCATCGGACTTTCCTTTCACCACCAGACACATCCACAGCTGAGCGTCCTTTCGGCTTTGGCCCAGTCGCTTCATTCTTTCTGGCGCTACTAGTACTAGCCCTCTGCTCTTCCCCAGTAGCATATTGGACGCCTTCCGACCTGAGGGGCTCATCTTCCAGCGTCATATCGTTTTGCCTTTTGGTACTGTCCATAGGGTTTTCATGGCAAAGATACTGGAGTGGGTTGCCATTTCCTCCTCCAGTGGATCACGTTTTGTCAGAACTCTCTGCTATGACCTTTCCGTCTTGGGTGGCCCTGCACGGCATAGCTCATAGCTTCATTGAATTACGCAAGCCCCTTCGCCACGACAAGGCAGTAATCCATGAAGGGGAACACAAAAACATAGCTAAAGAAAATAAAGCTCCTATGTTTGGACTAGTCTTTGGCTATGACCTAAATATATATCTAATTATGCAGCTTTAGGGAAATTGCCATATTCTTCTTTTTTAAAAAAAAACAACTTTACACTGTCAGCGGCTCCAACAAGTTGATCTATCCCAACCGCCAAATAGGCCGACAGAATAACAGTTTTGTAGTAATCGAAGTCTTTATTTCAGATGTTGACCACCATTGAACAATGAATTTTACAGCCATCCCATTTTGAATGTCCATTCTATGTTCTGTGGAATAACTAAAATGTAAGCCACAATTGCACACTTTTTTGCCCAGGAATAAATTCCCTCACTCCTGTGGGGATTAATTTAAATTAGCTCCAACTGCAGTTTAATCCTTTTTAAACCAGTTATCTTAAACATTTGTAATTCTGTTCGCAGTCAGTATATTATAGTTCCAAAATAGGCTAACTTGGCTTCTTTATTCGGAAGTAAGTTTTATTGTGCCAAAGTGGGGCTAACCTCTAAGAATAAAGTAGCAAAATCCCATTCAAGGGGTGGTTGTGGCAAAATGAAACTGATTTGCCACATGCCTAATTCAACTCCTCTTGAGTTTTAATATGCAGTCAAAAAAGACAAAAACAACTACCGGTACTGCCTGAAAGATCCTTTTGAAATTGTCCATCAAATTTGAGAGTAGACAAATTAAGTGAATAATTTCTGAGCAGAAGATGATGTTCTCCAAGAATTTTCCAGGGACAAAACCTGTGCTTAGGTAATTCTGCTAATGAAAATCTTCCTCTGGGATTTAACAGAAATGCCTGCTGAACCTGAGAGAAAATTAAAACAGGAAAGGCAGGACATTTACAGTATATACATCCCTTAGCCACTGCACAACTAAGTACAACAATACTCCCCTGTACCCGAGAATTTCTCTGAAAATATTCCCTTTAAAAGAGTTTCTAAAACACCTTCTTTTTCACAGTGTTGGAATTTATTTGCTCTGCATCCATTCCAAACAAACAAGTAAGTAGTACGGTCGTAGTCCAGCACCCAGTTCTCCATATTCACTGCCATTTTGGTATGTCATACTTGGGAAGTCAGACCAGCAGGTAGTACCCCAATACCCTTGAAGCATCCCTCCCCCAAAAGAAGGAAGCAAGGACAAGAAAACTGATAGAAGAAAGGAGAATGTTAGAAAACCATTTTAGAAAACCACACAATACCAGTGTATCTGGGAGGCATTCTGTCTTTATTAAACAACGGCAAATGCTTGAATCGATTGGTTGTTTGGATCAAGTCATCTGAAGTCATCTAAATCAGAGGTCCCCAGGGACTGGTTCCGTGGAGAGAGGTTTTTCCACGGACCGGAGGGGGCGTGGTTTTGTGTGTTACCTGCACCCCACGGATGGGGCTTTGTTTGTGCAGCCCGTTTCCTGGCATGCCTCGGCCCAGTACCGGTCCACGGACCGGGGGTCGGGGACCCCTGATCTAAATCCCCAATCCTGCTACTGCTGTTTTAGGCACGCGGATAATTCCTAGTGATATCACAGCAGCACCTATCTTAATCTTGATAATTACATTTATATGCAGCAGCCACCTAGCTCATAAACATGACTCTGAGCAGCATACCATAAACACAAATCATAAAAGAAACAAACATGGAAATTATGCCATAATAAAAAAAATATTATATAAAAAGACTAGGGGAGAGTATCTTCAATGTTACATACGTTTACTTATTCACCTTTCCAAGCACCTAACGGTCCAAATCTGATCTTATTTAAAGTTTTGACATCTGCCAACTTTGATGAGGTTCTGCCCTCTTTATAATGTTCAGAACTGCCTTCAACTTCAGATTTACTGGACTACAATTCCATGATGCCTGTCATAGTGTTCGTATTGGGAGGTCACTTCGTTGTTACTGATTACCCTGTAGCTCATATCACAATACAAAATAAAACATTCAGAATAAAACATAAAATACGTTTAAAACAGCAGAACTATATCTAAAAGGGAAGTACAAATTAAATAGAGGCTAAATAAGGAATATTTATTTATTTATTTATTATTGGGACTTATATGCCGCCCTATCTCCCGAAGGACTCAGGGCGGCTAACAACAATAAAATACAATAATACAAAAGTTAAAAAGAAATTAAATTAATAGCCCCAGTAGAATAAATTAAAATTAAAATTAAGTTAAAAATTAAAAACATAATTAAAATCCCTGTCAGTCTAGGACAGCCTGATGGAAAAGGAGTGTTTTGAGGCCTTTGTCAGACCCATACAGTATGTATATCTCAACTGGACTGTTTTACTCAGATAAAGGGTTGTATTGTATGCAATTTGGGGGTGACCACACATGAAATGGATGGTTCTAATATGAGGGTCCCAATTATTTTGCCTGTCTGATGTGCAATCCAAGAAGCCAGACTCTCTCTTTTTTATACATCTAATACTCAAATAATGTATATATTAAGTCTTCTATTGCTGGAGCTCTGCCAATCCAAATACATTTCTTATAAGGCACATCATTAAATCATCTGTATTTAATCATTGTATCTAGCAGCTCAAATCTTGTGTTTGTAAATGCCTCCCTAAGATGTTTTGGCATTTCTATTTTTAGATATTTGGCAATTTGGAAGGTGCCATTTATAACAGCTCATCCATTTCAGCAAGCCAATCTTGTTGAAGTTGGCTATCTCTGTTTGTGCATCTATGCGTATTGGTGGGCAGTAATGGGAATGGGGAACCAGCATATCGAGAGCATAGGATGGGGAATGAATAGTGATAACACTTACATCCTATTGCACCATTGTTGTTTATCTGCTTCTTTTAGGAACTGACACACAATTGTGCTGTGTAGTGCTAAGATTTGACATCAACTCGATAACCCAATCAGCCACCTTTAATAGCTATGAACTGTTTTTAGACAGCTCAGTATTCACAATGGCAGTCTTTGCTACTAAGGTAGATGTCAATATGGACATTCCAATTACTGTACATAAAAGCTTGAGCATAAGGGTATCTCTTCCAAAGTAGGCCTGCTTACCAGAATATTATTAGTCCCACCTTGAATTTTATCCTTTGGCTGGTTTTTCCAGCAAAATGTGGTTCTCGGACCCTTGAGAGTTCCCCAAGATCTTTTCCGGGGTTCTTAAAATCAAAATTATTTCCTAACTTATGTTGAAAAATAATACAATATTAAAATTCCATCCAACAATCTTGGACAGCAGTGGCAGCAGCAAATGGATCAATTTTTAATATGGTAAATAATCAATATAACCCATTCAAACAAAACATTTTTGGGGATCCTCCATAACTTTTAAAAGAAGGCAGGGATTCTGAGAGAAAAAAAGTTTAACGATCTAGGGAGGGAAAGAGAAATTCTGATTTGCTTACAGCTGTTCAGATATGCTTTGTCACTTAGGTGAAAAGTTCAAGCTCGTTTCTTCAGAAAACCAATAAATAACTAATGCAAAACATGCTTTAAGACTGCTTTTAACTGAAGAGCTTTTATAAATAAACAAAATAAAAAGCCCAGTATAAATTAAAGAGAGACGAAGGGGAAAAGGAAAGAGAAAAAAAATCGTAACAAAAAAAAATTTCTTTATTTAACATCGACTTTCCTAAAGGAAAGGGAATGCACTCTGCATATGCTCTGGGTCTGGGACATCCAGTCCAAGGCAATACTCGTGTTTGAAACTCCTGCCCACGAAGCAAATCAAACCCTGCGACCCAAATCAACTACACAGATAAACCATACGGTGAAGCCGAAGAACATATACCGTCTCCCGAAGCGATAATGCAAAAAGAACGAGCAGCGGCTGCGAAGAGAAGAGGCAAAGAAAGCCATCTTTTTTTTATGGCCTTCGCCAGGACTCCCGTGGCGGAGAATTGCATTTCGTCTGAACGGAGGAGCCCAGCTCGGCTTCTCTAAAAGAAACGATCCACCCAGGACCGGCTTTTGAAAAATCCATTTGCCCTACCCCAGGGGTAGGCAACCTCGGCTCTTTTATGACTCATGGACTTCAACTCCCAGAATTCCTGAGCCAGCTATGCTGGCTCAGGAATTCTGGGAGTTGAAGTCCATGAGTCATAAAAGAGCCGAGGTTGCCTACCCCTGCCCTACCCGGTGAGGAAAGTGCAAGCCTAGCAATTCCGCCGCGCTCCAGTCCGGTCCCCCCCGCCGTTACCTCCAACTCTCCCCCTCACACACACACCCCACGCCTCGTGGTGGGGTTAAAAATGGCTGCTTCCCCTCGTCCCCCGTCCTGAAACTGTAGTCCGCCTCGCTTCGCCGACTCCGAGCGGCCGAAGGAAGCCGGAGCTAGGGATTCCCGCCCCCCCCCCCGAGAAATCGCGAGCGGCTGCCCTTGGCATTTACGCACGGCGGGAAAACCCGGCGGTGCGAAGGGCGGCCGGGCTCCTTCGCCTCGGCGGATTATTCGGTATTCCCGGAGGAAACCGTGAAGGTCCCAGGACTCGCTTCTGCGCCGTTCGGGCTTTGGAGGAACACTCGTGGGCGGCCAGGAACCGGAGTGAATGAGGATCGCAATCGTTCTGGTTTCCCTTCTGCCGGGTGTTGCAGAAAAAAATCGCCGCGCTGGTTCGCAGGGGGAAGGTGTCGGGCGCTGCTCCTTTCGGGATTGCAAAATTGGGGTCGAGGGGAGGGAAGAAAAATAAAATAGAAGAATGTCGGCCTGCTTAGATTGGATCTCTCTTTCCCCCCCCCCCCACCACCCGCGGATCCCGAGCACGAGGCGCGTGGAACCGCGAATGGAAGGTGAATCCGGAACCTTCCTTCCACTGGCTGCTTTTCCCTGCTGCTAGCCCGTCAGGCGCGGTGGCCAAGTGGTAAGGCGTCGGTCTCGTAAACCGAAGATCGCGGGTTCGAACCCCGTCCGTGCCTCACGTTGGGACGGCGCAGCGTCGCGGCTTGGTACGAAAGGGAACGAAGTGGGATTTCCTTTCTCAGGCCACTTTTTACTCGGGTTCCGTAATTTGAGGAAAAAATACCAAGCGGAAATGGAGAAACGGGCTAGCCCGCGAAGGTGTTAAGGGTAAAGAAAAAAAAACAGAAAAGAAAAGAAACCGTTGGGGGGATATGTGAGTCTGGATTACAGAAACGGATTCGGCTTGGAAAAAATAGGGATTAAACAATCCCGAGAAGAGAAACTGAAACGTTGTTCCTATGGGAAACTAGTGCTGCCAGGCCTGAATTGCAGAAGTCCGATCGACCACCCAGAAAAAGAAACAGAAGCCGCCCCTGCCATCTAGCGGTCGTCCGTATATTCCCCGCCTAAATTTTCCAAATTTCGAGAAGCCGAACTGCAGAATGTCACGACCGCTGGTGGAATGATTCTTCCCAGCGTTTTTAAATGAGGCTGTTCCAAAAAAAAAAAAAGAGAGAGAGAGAACAGTAACTCTTGCAGTTTTGCTCCCGATATCTCTTTACTCTCCTACCATCGGGTAGGAGATATAGGAGTATAGCCAGCCGTACCAACAGGCTGAAAAGCAGCTTTTATTCGTGGGCTGTTAGGCTTTTGAATGGGATATAATCTCTGTGAACTTATGCAGAATTGACTTGGGAGGCCGGTGTGTGGTGTAGTTGGTTCACATGGTGTGGTAGGATGGAGGGTTTGTTGTCACTGTGTGTTGGGGGGAGGGAGCACGGGGGTGGGGAGCCTCAGCTAAGCTCAATGTACACATGTTGTACTTTGACAATAAAGGTTTATTATTCTGCGGGGCTGCGCGGGAAACGCCCTTGGCTTCCGTTTTTCCCTAGCGGCGGGAAAGCTTGCAAATGAAAAGCCGCCGCAGCAGCAGCAGCCCGCCTGCTGAGGCTTCTCTCAGCCACCCCTCTCCTCCCGCATCCCAAAGGAGAACAATGGCTGGGTGGCTTTGCAAACGGGAGCATTTCCCAACGGCGAAGCTGCGGGATCTTCTGAGGCGCCTTCAAGGCAAATCACAACGTTGCATTCTCTCTTTCTGGGATGGGGCGGGCGGGAAGGAAACGTGCATATTGCCCTAAAGAGGGGGGAAAGCCGACTTTTAGAAGTTGGGTCATGGTGGATGCCAGCCTTCCCCCACCCTCCACCCCCAATCTAAGGGACCTCGGAGAACTGCACGGTCCTCTTGAATTAGGGGATTGATCTAACGGAAAGCTTTGCCCTCCGACGGACGCGGAATAGTTCCGCGCTCGCTAATCTGGAGGAGTCTCGGGCTCCCGCTTTAAACCCGGCGGCTGTGGTGGCAATAGGCGCGCGCGGGCGCGCCGCCGAAAGCCATGCCGGAAACAAGCGCTGAGGAGAAGAAAGAAAAGCGCCTTTTTTTCTTTTTTCTTTTGCTCCTCCCAGTCGAGTCCGCGTGAGGAGGTCATTGACGCAGTACTCGGTTTCCACCAACCAACGAACTAACGCGCGTTTCATTACCGGATTCGGGGAAAGCCCCTCTGCCCTCGGGTGCTGTTCGCTAGGAAAGTGGGTTAGCGTGCTTCAGACGTGAGTTGTGCCTCGAGCGTGCAAAAGGAAAGCACGAGTCGGAATTCGGCGCGGGAGCCTTGGATGACCCAATCTGGTTCTAGTGGGGAAGGGTGCTGCTGGCCCAGAAACCAGGTGGTGGTGAGTTCTAGTTCTGCCTTAACCACGAAAGCCGGCTGGGGGACTATGAGGCCAGTCGCTCATTCTCAGCCCAACCCTCCTCACAGGGTTGTTGTGGGGAAAATAGGAAGGAGCATTAGATGTATGTTCACCACCTTGAGTTACTTACAAAAGCAAAGGGATAAGACTAAAAGATAGAAAAGGAGTTGCTTCAGTCTCTCAAGGTAGTACGAAAATCTTGTGTCAATTTGAGGTTTTCTCCTGAGTTTCGGTATATGTTCGTTAAAAGAGTTGGAGGTTTCAAAATAAAGCAATGACTTGCTTGCTTTCAATTTTATTATTGTGGAAATTGAGAGGATTCTCCGGAAAAGGCATCAAAAATTATCAGTGGAAAAATCAACTTGAATTGCCCGTGTTGTCTATTCAAATAATACACCTTAATCACGTGTCTTATTACAGTTATGAGGAGGACTTAATATTAAAGGGGAGGGGGAATGCCTAAGAAGAAGAGCAGAGGCATAAATTGCAAAGGAAGGGAGCAGACTCCCCTTCAGAGGGTCAGAAAAGTCAAGATGGTGGCCACCATGAAATCAAAGCCTTGCCCCTTTTTACATGCATCACAACTTTGATCATATGATTGGGTTCTACATCATGACACTTTAGCTGCAGACACACCGGATTGATTTATTCAAGAGCATGCTGGACAGTCATCTTTCAGATACTTTCTTTCATTTGGATTTCTATCCTGGGCCCAGATTGGGCATAGTGGCAACATCCAGCTTTGATTCTCTCGTATTATGGAAGGAGACACTATATTTGCTGGCAACTTTCCTTGCTTCTATATTAGGCATCCAGGCCTGGTTTTACAATATTTATGTGATTGTGTAAAGAAGGAATCGTCCAACCAGCATTTGTGGTCTTACGGGTATCTGTAGGCCATTTTCAAAGCCCTAGAGTGCCCTCTTCATTAGGCCAATTTAGAGTTGGAAGGGGTCTTGGAGAGGTCTTCTACTCCAACCCCCTGCCCAAGCAGGAGACTCTATACCAGGAGTCCCCAACCCCCAGGCTGTGGATCTGTACCGGTCCATGGCATGCCAGCAACTGGGCCGTGCAAAAAAGTGCCCCATCTGTGGGATGCAGGCAACACACGAAACCATACCCCTCTGGTCTGCAAAAAAACCTTTCTCCATGGTACCGGTCACTGGTGCCTAAAAGGTTGGGGTCCACTACTCTATACCGCTCCAGAAAAGCGGCTGTCTAGATCTGTGCCTTTTCACTGATTGTACCACTTTTAGGATATGACAATATTCGAGTACCACCAGTCACCTAGCAAGGTGTCAAAAACTTGACCAAGGAAAGTGATAAATTACAGGTAGTCCTTGATTTACAACAGTTCACTTAGTGACTCTTTGAAGTTACAACGGCACTGAAAAAAGTGACCTGCGACCATTTTTCACACCTATGACCTTTGCAGCATGGGCCCAAGGTCACATGATTTACATTCGGATGCTTGGCAACTGATTTATATTTATGACGATCGCAGTGTTTCAGGGTCATGTGATCTCCTTTTGCAACCTTCTGACAAGGAAAGTCAATGGGGAAACCAGAGTCACAACTGTATTACTAATTTAACAACTGCAGTGATTCACTTAACAAATGTGGCAGGAAAGTTGTAAAATGGGACAAAACTCATTTAACAAATTTCTCACTTAGCATCATAAATTTTGGCCTCAGTTGTGGTTGAGGACTATTTCTACACCCACTTACCTCACTTTTAATGGGAAACTTGTGCTTGTTTCTCAGACATTAATCTTTGCATTGTTCTATCCCCTTCTTTCCTTCTGCTTGTCTCAAAGAAGTCTCTGTCTTTCTCCGTCCCCTTCTTTCCCCCCCCTAGTCTTTTTTTCCTCTCCCTTTCCCACCAAAACCTCCTTCTTTTATATCCTCTCCTCTCTCCCCCCCTCCTCCTCCTCCCAGAAGAGCCAATCAGCTGGAGCCCTACACCAATCCAGGGCATTCAGCACAGTTCCTACAGGCCTGTGTGGCGCTGCCACTGCTTCAACTCATTCCCCTTCTACACTTTTACACTTTTTTTACAGTGCTTTTCAGCCCGTCATACATGTACCACCTGCCAGGTGATAAGTACCACCAGTGGTATGTGCACCACGGGCTGAAAAGCACTGGTCTAGATCACAAAAAGATCAAGATCACAAAATCTTATGCAAGCTTTGGAGCTCCCCAGAGGTTTTTCTCAGGCAAAATAGTAAACAAAGCAAACACAACCACTGGCTTCAGGTTACATTTGGGGTAGGGGGCAATTAGAAAATCCATAATCTTCAAGTCAGCTGGGTGACTTTGTGCTGGAGGCCTAGTAATTGGAGATATGTCTGGATGGGTGTGTGTGTGTGTGTGTGTGTGTAGTTCTGTTTTCTTTTAAGGGAGAGGTTAAATATGGAAATGAAGAGACTCACAGAGCCAATCTTGAGGAGTCCCTCAAATGCCCAAATATTGCCATTGCCATTATGCCACTGAATTGGTGTGATGGACTTTGAAAGAGGTCACGGGGTTCAGTATGGGCTGCTCACCCTAATAGAAAAGGGGAGTAGAGGTCAGATGAAGAAGGGTGATACACCCCCCCTCCCAGGTTAGCAACCTGTTTTTAATCAACTTGGATAGACAGTTTTATTCTGTTGAAACACTATACCGGTAGTAAGCCTGAATAATGGGGGAAAGGCCAAAGAGATAGTGAGGTGCCCTGGGTCTTTCCCTGTGCTATGCAACACAACCTTTTTCTGAGCAGGTGACTCAGCAGATAAAGAGAGATCAGTCTACAACAGCCGCAAGGCAGAGAATCTGGAAGGCAGCCTAGAATTTGCCTGTGGTTTCAAGTCTAGTAACCTGGGCTATTTCTCTCCCCCCACCGTCATCGTCTTCTACTTTGTCCCATCACTGATTAATAAAGGGCAGTCTTGTCTGCCCAGTCCCAACCAAACTGCAGCCTCACAAATGAAACAAAGGTTAATATGGAGAAGATATAAAAAGCCCTGAGATTATGATTTAAACTGCTAAAGGGCTCAAAGTGTTGCAGAAACAGAAATTCAGTTTTTAAAACAAATTTATTTATTTATTTATTTATTTATTTATTTATTTATTTATTTATTTATTTATTTATTTATTTATTTATTATTCGGTTTATATACCGCCCTACTCCCAAAGGACTCAGGGCGGTTTACAAGGCAAAATTTAAAAACAATACAATATAAAATTAAATTAAGTCTAGCCGCAAAAATTAAAATCACAATTTAAAACATTAAACCCCTCAGTCCAGACCAGATAGCTCAAAGAGCCTGGTTTTTAGGTCCCAGCGAAATGAACGAAGATCGGGGGCAATCCGGAGTTCGGTTGACCCTCAGGCTCTTCCCCACCCCAAAATACTATTTATATAACTGCTCTGTTAAATTTGATTGAGAAACTATTGGGATGTTGTAACATACAGAAGAAGATTAGTTAAGGTGTAGAGTCATGCCAATACATGCTTATGGCTACTTTGTTGAAATATAGATGACTGAGCAGAATCTTTAAGAATGACTTATTACTGTTCCTTGTTCAATTAATTTTTTTATACTGAATTCCCACATGAAAAGCACATGGCAGTGCAGGAAAAGTTAAAAGAAAAACCTTTAAATATAATGAACAAAAATATACCCATGATCATATTTTTGTTTTTAATTATATTTATAAATAAATAAGCATATGCAGTACAGCATACATCTATCTACACGATGGAGGGAGGAAAAAAAATCTTAGGATTTACTCATGGAAGTCCTGAGTGAAAAGATAGGCCTTCAGTGGAGCCCAGAAAGATGGAATAAGCATCCCCAAATATGAGCAAGGGATGCAGAGGTGGTTGGCTGAGACTGCTGAAGGCGTTAGGCCTCTACTTAAGTGTTAGTGACACCATTGTAACTGCAGGTGGCCAAAACAACAGAAGTCGGGTGGGATGGGGTGGGGAGAGTTCAAGAGGAGGCAGTTTCTTATCTTACCAAGGATTGAGGGCTGGAAGGGACAAAGCAGGAATGGCTTGGATCTGGGAGAATCCTCAGCTAAACACTGGTGGGATTCGGTTAACAACAGCAATGAGGACTGCTGTGATGGCCACTGCTAAGCAATGCAGTCACACGTTGCTGCGGTTTACAATCACATCACGTAGTGACAGAAATTTTAGTCGTTTTTAAGATGAATCACTCTTAAGTGAAAAGCTTTATATATATCTGTTGTATGGAAACATGTTTGAACAGAAATTCTGTTTCCATTTATCCAGAGGACTTCCTTCAAGGTAAATTGCCTTTGGGCTAAGCTCAGGTCTTAATGGAGAGTGGAAGCTGCCAAGCCAGATGGGAAGCTGTGAGACTCTTGACGTTGCTGTAGCCCAGTTTCTTCTGGCTGAAACCTCTGGGAATTTGAATTAGGAAGGGCACAAATTCTCTTCTCTTCTTGACCTCTCTGGGGTGTAGTTTGAATAAAAGTTACATGATGTTGTGGCCCAAAGATTTAGTGGAAAAATAGTCCACTTAATCAAATGCATTAAACATTTTCTGCCTTCATTATGCAGATGTGGAAAAACATTGGCCTGAGTGAAAGAAGAGAGTTAAAGGGATAAAAAAAACCCCACCTGATTCCTAGTGAGGGTGCCCATATAGGGGTTTGGGACTGTTAATGCTTTCTTCATAGCTATTATTGAAGTGATCTCTATTGTCTTCTTCCAGGATTTTATAACAATTTCCAGTCTAGCCAACAACTTTGGAAATCCCACATGGTACACCATCCAAGTATATAAGCCAAGATTGTCACTATTTCTTTTCCAAGATCAGCCACAGTTGGCCATATCCTTGGAAGTATATACAGTACAGTAGCTTAAAACAAAAAAAATAAAAAATGAGAAGGATGAAATTGGTAATTCTTCCAAGTCTGGATAAGCTAAAATTACCCCAATTGCTTGGATAAAGATTTTGGCAGGTTTAGAATGACTATATTCAATCAACTTTCATAAAGAAATATTGTAAGGGATATTGCCCTGTTAATCTTCCGGATGTATTCTTGTTTGTAAACCTGCCTCCTTGTGGCAAAATCAAGAGACAACCCTGGAAAAAGTCCTTTGCAAACACAAGTACAGTAATCTTGGAAAAATGACCAGGATAGGAGAAATCACTCGAAGGACATTTTTTTTAATGTTGACCCACATGTGAAAGAGGCTTCTACTTGAGCAGCTTGGAAACAGAGACTGCCCCCTCCTGCTAGAGGGGGTAAAGAAGTCTTTATTTATGCGCCTGTGATAGACACACAAGTGGAAAGACATAGAAAAGGGACATTTTGTATGCATTTTTATCACCTAGCAGGTGTGAAATTTGATATCTGCTTGTCATCTGCTATGGATATTTTGATCATATATTGCTTTTTTATTGTGGCTTATGAAATTGCTAAATCCTCAAGTAGTGGTGTGGGGGAAAAAAGGAATTGGGGAGACCCTAGTGGGAAGCCCTCTTCCTTTCTCATATTTTACTGGGTTTCTGCATATATAAAATGGATGGGAGGGAATAAATTAATAATATAGTTAAAGAAGCAAAGAAAAAGAAGTGAAAGATGTCTCCAGCCTTCCATTTTAGGGCCAGATTGTTGAAAAGGTGGCCAGACTGCAGTTTCAGAGGGCCTGGAAGAAACAGATTATTTGGATCAAGTTTATTTGAGTTTCAGGCCAGTGCATAGTACCAAAAGGGCATTGATTTCACTTGTGGATGACTCCTGTTGGGGCCAGGATAGGGCTAATTGTTCTTGTTTTTCTTGATTTCTCAGTGACCTTTGATACTATTGACCATAACCAGCTACATGGTTTGGGAACGAGAGGCCCAATGTTGCAGTGATTCTCCCTTCATCACGGCTGATTCCAGTGTTGACAGTAGAGAGCTGGAGCCTGCAATCCCTTAACCTGTAGGGTGCCCGCCCACAAGGCTCAACTCTCTTGAATTTCTTTTCTGTAAAAAAAATTTTTATTGAAGTTTTTTTTTACAAAGTGAAAAGATAAAACATGAAAAATAAAGAAGAAATATAAAGTGCTGCAAAAAAGAGAAACCAAAGAAGCTACTTCCAATCTTCTCTACAGCAGTTATATACCTAACACTGTCCCCCTCTTTCAATTCATCCCACACACCTTTTAATTGATATATAAATCACTTTTCAAATAAAATCAAATCATTATTTTCAGCAAAAAAAGCCTAGTGGTTTTTTTATATATATAAAAGTAGTTGTTGCTACCACTCTAATCAAACTGGTCAGGTTAGCAATTTCTGCAAATTCTACCATCTTCACATTCTACTCTGTTGTGGCTATTTTTGTGTTCTTCCATTTTTGTGCCTATAATAACCTCACTGTCGTTAAAGGTAAAGGTAAAGATTCCCCCGCACATGCATACTAGTCGTTTCCGACTCTAGGGGCCAGTGCTCATCTCCGTTTCAAAGCCGAAGAGCCAGCGCTTGTCCAAGGACGTCTCCGTGGTCATGTGGCCGGCATGACTAGACACCAAAGGCGCACGGAATGCTGTTACCACCTTCCCACCGTTGTGGTCCCTATTTTTCTACTTGCATTTTTACGTGCTTTCGAACTGCTAGGTTGGCAGAAGCTGGGATGAGTAACAGGCGCTCACTCTGTTACGCAGCACTCGGGATTCGACCCGCCAAACTGCCAACCTTCTGATCGACAGGCTCAGCGTCCTAACCCATATATAAAATCAAATGTTCATGAATCTTTTCTTATTGACTATTCGTAAGCCCTAGTAAAAAAAATTGTAGTTTCAATCATTTTGACCCTCTCGTTTAACATTTATATGAAATCTCTGGGCAAGATTATCCATTGACGCCATGTTTGATCAGTGATGATGATATTCAGCTGTATTTCTCAACCCCCTGGTGTTGCAGTCAAGACCTTTTCCCAGTGATTGGAAGCTGTTGGGTCTGAAGCAGGAGGAGGAACCTTGACTTTTGCACAGATTATCTGTTACATATAAATGGAGCCCTTTCCTGGAAGAGAGCTTCTCATAGTTACTTATGTCATGGTCACCTTGTGCGTAGAGTATTGCAATGTACTCTACATGGGTGTGCTCTTGAAGACCACTTGGAAGCTGTGGCCAGTCCAGAATGTAGTGGGGTGAGCAATTATGAACCCATCAGTGTGCGCCCGTGTAACCTGGCATTTGAAGTATTCTGAATGGAGTTCAAGGTGCTGGTTTCCACCTTTAAAGCCCTTCATGACACAGGGCCTGGATATTTGGCAAGAAGGGTATGTTGTGAACCTTGTCAGCCAAAGAATTCTGATTGGTAGGGTCCAGTAATACAGCCTTCTCTGCCGTTTCCCCCATTTTGTGGAACATTCATTGCCAGGCCTTCAGGAAAGGTGTTAAAATGTGGCGCTGCCATCTTGCTTAGGGTGCAGAGAAGCACGTGTCTGTGGGACTGATTAGCGCCCGAAAGCCCTTCTTCCACCTTTAACATTGTTTGCGTCTTTTTAAATTTTATATACATAAATATTTTTAATATTTTGTTTCTACACTAACCAGAGCCTCTGTGAGGAAGATGGGCAGTTTTAAAAGTTTGATAATAAATAAAAATATCTGCAGGACCTCTCTCCACTCATTTCTCCTTGTTGCAGAAGTTTCAACAGAGCAGGCATACTTTGTGTGTGCATTAAGCAGTGTTACCTGATGGGACTCGGAGAGTGCATTTTCTCTTTTATAATGCCTGCCCTTCAGAATAGCATCTGCCCAGAGGTTCAAGCTGTTCTGACTCTGTAACCCTAGGGTGGTGGTGATGATGTTATCATCATCAAGTCAAGTCTGACTCCTGGCGATTGTATGGGCCAGGTCTTTCCACATATTTAGATCTTGCACGGCTTCTTCAAGTTTTTCTGTGCTCTGGCTGCTGTCAGCTTTGATGATGGTGTCCAGCCACCAAGTTCTGTGATGGCCTGGTTTCTTCCAAGTTTGCTCCAGTGAATTCCCCTCCTTTGACATGGCCAAGTGAAACATAGTTTCGTGGTTTTGCCTTCCTGTTGACATGTCTGGTGTTATGCACTCCAGTACTTGTTAGTCACCTTTGCTGTCCAAGGAATAGACCCTAGGATACCACTGCAAATTAAAGAGGTTAATAAAATTTGTTAGCTACTTTCAGTGCTATTTGTGGAAAGGCAGGATAAACATATTTTGAATAATTAAGGAAGTACTGAACACGATATTGAAGTCGCGTTCTTAATTTCTAGACCATTCTTTATCACTGTGGGTTAAGAAAAAAACATGTCTGTGTAATCAAGATGTCATGTTCTTGATGAAACTAGGAATCAGAATGATAGTGAGAAAAGTACAAATATGCCTGCCCTTTTATCACCCAGTGAGGAGCTGGGTCTTACTTACCAGTAGACCAAGAGCCATGATGGCGCAGTGGTTAGAATGCAATATTGCAGGCTGACTCTGCCAACTGCCCGCAGTTTGATCCTGACCAGCTCAAGGTTGACTCAGCCTTTTAGTCTTCTGAGGTTGGTAAAATGAGGACCCAGATTGTTGGGGGCAATATGCTGATTCTGTAAGCTGCTTAGAGAGGGCTGTAAAGGATTACGAAGCGGTATATAAGTCTAAGTGCTATTGCTATTTGGCTACCGAAAATCTACCAAATTCCTAACAACCAAAGCAAATGCTGGAGAGGGTAAAACAAGCCATCTACTCTTGCACAGAATTTCTTGGACTTTTGCAAGAACTCCTGGAATTTGACCACATTGGATTGGACAAAAAGCACCTTTTCTTTATGGCAATGCTATATGGTATCGATTGATTGAAACAACAGCTGGAGCTCTACTGGTAGTATCAAAACTTGAATCCAAGGATACCCTTAAGAGTTTTCTCCTTTGGCTATTATTCTGTTATCTCTCAAAGGGAATCCTATTCCCAATCCTGTTAATACACATAAATCTGTGAATACAAGAAAAGAGATGAAAGTCTCTTACAGCTGAGTCTCATAGTATACATAAACTGCAGGCTGTCTTCTTTGGTCTTGCGGCCAAACCTGGAGTGAGATGCAGTAGAACTGAGTTTCATTTATTTTATTTTTCTCCCACTTTTATTATTGTTTATAAATAACTCAAAGCTGTGACATACCTAATCTTTCTTCCTCTTCCTATTTTCCCCACAACAACCACTCTGTGAGGTAAGTTTGGCTGAGAGTGACTGGCCCAAAATCCCCCAGCCAGTTTTCCATACTTAAGGCCAGAAGTAGAACTCATGGTTTCTAGCCTGATGCCTTAACCACTAGACCAGGGGTAGGCAACCTCGGCTCTTTTATGACTCATGGACTTCAACTCCCAGAATTCCTGAGCCAGCTGGCTCAGGAATTCTGGGAGTTGAAGTCCAAGAGTCATAAAAGAGCCGAGGTTGCCTACCCCTGCACTAGACCAAACTGTGCCATTGTTGAATGTGAAGGAAATGAACACAATTACTTTTTAAAATTCAGCTGAATGGGAAGAAATTTAAAGACACACTAGACCTCTTGGGTGGAATCCAGCCTGCCAAATTTCAGTGAAACTGTTTCAGGTCGTTTTCAGTTACTCTTCCTTAAAATCTGGCTTTTTGTGCGTGAGGGGGGATGTGTCTATAGCTCTGTTGTTTGGGGATATAATTTGTTTTTAAAATGTAGCAAATGTAGTCTTTCCTGTGGGGAACCACTGCCAAATTTCAGACAGATGGATTTTGGTGCAAATGGAAGTGATTATATCAATGTTTATTAATGACTCATCACTTGTGTAATAGAAGGACTTGTACTGAAAGATGTTCCCTTTCATTACATCCTTATCCAGCCCTGCAAGCAACAGATAACCAGAGGGGCTGGACTTTTACTGTCACAGACTTTCAGTCTTACGGCCAGGTTAGAAGTAAAAGATCTTATGCCTGGGTAACATAAAAAGGAAAATAAAAGTCTGAATTATTGGAATGTTTATTCCAATCCACATGAAGCTCAAGGTGAGGATAAAACTTCCTGGGCGATTAAAAGCACCAGCATAAACAGGATGGTGACGGTTTTCATAGAAATATATAAGACAGCACAGAAAAGAGATTGTATGGATGAAATTACCAATAAATCTAAAGAACCGAGTCAAAAGGGGAGGGATACCAATAACAGTAGTAATAAAGAAACAAGAAGTTGGCTAAGGAAGGCCGAAATGTCCAATATTAGTAGGTCTTCCATGAAAAAAGAATCAAGTGAATTAGGGGAGATTTTCTGGAGGAAGAAGCAATCAAATCCGTAACATCATTTTAAAAACCACTGAACACAGCGAGCCAAAACAGGCCATAGCCTGAACAATATGCCAAACTGCAGAAGGAAGAAACCACTGCAGAGCAAATCATGCAAGTTCCCAGTGGACCTGCAAGGAACACTTAAGTGCTACCAGGCCCTGAAATGTGACCAAGCACTACTGTCTCCTTCAGTACCATCAGTTGTTTGAGAAAGCATTTTTTCTTAAACACCCCCTCCCACCCGTTTTCCAAAAATAGAGGAAAGGACGAGCTTGTTAGGAATGTGGGTCCGGAGTACCTCGGGGATCACCTGCTGCCGGTGTCAACTTCCCTCCGCCCTGTGCGTTCCCACAGAGAGGGCCTCCTCAGGGTGCCACCGGTCAGAGAATGTCGGCTGGTGGCCCCCAGGGGGAGGGCCTTCTCTGTGGGCGCCCCGGCTTTATGGAATCAGCTGCCGGTTGAGCTCCGGATGGCATCTGACCTTCGCTCCTTCCGACGCGGTCTGAAGACCTATCTATTTGAACAAGCCGGCCTGGCCTGATGGGGGATGTGTTGGGGGTTTTTATTGTGGATTTTTATATTACTATTTATTGTTTTAGCTCGGGCTCCTATTTAATTCTTTTTTAATTTTTGTACTCTGTATTTTTATATGTGCCCTGTTCACCGCCCTGAGTCCTTCGGGAGAAGGGCGGTATACAAATATAATAAAATAAATAAATAAAATAAATAAAAATAAATGTCCAAATCTGGATGGAAGCTGAATGGACTGGGCCCACTTCCTCCAAGGCAGAGGTCTTCAAAGTTGGCAACTTTAAGACTTGTGGACTTCAACTCCCAGAATTCCTCAGCCAGCTCTGGCTGGCTGCGGAATTCTGGGAGTTGAAGTACACAAGTCTTAAAGTTGCCAACTTTGAAGACCCCTGCTCCAAGGTTTCCAAACGATCTTACCACAGTCCCTCGCTCTTCTGAATCCTATGCACAACACTTGTGGTTCTCCAGGCAGATTCTTGGATGTTAAACTTTGATCAAGTTTTAACAGATCAGATTACATGAGGAAGGAATAAAGTAACAGCCTATCCTCCATGGAGGGGAGGCCAGCAGTTTACAATTTCTTAGAACATTTTTTTAATGTCACAAATACACAAAACACAAAGTTGTAGAATATTGCAATAATGAAAATTGAGGACTTGTAGCTGCCAAGCGAAGCCAGCCTAGCCTAGCAAGGGCAAATGCTTAACAAAAACTGCTCAAAGTGTTTCTCTGCTCTTCTCCTCCAGGAAGCCTTCTACCACCACCAGAATGGATTGGCAAGGACAGGTGAGGGATCAGGTTAGGCTCAAATTGCTGTCACTCTTAGACTGCAAGAGTCAAGTTTGGGTAAAGGCTCTAGATGTGCTTCATAAACAGGCCTGCAAATCTGATTAAGGACAACTATTCATTTAAAATTCTCACTTAACAATTTAAAAAAAAAGTCTCCAGTAAATCAGTAAGGCTAACCACAAGCCAAGAATCAAGTGCTTTGGAAAGGTCGGCCTTTTTTATTTTTGTTTCCATTTTAATTATTATCTATGACTTTAAAATGTTTATATAGTTCTTGAATAAACAGGTTATTAAAAAAAGAGAAACATTTCTGCAAAGGGGAAACTGATGGATTTTGAGATAATCTGGTTCCAGGCTGGGGCACTAGAGCAGAGGGATGCAACCAAAATTTTGCTTGGTCAAAAACAGCCACTTGGTTGTAACTTTTAATGTGACTGAGGGGGAACATTATGAAATACATGTGGAGTAAGTAATCTTATAGCTCTCATCTGATTCTATTAAAGCTTGAGTGAAATTCAGTTTAGTTTTAAACCTCTTCTTTTATTCTAGCTTCACCCACTTTAATAATCTGTTACACACACACACACACTTCACACACCATGCAGATACTTGGCTGGTCCTGCAGCTCTCTCTATACAATAGGGACCCTGAGGGTTTCCAAATTCCAATTACGTTTGGAGAGAAATGAGGGGAAATGCTTTCCTCAGGGTTCTGCTTCAGCTCAGAAGCGATGGGAGATGAAGTTGTTTGGAATCTTCATCTCCTCCAGGAAGCTCTCTAGCCATCTCAAAAGTTAATCCCACTGCAATTAAGGGACGCATTCCCATAAGGATGTAGGATTTGCAGCCTGAAGATCACATGGATGGGGGATAGACTTGCTTGGAGTAATTTAAGGGAAATCTGAAATCAAATTCTTTGATCATGTCTTGTTCCTGTTAGGGTGCTTATTCTGATTTTAATTGTGACAGCCTCAATGTACATTTCAATCAGAAATTAAAATATCTGGATGAAGCTCCTCTGTGCTCAGCCACCAGTTTACTTGGATAAACCACTAACATTAAAACAGAGGTTAGTCTCCCTCCAGAAGATAGACATAAAAGGGAAGTTTTTACACAGTTGTAAAAACTTCAGTGGGTTAGGATGCTGAGCTTGTCGATCAGAAGGTCGGCAGTTTGGTAGGTCGAATCCCGAGTGCCGCGTAGCAGAGTGAGTGCCTGTTACTCGTCCCAGCTTCTGCCAACCTAGCAGTTTGAAAGCATGTAAAAATGCGAGTAGAAAAATAGGGACCACTACGGTGGGAAGGTAACAGCGTTCCGTGCGTCTAGTCATGCCAGCCACATGACCACAGAGACGTCCTCGGACAAGCACTGGCTCTTCGGCTTTGAAACGGAGATGAGCACCGGCCCCTAGAGTCGGAAACAACTAGCATGCATGTGCGGGGGAACCTTTACCTTTTAT
The DNA here is from genome assembly GCF_964194415.1 of Vipera berus. Classification (NCBI taxonomy): domain Eukaryota; kingdom Metazoa; phylum Chordata; class Lepidosauria; order Squamata; family Viperidae; genus Vipera; species Vipera berus. The sequence goes on along the minus strand of NC_138203.1, from coordinate 145,760,347 downwards.
AAATTCTTAATGCCACTAGTCTTTTATAGATGTCAACTGAGATGTATTATGCTAACTTTTGGAGAAATGCATTCCCATTTTCACTACTTCTGTCTCGGAATACCTAAAGAAACAACGTCATAGTACCAAATCCTCAGCAGAGAAAATCTCAGTGTGAATAACCTCTTTATGTTTTGTTGCTTTCCAGGATGTTGGGATTATTATAGGATAACGGCCTTCCCCAGTAACAGGTGTTCTTGTCTGTGCATATTATTTATACATGCAAGTTGTTAATCCTGTTGTAATATTTCAAAAGCATTTGGTCAATGTGCCAATTGTAATTACATCTGAAGCTAGAAGGTGATCCCTACAAGCAATTTGCCATTAATAGCCATAACCTGCAATGCAAGTTTCACAAGAGGGCACATCATGTGATTGTGTACTTCTGTTGCTCTTTGGTCTCTGGTGGCGTTAAAAACAAGGGGAGGTCAACTCTAGTCCATTGGGGTAGTTCTCCCTCCTCCTCCTCCTCCTCCTCCTCCAGATACAACTCTCTCATTTGAGGGAGAAAACTGTTAGTTCCAGTTTGGGCCTTGCCTAAGATACCTTTGACATCTTCACAGGGAATCAAACATCTATCGTAGAATGAGGGGGGAAGAGCTTGCTCTGCCCTGTTTTAGGAAGATAGCAAATCATCTATTGGACTACAGCCCTACCCTTGCTTGCTAAAACTCCACACCTGGGAGCCCAAAAGATATGTCCCAGGGCAGGGGTGTCAAACTGCCAGCCCACGGGCCGGCTGCATCATATGGAGGCTGCGCCCACCCCAGCTCCAGCAATGCAAAAAAAAAAAAGTCACACTACATCACGACATGTCACGTGACGCAGTAAGTTTGACACCCATGTCCTAGGGGAATACAACCCTTCATAAAACACCGTCTACCTACTTTGGATTTTAAATCTTAGAATTAGTTGAAAGGTGAAAATCAATTTGGATAAAAGAAAGGAGGCTGCCCAATTGACCAAATTCTACTTTGCAATTCAGGACAACCAGCCTCAGCCCCCACAGCTATCCCACTGCCAATTGGACCCCTCTTTCCAGGCCAGATACCCAGATGCCAATCAGTCACGCCAACCTAGTCAATCGTTTTTCCCCATCCTATTTCCTGCCTGCCATGTCTAAAAAGCAGCAGGGGAGAATGGGATCAGGCATATGGCCAGAACTGAACCCATCGGAACAAGTATTAGGGCTTTCCAAAAGTTTTGACAAAGTCCCTCACTTTGACAATGGCATTACTGAGTTGGCTGAGGAATTGTCAGTTTCAAAGACAGGCTCTCTCTTGCCATTCATAGGCAACTAGCTGAAGGACAGGAGAGACAGTAGGAATCAATGGGCAGTAAGCTATTACTTGGAAAAGTAAGAGGACTCTCACGGGTGATTTTTAATCACTGCCTATAGCAGTTCTACAAAAGCTGCATTTTGCAGAAAATAGGAAATATAGGAAAATAGGAAAAATAGCATTTCTTTCTTTCTCCAATAAAAAGACATGTCTCCTTCTAAAAAATTTGAATATTCTGAAAAGTAAAAGTATAGTTTAGGTTTTGTATCCAATATGTCTATTCTGGATTAAATCTTTAAATTTTTTAAATTCAGATTCTGTTGATGTTCCATTTGGAAAACAATAGATTTACCTCAGTTTGCAAGCATCTACCTGCAATGTTCATCTAGAGATGTGTGTATACGGAGGGGTTACCGAACCTAGTGTTGCATTAGGGCCCTCAATTCCTTAAATATACCTGGTGCTGTAATAATTAGCACAAATGGGACTCTGCATACCTCTTATCAATCCAGATGCTTCTTCTCACATCATTTGCAGCTTGCCTATTTGGGTACCCATTGGTGATGATGCATTAGACCAGACATGTCAAACACAAGGCCCGGGGGCCAGATCCGGCCCGCGAAGTGGTTTCATGTGGCCCGCGAAGCCATCCTGGAAACAGTAAGGGAATGGCCCCCACTGCCTTGGCCCTGGCCCAGAGACCCTCCTCCTGCCAGAGACCCTCAGATCTGTCCCACTCCTGCCCAGGCCCCCATAGGCACCCTTGATGCGAACAATGTAGAGCTGGCCACGCCCACCCAGTAGGCCATATGCACTCTAGCCACGCCCACCAGTAGGCCACGCCCACCCAGTCCATACCCACCTGGCCCCGAGGGCAACCGCAATGCTGATGCGGCCCTCAATGAAATTGAGTTTGACACCCCTGCACTAGACTTTGGGCCTCAAGACCAGCCCTGGCTGAAACACACTTTTTTAAAAAAGGCTTCGTATAAAATGAGTTGAAAACATGTCTAGTAACAACACAGTGCCCCAACTGCAAAGAACCGATTGTCCAGTTGCAACAGAACAGAGCACAACAGGTTTGTGCAGCTTGATCATCAAGTTAAAGGTCATCTTTTGCTGTCACTAAAAATAAGCCACAATGGAAGGTTCAGGGGAGGGAGGTGTTCTCTTGAAAGTGATTTCCACAGAGTGGTGTCACAACAAAGCCTACTTGGTTCCAACCATCCTACAATCCTAGCCTCTTGTCTTTTTAAGATTGGACAAAGAGGGTCAACCACACTGCAGAGCTTAACAACCCACCTTGTTTATATGAATTCTGGCTTCCTGAAAGTATCCTGAAGGAGTGAAGCATATTTGATTAAGCGGAATTAGTCTGCACGTATCAGTTTATAGAGAAAGGATGTAGATTGAAGTAAGTCTTCTTTCAGACTTTCAGAAGACATGGCTATTTTAAAGAGCTGCTGTGCTTGTAAAACCTTACATTTTAAAGCACCTCTTCTCAATCATTTTGAAAATACGCCCAGCCCTAAAATCTATCCCAGAAGTCCCCAAGTGAACAAGCATATATCCTTATCAACTCTTGATTTATTTTGGGAACCCAGAGGCAAGGATAAACCCCTTCAGTGTTATTTTCTTTCACACATAGAAATCAAAGGTGGAGATGTAGTGAAGTTGACACATCATGTCCTGGAATTTAGGTCTATTTCCCTGGTTATTTTCAGGAGCGGGTTAAAGCATTGTTCCAGGTTCTTCAGTCTTAAAACAAAACCATTCTTACATAGCCTTCTGATTGCCAAACTAGTCTGAATAGTATCTTTTACATTTATTTTTAGAAATGTGACAGTAGGGATGTGCCACAACCTGCTGGGCGTGTGATTACATCTGAATTGAATGTTGCAATTAATCCTTTCTATCTATTCTATCACCTCCTTCTCCTCTACACTTGCCTCGTTCTAGTACACATGCGCTGACATACAAGCCAAGAAGCCAGAGAGGAATATTCACATAGTCCCAACGGATTAGCTTCCAGATGCTTGGAGAAGTTCCACATATCCGCATATCTATATACTTAGCTTAATCCTGAGTCTGGGCCACCACCTGGCATTTGGAAATCTCTAGTACGGGTCCTGTGGGGATGAAAGGAAGATATGCAACAGAAGGGTCCAGCCAGAGCAATGCCCTCTATCTTTCTATCCATTGTGTATGTTAAAATTCATGGCTACTGTCTTTACCATATTAATATTAAAATACAGTATGACTGACTTTTAAAAGGATCTCAGAGTCTTTGGGGATTAGCAGACTGGCTACCTAGTCCTTCAGAGGTTAAAAACAGTCCTTCAGTTCATTTTATACGCATCAGATTTTCCCAACCTTGGCAATTTTAAAATATGTGGATTTCAACTCCCATAATTCCAAGGTGCCATGCTGGCTAAGGAGTTCTGGAAGTTGAAGTGCACACATCTTAAAGTTGCCAAGGTTGGGAAACCTGATGTACTTGTTACATGTTCCTTACATTCAAATGTTTGTAACTTTGGCTTTCCACATCAGATCCTGAGCTTGGGACTCTGCTACTTTTAAGAACTGGATTTGTTTAAACAACAAACACATGCTAATTCAGCAAGTAGCATTTCCTCCTCCTTTTACTTTCTTCAAATGGCTGCTGCTTAAGCCCTGTTCCTGCACCACACCCTATTTCTAAACAATTTCACTTATCAGATTCCAAGGACCCCAGGCATTTAAATATACATAAAAGAAAGTCTCTCTCACAACTTTGAAATATGTATGGAAAAAAAGACCTCAATAAAAAACCCTTCAGTCACTGTCAGCCTCTCCCATATAACAGGCACCCTAACAGCAGTTTCAGTGATCATGTATACGTGCATATTAATGAGATATCACAGATCAAACTCCCACAATGAATGGCAAGACTCACCTTCATGTAAAGCTTTAAATGAGATGATTTTCTTTTCATGGTTAAGACTGCCAGGCAGAAAAAAAAGCATGCATCTGAGCAATTTTGTTAAGGTGTCCACACACTGGTCACCTTGGACATGTTGTGAAATAACATGTGTGATCAGCACTCAGCATTGTTATGTGGCTAACATCCTATTTTGGATGAAAAGCTGTGATGCTGGTATAGATAATCCATCTGTTCTCGAAGGACAAGAGGGTTTTCTTTAACTCATTGTCTTTTTAGCTTGGATTGTCTAGGGCAGGGGTAGGCAACCTCAGCTCTTTTATGACTCATGGACTTCAACTCCCAGAAGTCCTGAGTCAGCTGACTCAGGAATTCTGGGAGTTGAAGTCCATGAGTCATAAAAGAGCCGAGGTTGCCTACCACTGGTCTAGGGTGATCAATAAAAACAAGCCAGTTCTCAAGCAGAAGACTTCCCTCCAGCAATCCAATTTTTCTAGCTGCAGAATGCCTGAAATTGAACCTGCCCCTTCCGCCTGGAAAACTTGCTCAGAAGCACCTGTGTTTTAATTTGTACGTGACTTGCCCTTGGAACAAGTGCAGGGGATAAGCTTTCTTGCAAGTTGATTATCCATGCTCAGAATGACAGTCTAATTTCCATTTAGTTGCATTTCATTTTTACTCCTGACTTTCCATTGAAAATAATAATATATATATATACAGGGTTGCAACTGGATCTCCGAATGTCAGGACTGGACAAGAACATTGCCAGAAAGAGATTAACTGGTATGACTCAAACACTATGCAGGTATAACGGGTGGAACAGGGTTGGGGGATGTGGGTGTGTAAACGTGCTCCACCCCTATTTTCCCATGCAGTTTCTGTACTGATCTTTGCACTGATCCTCACTCTGAGTCTGGAAAGCCTGCTTATCTAGTTCTCCAGTCATCAGTCAGGGCTGTAATGCAAGTATGTGTGATCATATCTCCCAAATCTACATGTTTGCAGGTGGATGCTTTTAGGCGTGTTTTAATGAAAATTAGACAGAGCTTAAAATGGTTGCATGTTCAGTATTTGAGAAGTTGAGTATTTGAGGGCTAGGGGTCTTCAGTACTAGAGCTACAAGGCATGGTCTGTGCAAGATCAAGCAGCATTTCTCAGATCTGCTCATATTAAGAGAAGGATCAGTATGGTAAGCTTAGATAGAAAGATCAAGTGACATAGTGACATCTTGTTGATTTTTGGAGTGCATAGATGGCCTGGTTCTTCAGATACATTGAGATTGTAGTTCTTTAATTCCCAATCAACATTCTGGCTGGAAAGTTAGAAACAGCTGTTCCAATGTATTTGCAGGATGCCAAGAGGGGGACCGCTAATCTCATCATTTTAAAAGCCATCTGATACCAATGAGTCTTCGGCTTAGAGATTTACTTTATGCTGTACATTCAGGATACCTCTGTCAGCCATCCTTGGTTAGAATCCAACCCATTAAGTGACATTTATGCACAATAAAAAAGCCAATCTTAAAACATTAATCACTTGGATCAAAACAGCAAAATAACTAAGATTATCTGAAAGGCAGGTGTCTTGTAGGTTTTCACAGTCTGCTGTCTCAGATGCATGAAGTTTGGCTCTCCTTTGCCTAATCATACCTTGGATACAGTGAAACCAATCAGAGCCATGAGATCAAATGCCCATGAAAAGCATGAGACATGGTTAATAATATTTCAGTGTAAAACTTAATTGAATACAGTGGTAATTATGGCAGTGATGCCGATTGACGTCTACAGCAAGTGGTAGAAAAGCTCAGTAGGGATTGGATAGCATTTATAAGAGGAAACCACCAGAAATCTCAGGGCTTTAGCCTCAACTGGGAAGTAAAAAGATATTCTGCAAAAATGTAAAGGCATACCACTTCTGTACTGTTACCAAGAAAACTACATAGATGCAACTTCTTAATCACCAGGAATCAAGGGCATCTAAACAGACACGTTACCTTTAATTGGTGACAAATTACATCTTAGTTATGCTATGTTCATTCTTATCGTTTTTCCTTCCTAGCATTTTCACACGAGTTCAGGGTTTCCCCTTCCCTGTCAATCTAGTGTTAATCTATCGGTTGCGAAAGGAATTGACTGACTGGTCTGTCATCAAAGCCTGATGTCATGGGCTAGGAGAGAGTGGCTGGCCTAAAGTCACTCAGCTAGCTTTCATGCCTAAGGTGGAACAGTTTCCTGGTTTGTAGACTACTGTCTTAACCACTAGACTCAAAAGGCTCTCATTCCATATATATTCTTACAAGGGAGAAGCTATGGTCAAAGAATAGAATCAAATTTGATACTAAATTCTTACAGAACTCTTCTGCAATATCTGTTTCATATAGGTACTGCTCTGGTTACCCATGTGAAATCTCTGGGAACAAAATGTGCAACATCCCTACCCCTTTTTGTTAGGTTAGGCAGCCCCACTGCAATTGGAGCACACATATTCATGAGCATAGGCATTCCTTGATTACTGATTCAAGCAGCAACTGATTTTATGTTTAATCTAGCTGGAGGTATGTCCTATCTAAGGGGGATGGTGGCAAAATGTACAACAATATACAGTAAACTCAGCACTTAAAATACTGAATCAGCAGCAGTGAGAAAAGGCTAACAATATACCTAGCAATAAAATGGTCAAAATATTATCTGCTAAAAAGTGAAGAGAGAAAAACAGTAATGCAGCAAACTAGAAGGAAATCAAGTTGTACATCTAGCAAATTTTCTGGAACAAATGTATAGAAATTTAGATGGCTTTAGCTGGTTACAGGTGATGGGATGGGGTTGGATTTTATAAATGGATTTTAACTGTTAATCTGTATTAATTATTATGGGCACTAATTACTTTTTAATAATTTTTAATTTTTGTATCTTGTTTTTATGTATTGCCCTGTTCATCGCCCTGAGTCCTTCGGGAGAAGGGCGGTATAGAAATTAAATTAATAAATAAATAATAAATAAATTTACTTTAGATGTCTTGTACTGGTTACAATGCAGAATATAGTTTGAGTGTACTGTAACCAATAATTCTAGTTACATGAACACAAAGGACAGACCTAGGGTCTTCACATACAGGTAGTCCTCAACTTACATCCATTTGTTTAGCTATTGTTCAAAGTTACAACAGCACTAAAAAAATGACAACTAGTTCTTGCACTTACCACTATTGCATCATCCCCAAGGTTACATGATCAAAATTCAGGCACTTGACAACTGACAATGTATTTATGATGGGTTACAGCATTCTGAAGTCATGTGAACAACATTTGATACCTTCCCAGCTGGCTTCCAAGAAGCAAAGTCAGTGGGGGAAGCTTAATGACCACATGATTTACTTAACAACTGCAGTGATTCGCTTAACAACTACAAAAAAAACCTGTAAAATCAGGCACAACTCACTTAACAGCCGCCTTGCTTAACAACAGAAATTCTGGTCACAAGTGGGGTCATAAGTCAAGGAGTATCTGTACCATTTATTGTAGAAATTATCAGCAACCGTACTCAGTCACCCACAGGGCCAATGGGAGTAGGAATTCAGTGACTTCTGAAGAACCACCAATTTTCCAGGTGAAAATCAGCCGTTAAGAAACTGCAACACAACTCACTACTGTTGTTGTTGTTCTTACTGTTCAGTATATTTAAATCAGTATCGAAAGCGCTCTCTCTTTCCACGTTTCCCCACAACCACCACCCTGTGAAAAAGGGTGAAGTGATCTTCTGTGGCTGACAGCGAATTAAGCTTTCCCTTTTTATTCCAACAACTGAACCACTACATTATTTTAATCGGGTTTTACTAGGGAGTAAACCTATATTAACAAATTGGCCTCCTGAGCAAAGGAGCAGTTGCCAAACTGGCTTCTCTCCCTATGTTGTACTAGAACTCTCAGCCGATCAGGAGATCTAATCCAAGGCACCCATAAAGGTAAGTAAGGCTGTAGAGTTGGCCCTAAAGAAGCTGAAGGCCAGAGAGCCGTTGGCATTACTTGTCTGGGCCTCACAGGGTGGATTATGGGAGTTGTTGTCTAGCTCATTTAGCTGAGGGAGGGAAAAAACACCCACATTGCTCATGCCCTGCGTTTTTGCGTGTGCTGACAAGGAAACGAGCGGGCCAAGAACTCGCGTGAGGCCGACTGCTGCGTCTTTGGAGTTCGCCTTCTAATCCAAGTCATTTTTCTTGGCTCGGGCCTCTCCTGGCCAAACCGCGAAGCTGCTGGAAATTCGCTACCTGTCACGGTCCCCGAGTTCGAAGCCCGGCGGGTCTGACTCAGCAGAAGGCAACCGCCAGGCTCCCTGGCGAGGTGCGGAAGGAACAGCGGCACCATCGGGGCAAATCGTCAGACCAGCACGCCCCGGCGGAGACCCGACGGTAAAGCTGGTCGTCGCCGCCGCCGCTCTGGCTTCTCTTTACAGCACCGAACATAAAACGGCGCCCGCCGCGTCGCTCGGTTTTCCGGCGGGGAGAAGACCGAAGGGGCGGGGGGGGGGGCGGCGGGGGAGCCATTTAATCGTCTGGCTCTTTATGGAAACCAGCTTATAACCACTAGGGGGCCGTCTTTCTCCTTGCTTTTGCGCCTGCAAGGTAGGAAGAAAAAAACAACAACAACAGAGCCCTGATCTGAATGCTCAGCTGGTTGCGGAGGGAGAGGGGCGGAATATGGTATGGGCGGCGGGACGTGGGGTAAAGGAGAGACCGTCGGGAAACCCAACGGCCGTGTCAAGATCGGGCCGAAATTCCAAAGCGGAGGCCCGGTGGTTTCGCGAGCGGCTCGAGCCGTTCCTTTTTCCGAGCTGGGATATATATATATATTTTGTGGGGGGGGGGGGGGAAAGAGAGAGGCGGGCGGGGAAAGACGGTCCATTATTTTGGATGGTGGCGCTAAGCCTGGAAAATCTGCCAAGCGAAATTGCACCATCGGAGCGGTCTAACTTTAGTGGGTGGGGACGAGGGTGCTTCCTTAAACAGTCCGGAGAAGGAGAAGAGCGGAGGGAACCGGGTAGGGGCGCGCTTCTTCTTCTTCCTGGGCGGCGGCTGCTGCCGCTGCTACTGCTGGTGTCGTCGCCGTCGCCACTACTCTCCTCTTGCTCAGCCCAGCCCAGCCCAGCCCGGCCCGCGCTTCTGGATCTATCGCCTAACACGTGGGGGCTCTCTCTCTCTTTTTTTTTTTTTTGGCGCGGCGGAAACTTTCGACGGATACTTTGCTCGCCCACTTAGACACGCGCTCGGTGACAGCGGCGTGGGACTCTCGCCGTGGCATCGCGGGTGGGAGAGAATCTCAGCTCCACGCGGATCCAGCCGCTCTTTTCGGCCAGGGGTGTGTGTGTGTGTGTGTGCCTCCCTGCCTTCTCCCGCGATTGGAATTCCGCCCCTCCGTTATTGATTCTCCGGGGGCTCCGACCGATAGTCCCACCCCCCCACCGCCGCCGCCGCCGCTCCTCCCTTTTCCTGAGAAATGTGGCCGGCGAGCCTTTTCCACGAACCCGCTCTAGTTTTCCCGAGGCGGGAGTCTGCCCCCCCCCTCTCCCCTGTGCCTGCCGTACCTCCTCGTTTTGTGCCGTCCGGTGTAACTCAAGAAGATCTGGCTAGGACGAGGGAGGACGAGCGAGTTAAATCCACAGGAACGCGCCGGGGTTGCTGGCTGTCCCCCCCCCCACCCCGTGACAGAAGGTAAGCAGGGAAGGGAAAGGAGCGAGCGGCCGAGTACGCACGCGTGTGCTCGGAGCTCCTTTTTGCAATGGTTCGGCTCTTGTCAGTTTCAACGTGCTCGCGGGCTGGCGTGAACCGTGGGGCCTTTAAATCCCCAGGCTTTCTTTTTTTTTGGGGGGGGGGTGGGAAGGAGAGGGAAGGGGGATCGTTCTCGGGCGCCTTCGATCGAGCTCTCCGCGCGGACCTCGTTTCCTGGGGAGCCCTTCGATTGTCGTGATGGGCAAGGGCGGCTCTGGTGGTTGTTGTTTTTTGCAAGCGGTCGGGTGGCGTGCGTAGGTTCCCCGGGCAGACACCGAAGCTGCTTTTCCACACGTTTCGTGCAGATCCTCCTCCCTTCCCTTCCCCCCCGTTGGAAACCTACCTACTCGGGTCAGCGTAATTCTTTCCTTTTTTTTTCCTTTTCCTTTTTCCAAGGCGCATTTCCAAAAGGGCAAGAAGCTAGTTGGCAGTTTAAAGGTACACTTGGTTTATTAAACCCGCCAGCGAACCAAAAACGGGGCTAAAATGGAACGTCGTTATTAAGGATCTGTAGCTCCCCCGATCGTACGGGTATGTTTCTCTCTCTCTCTCTCTCCCACTAAACCCCCCCCCCCGGTCATTGTAAGAAGCAACGGTTTCTTTTGAAGCCCAGGCGAGGCTTTCTCCGGACGAGAGCAGCTGGGAGTTTGGGGCTGGGTCTTTGCGGGCGAGATGAGAAGTTTCTGCCTTCAACTGGCCTACAAAGTCCCAGTTCTCGGCTCTTAACTTTGCGGTGCGACTGGGCGCTACCCTGAGGGGAGAGGACCGACGCGGGCGAGGCAACCGCCGAAAAGGCGTTTCTATTGTCAGGGTGCGGGAAAGGGTCACAAAGGTCTGGGGGGGGGTCGGTGAAATAATTCCTCCCGTTTGGGAATGTGCGCTTTAGGGAAGGCTGTTCTTCTCCTTCCTCACCCGCGACACACACCCACTGCGATTGCGATTTTCCCCTACGAAAGGAAGCACCAGGCAAAATCGATCCCTCGATCCAGTCCAAACGGAGCCCAAATGGAAGGTCGCGTCCCTTTTAGAGGAAGCGCGTGCTTAACTTTTCCTGGCGAACGGTGCCGGGTTCCTAACCGTAGAAGAAATTTAATTTTTCTCTTGAGTTGTTCGGTTGCGATAGGCCTTCATACCTATTTCAAACGTACAGAACGTACTGACATTTTTTTAAAAAAATAAAAATAAAAAATAAACAGACGAATAAATAAGGATCACAAATACTGATGTTAAAATTTAAATAGAAATGGGACCTATTGGAAATATATATCTAATGCAACCAACTGGACGTTATTGGCGAATTACTTTTTTGAACGTGCTTGAAGTTTTCCATCCTTTCCTTTTCCCATGTTCACGTAAAATGTATTTTTATGTCTGCCAAATTTGCAAGTCATTGTAATCATGTCTGGTTCGGGCCCTTTTTTCCCCTCTATGTTCTTTAGGTGTTTTTTAAAAAAAAATGCAGTTTCTTTCCAAGAGAAAAAAATGATAATCATAACTGGAAATAGTATGAGTATTAGTGATTATCATATTGTTTGTAAGAATGCTTTTTTAAAAATCTTATTTATCAAGCGAGGCAGCTTTTGAAAATAGATGGTCAGTATTCCTAATTGCTGTGATTGATTTATATAAATGATGGAGTTCTGGGGAAAAAATACTAAATATACTGTATTCTGAATAATAGAAGTTAATTTGATTTTACCTACATGTCGCACTGTAGAAAGCCTTTAAGTAAAAACACTTTATAAGCAGAATTCTTGGCTGTATAATTTCAGTGTACACATATTCAGAAATATAATGCATTTAGGAGAAATGATTTCTAAATAATTGTGTGTACGACACTGGCTTTTAAAAGTTTATCCAAATGTTAATACCTGGGGGGCGGGAGTTATAAATAAACACATTAACGATTCTTTCCATAAATAATGTGAGCTTTATGGTATAATTGTCCTATATCCCCATAAGACTTAACCACAATATTCACTGCGGTATAAATCCTTCTGGTGATGGATTTTCAAACAGTCTTGACAACTTTCCATTTTAAAATTTCTTTACAGGGAATGAAAAGCACAGCTCTTTTTTTAGAGCTGTGTCTTTGTACACTTCGTTCAGACTATACAACAATGACAATCCATCTGCCTATTGATATGGGCATATTCCATCTGCAGTTTACACCCCATTTCATTCATAAAATAAAAATCTATGTCCATCCACTAAAACATATTTATTTACCACAATCATACATATTGGTAAACATCAGTTAAAACTATCATTAAAAGAGGGACTAATTCAACACAGGTTTAAAAAAGCCTTTAGTATGAATTGGCAATACAAATATAAATAAAAACTTATAATTAGTGTACAAAAACTTTGAAAGCCAGCTGGGAGATGGGAATATTTTATCTTTTATGGTCCAAAGATGTCAACCAAGATCTCATTTAAGACAGAGATCAAGAAGCAACTCTTTTCATTATATACGTCTATATCTTCTGGATGAACAAATCATTCTTATAGTTCTAAATGTACACATTTGGGGGAAATGAATGTCATTGAACTCTGTGAACATTTTGAAGTGATCGTTCAGTTAGGACTATGGTGCTAACTTTTAATCCATAGTTTGGAATTTAACATTTCGGTAATAGAAACACATCAAAGACGTAAAGGCCAAGTAAATATGAACAATTTTAATACCATTTATTTTTCTAAAGGCTTCAGTTTTGGTATTTTGCATTGGTACTATATTTTTCAAAATGATTTCTATGAAGAAGCAGAATTATTGGTATTTCTATTGTAAAATCTTTCATACACAAAAATTCAAATGGATTTTATTCAGTGTTACTAAATTACCTACAACTGTGACTATACATTCCAGCAAACTAAAAATCCAAGTGTATTCTGTGAGATCTGATCCATTTGTAAGTGAATGCGTTAAGAATTTCTGGTGTCCGTTTGGGCCTTGTTCTATTTTCTTAGAAATACTCTTTAATGATTGTCAGATCAGCTTTTTCTCTAAAGAAGTATGCATGGCGCAGTTCTATGTCGGGTTTATTTGGGAATGAATTCTGCTCTTCCAGGAAATTTAAGATCTAATTTAAATTTAACAGGCATAGGATCTGACTTCTGTGCTACAGTCCTCAGAAAGAAACTCTGGTCCCATTCTTTGAGACTTACTGCTAGAATAAGTGTTCAGACTAAAGTCAGTGTCACTCCTTTTTCAGTAAAAAACAAACTTTAGTAGGTAAATGTGATTTTACTTTACTTTTAAAGTTACTTTGTTAGCTTTTTTCCTGTTCTAGAGGGATACGCTTAATATATTAACACATGTATTGCTATGTTATTTTATCTTTTTATATCCCATATTAGCTTATTAATTGCCCTGGATAGCCCATAAACAGTAGCTTTGATTATTTAAATAATAAAAATCCAGAGCAAGAAATATGCTTTACATTTGTGTGTGTGTGTGTGTGTGTGTTCATATTCATTCTATATAATCTCCCAAACCCTAACTTATTTAATAGACACATTTTTCATGGAGGCAAACATACCTTATTTTCAGATCTAAATATTTTTCATCATGTAGTAAATCTGACTAAAGGAAAATCCGTTTGCCGTGAAAAACAAATAGAACAATTTTTTATGTGTTCCTCTTTTATCATAAGAGGGATCCTCCTCTGTGGCCTACACAAGGATGCCCTAATAAGCAGGCATATACATAGAATGAAGGCTACTGCTAAGCTTGTAAGCCGCCCTGAGTCTTCGGAGAAGGGCGGGATATAAATGGAATTAAAAATAAAATAAAAATAAATCTCATTGTGTAGGAAACTCAGTTCTCCAGACTTTGCATTTTATGTAGTCAATAGGAAAAATGACATTTCCCATTACATTTTTCTGGGTTAGTTTTGTCGCTTAACCCTAACATGAAGTAGATGTGTGAGCTCAGTGGAGGAAGAGAGGAAATGTCATCCTTTGGGGGCACTTATGTCCAATTATCATTGAATTTTCTACTCTAAATTCTCTTTGGAACAGCATTTCTTGAGCAAGTCCCTTAGCACAGCTTTGGAAAGAAGAGGAGCTTCTCTAAAGTCCTTCTGCAGCTAGGCCAACGCCCGTCAAAAGTATTAGGACATGATCTAGCACAGGGTGATGTGTCCTGGAGTATTTATTAAAATTAAATGTAAATTTGTACTGGATTGGATTCCAAACATTTTGCAAGGTGTTCTCGCATATGCTGCAATAGATTTGTTTCAAGAAAGCATTATGGGATTGATCGAAAGCGATGTGAATGCGAAATCCTTAGTTAAGAACGCATTCTTAAAATGTCTTCCCGTGAGAAGATTGAAAGACTTTAGAAGGCCTCATAGATGATTCTAGGCTTGGATCCTGCGACTGCAATCCTTTGTGTACTTCTCCGAAGCCCACAGGCTGCATTTACACTGCAGCATTTTCATAAGAAACTGTGTGAATAGAGTTGTGCTGTAAATCCTCTGAATATTAATATTTGTAAAACTCTTGTGATAACCGCCAAAGTAGTTTGGGGAAAACCAAAAGAGCAAATGTTCTTCAAGAATTGTATGAGCTCAATTCGCATATTAGCTGGAACTCTGGAAGATTAACACTGATGTATAAAGTATTTCATTTAGATGTTTCAGCCTTTGGTTTATATATTTCCTGATCTCAGACCTTTGGATTTTAATAGGAAAATTTTAAAGTAAGCATGCTTTCAGTTTTCTCTCATTATCCTTTTGTTATATTGCAGTTGCACTTGTATTCTTTTCTTTGAAGAAACTCCAGAGGTACTAACCACAAAGTAATCCACTTCTTCCTTGCGCCATGTCACTTAAGCTATTCTTTAACCTTGTTTTTTTTTTGTTTTCTACAATACATGAAGCTGCTAGTAGCCCTGCAGAAAAAGGGAAGAAAACCTTAAAAAAAGGGGGGGGGAGAAGAGACACCCGATTAATTTGGAATGAGAAAACTTTGTGTATGTCTACGTGCTTCTCTTGTTAGATCTGGAAATTGCCCCATTATATCCCCTGCACCCCATTAAAACCGTGGAATGCTATTTTACAGTTAATAAAGTCTAGTGAATTCATTCATGCATCTATATAGTTTTTCTAGCAAGAACATGGACGATTCATAACATCTCGTCCTAGTGAATTCATTCACGCATCTGTGTACTTTTAGTAGCAAGAATATGGAAGTTCTTTGCTACCGCCTTCTGGGATCCTTTATGACTTACCAGTCTGGCCTATAGCCCAGGGATTTCCCTGTGGCCTCCTGTCCAAACACAAAAGAGGTCCAAGCCTGTCTTACTTCCAAACCCAATTGCTTATCTGTCATTTTCCAGCTTCTAGTCCAGTGGTGGCGAACCTATGGCACGGGTGCCAGAGGCGCCACTCAGAGCCCTCTCTGTGGGCACCCACGCCATGCCCCAGAGGTGGCAACTGTCCCTCTTCAACCAGCTGCCTGCTAATACGCCAAGGTCCCACGTGGCCGCATGCATCCCGGCACGGCTGGTTTCCCTCCCCCCCATCCCGTCCCTCCTGGCCTTGCATGCTCTCCTTTTCCCAGGCATGACCCACTGCATCACCTCCTCAGCTGTTGGCCGACCATCCATCTTGGAGGCGGCTTCTTTGAACCGCTGGCGATGGGCTGCGGAGCCCCCGAGTGCGCCTGGAGAGGGGCCGGCAGGCTGTGGCTACTGACGGACACTGTTGGCCCCTGTGCGCTCGCTGGCCTCTGTGTGCGGGGGCCGATGGTGTCAGGCAGCAGCCGCCCCAGCCCTTGCCTTGCCCCATGGCAATGGCACCCCCACCCTGCCTCGCCTCACCCCACCTGCCAGAGACCACCTGGAGCTCCCCCAACCCTGCCCACCCCCCACAGGTGTCCCTCCCCACCAGCAACATTGAGGTGACCACACCCACCTTGGCCACACCCACCCAATCTTCCATGACCACCACAGCCACACCCACCCAGTGGGCCACGCCCACCTGGCACCCAGTGATAAGTGGGTTTTGGGTTGCAGTTTGGGCACTCGGTCTCTAAAAAGTTCGCCATCACTGTTCTAGTCAGTCAGAACAACGGGGACACCTATTATGCAAGGGGTTTGTTTAGCAGAAGGGGAGTTTAGCTCAGGAGGTTTCATGGGGGTCTGTAAGAAAAAAGCAGGAACTCTGCCAAGAATCTGGATTCTGCTGTGATCTGTTTGTGCCTCCTGGAATTCTAGTCTTGCAATTCCCTTCTTTCCTTAAGACTCTTCTCAGATTCAGATGGGAGGGGGAGAGAGATTGCTTAAAGCAGACAAACCAATAACTTTGGGAAAGAAACACAGAGTCCTGTTTGGAAAGAGTAAGCATCTGCTTTTGAGTACAGATTTCATTGCTTGTCTCCTCCATTTTCAATGAAAACTGTACTTCAGGGTTTTGCTATCCTTTAAATAGACAAGTCATTCTGTTTGAAGATTCACCCTGATATTTTGCCTTGTGCAGATTTTCTAGGAATGGTTTAAATATTTGTATTCAAAATGTAACATAATAATCCATCCTTTTCTTTGGTATACTGGGAAATTGCCCAGTGGGAGTTCAAGTATTTGCACAGTTCTTCTGCAGGCACCTTCATATTTTTGACGTGTACAAGGCTATCTGTTCCTGTTCTACAGTATGTATTCTTACTGGCAGTGCTTGAGTGTGCATCCTTCCTGTAAATGTTTGGGCAAAAACAGAAAGAAAGAAAAAAGATTGACGTGACTTCTCTTTTCTAGGCTAGCAAGCTGACATAGGGGCAACGTGCCAAAGCAAACCTATAAACCTACTCCAGGCCCCATTCCATGTTTTAGCTGACTATCATGTTTGCTGTGGCCAAACAAGTGTTCAACCGGTGTTTTTCTGCAAGAATCCTGCAATGTATGAATGAGTGAATTGTGTTTCCCTTGTGAAAGGGGAAATGGACGAGCAGCACCAAAACTTACGTGTATGTATTTATGTATGGCGATATATAATACCTACAGCATTACTGATATAACAAATGTTAAATACCTGAAAAAATGTTTATATTTCATTGGTTAGCTTGTGGTATATTAAAGGAAAAAAACAAAAACAAAAAAAAAACATTTGCAAATGCTCAGGGACACGTGAAGGAACCTTCCAAGAAGGTATTATGGGTTGGCCACCTGTTTGGCAGGGACAGGGTCCTTTGGATTCATTCTGTGGCGCCTGAACTCACCCATTCATTCTGATTAGAAGGCATCTTGCAGACTGAATGAGAATGACTGAAGGAGTTGCCGGGTAATTGAGAGAATGAAATTCTGTCGTGAGCAAGAGGAGTCTCTTCAGTTTGGGAACCCCAGAAGATTGGCTTTTGGGGTATCAGCTAGCGGCTTAAGCGAGGGCCAGTTTATAAGGCCATAAAACGATCCATAAAACAATGGCAATGAAGTCACTGATGCCTAGAATCTCTCTGACCTCTGGGTCAGGCTGCCTATCCTGGTCTAGCCCCAGGGCCTAGCTGCCTTGTTCGCAAACCTATTATTGTTGTTCGACTTGTTAAAACAATGCTCAAGTTAAGCCCTTGTTTTCTCTATCACATATTAAGGATCCTCCTTATCTTGGAACAACAAAGGATTCCTTCTTTGGTGGAGATAAGGCAGTATTGTTGCTTTACCCCCTCCCTCCCCCCCCCAGTCCTTGGGATAGCATTGGAATGAAAATCTAGATAAATAACCTTGTGATCCTGCTATCTCCCTCACCCATTCCTAATTTCTTTTGAGTCTTTGAGTAACTTGGTTGGAAGGCTTCTGCGTGTCCATCAATTACTAGAGACTGACTAATGGAAGGCATGGGCTGAATTTGAATCTGCAGAATTGCAAAACACGTTTGCGCTCAGAAAAAAGTCCCACATTCATACTTGAGAGTAATACCCCATGGAATGGTGGGGAGATTTTAGCCTTTAGGGTGTGACTTCTTGCATGCCAGCAGAAGGTACTAATGATTTGGACATTAAAATGCCATATTTTTTTTAATATAGCCTTTTTTGGAAGTATGGGAAGTATTCATATATGGGGATATAGGAGGGCTGTGCAGGGCTTGTCCAACTAACTTCCTTATCCTGGGAAGTAGCATGAGCCATATTGTGTTCATCCTGGAGAAGGGTTTCTCCTGACCCATCCCTGGTTCTTGAACATTATTTGGGAAGTCAAGATTTAATCTAGGAATAAAAAAGAAAATGTCAAGAAACAACTCCCCCCCCCTTCTTATGGTCAGAATGAAATTGAAACGAGGAACCCAGAACATTTTAGGTACAGGTAGTCCTCAAGTTATGACCACAATTGACCACAAAATTTATGTCACTAAGTGAAGGAGTTGTTAAGTGAGTTTTGACCCATTTCGTGATTTTTCGTGTCGCAGTTGTTAAGTGAATCTGGCTTCCCCATTGACTGTGCTTCTCAGAAAGTCGCAAAACATGACCCCGGGATGCTGCAACCATCATAAATACCAGTCAGTTGCCAAGCATCCTAATTGTGATCACTTGACCATGGGGAAACTGCACTGTTCATAAGTCACCATTTTCAGTGTCATTGTGAAATATATAGTAAGAAGTCATTTTTTTCAGTGCTGTTGTAACTTCAGACAGTCACTAAATGAATGGTTGTAAGTCAAGGACTACCTGTACACACTATATTTCAATCAATTGATGCAGGTTCTTCCAATTTGGGCTTGAATCCTGATGATTCTTCAAGAAGGTTTTTCAGTGGCTCCAGTTTACTTTAGCATTTTTTAAAGGCTCCTCTGTGTGTGAGAGAGACTGTGTTTGTGTGCGTGTAGACATGTTTCGTTTTCACCCAACAGATTGAGATTGTTAGGACAGCCTCTTTGTTATGGAAGGAACCCTTGTACCCCATGTAACACTGGTGTTTCTACCCTGTGAGACATGGCTAATGGACGGTATCAAAAGTGGAGCTCTAGGGAAGATTTTGAATTGGGGACAGAGCCAGTTAAATATTTCTGTCCTCCTACTTGCCCCATTCCATTTGATTTTGAATTCAGAGTTTGCATTGAGTTGAAGCATAATCACCTCCCCCAAACATAAGAAACGGTTGTACGTGTGCATGTAAAACTGAATTAGAGCATTTACGGTATGTTAGGGTGGTTGCTAGTGTGGAAAAATAGAAATGAGCCTTATGTGAAATATGCATTTTAGCTTATATTGGGCAAATTTTTGTATTTATTTATTGGTGTCTTTGAGTTCATGTTGATGCCTGGCAACTGCCTTGTCGTGTCCCTGCAATTTTTTTTTTATTGAAAAGTTTTAAAATACAGTTTTCCTTTAAAAATCCCCCCTTCCCCCTCCCTCCTCCCCCCTCCCTACCTCCCCCCCTCCCCCCCTCCCCCCCCCCGACTTCCCAGAGCTAAATACAAGGTATATATATAAAAAGCAATCATAAACAATCATATACTAACAATTATAAACTCTAAAATCCATCACTCTCTAGCTTATATAAGATAAAACAAATAATAATAATATTGAATATGTAT
Source organism: Vipera berus (assembly GCF_964194415.1). Taxonomy (NCBI): domain Eukaryota; kingdom Metazoa; phylum Chordata; class Lepidosauria; order Squamata; family Viperidae; genus Vipera; species Vipera berus. The sequence goes on along the minus strand of NC_138203.1, from coordinate 145,740,821 downwards.
AAAAAGAAACTAAAATAATAAAAGAAAAAAAAAACGGAAGAAGACTTATTCAAATGCTACATAAAACTTCTTAACCCTATACTTGTTCTGGATAAAATCAATCCATTTTCTCCATTCCATAATATAGCGTTCTTGCGAATGATCTTTCAAATAGGCCGAAATCTTCGCCATCTCTGCCAGGTCGGAAACCTTTAAAGTCCACTCCTCTATGGTCGGCAGTTCCTCTTTCCTCCAGTATTGGCCTATCAGAAGTCTTGCCGCCGTAATTAAGTTCAAGTGTCCCTGCAATTTTTATGGCAAGGTTGTTTGGAAGTGGTTTGCCCTTGCCTGCTTTCTAGGGCTGAGAGTGTCCGGCCTAGGATCACCCAGCTGGCCTCATGCCTAAGGGAAGACTAGAACTCGCAGTCTTCCGATTTCTAGACTGGTGCCTTAACTGTATATCAAACTGGTTGTAACTAGGTGTAAAAAGTGGGGTTACAGATTTGTGAAACTTTAAAAATGGTAGAAAGTTTGCTTGGGAACTGGCCTCCTGTGGTTTTAAGGCGCCTAAACCAGCACCATCAGTATTAATTGATTCATCAGAGCAGTTGCAAAGTCTGTTCTTTCACGTTTGTGGAGAACTGGCCAAAAAAAATTACCTTGTATGCATCACATTTTACTTTGTGATTTATTTAAAACGTTCATAAAGCTGCCGATCTTATAACCAAAATCTGGGCGGCTCCCAATCAAAAGTTAAAAGCATCAAAGCCATATTAAAACTATAAAAACTAAACACATTACAAACAAAAAAACCTGGCGGCTAGTCAAACTTCTAATGTGCAATTATCCAATCTTATCCCCGCGCTTGGGGGGAATGCCAGATTTTTAAAGCTTTACGGAGGACTAGAAGGGCAGAGCTCTGCCAGACTTCACAGGGCAGAGGATTCCACAGGGCGGGAGCTGCCCTGGAAAAGGCCTGTTTCATAGCTCCCATCAGATGGCAATATTTAGGGGAGGGGACTGAGAGGCTGCCCATCTTATCTCACCAGGTAAGATGGGTAGATGTCCTTAGGGAAAGATGGTTCTGCGGATAGCCTGGCCCTGTGAGGTATAGGGCAGGGCCCCCCAACTCCCGGTCCGTGGACGGGTCCCGGGCCACAACATGCCAGCAACCGGGCCATGCAAAGCTCCATCCATGGGATGCAGGTAGCACACAAAACCATGCCCTGCCCGGTCCACGGAAAAACCTCTCCACGTAACCGGTCCCTGGTGCCCAAAAGGTTGGGGACCTCTGATATAAGGCTTTAGAGGTGACAACCAGCACCTTGAATTGTGCTGGCACCTTGAATTGCACCCAGAAAGAAACTGGACGCCAGTGCAGCTTGCACAACAGAGGTGTGACATGGGCAAACCTGGCGGCCTCCATTACAGGTAGTGCTCAACTTAAAAACTATTAATTGTGCCCGGAATCACAGTCATAAGTCATGCTGATTGTTTAACAGGTCAGCATGTGACTGTGCCCAATTTTACAACCTTTTTTGCAGCAGTCATTAAGTGAATCACTACAGTTGTTAACTGAATTCATGAAGGGAGGTTTTGTTTTGTTTTGTTGCCAAAAACTGAAAATAAACACTGGTTTCCAGCAAAAAACGTAAATCACGATCACATGATTACAGGTGCTGCACGCGACTGTAAATGTGAGCTGGTTGCCGAGTGCCCCAAATGCAACCAGGTGACCACAGGAGGGGGTAGCTGTCAGAACTTTGATTCTGAGTCATAAATAGCTTTGGGTAGGTCCATCTTAAATTTGAACCATTTCTAAGCGACCGTCATAACTTGAGGACTGTCAATACTGTGTCTGCTGCTGCATTCTGGGCCAGATTATGTCAGTTGGAAGTTTCCAGGTGGTCTTGAAGCACCATGCATTTTCATGCGTTTGCGCCAAAATATAGTATTGTTATAGAAATGAGTCTCGGGCAGTTTTTTTTTGGGGGGGGGCAGTTGATGTGATGAAAGCTGCCTTTGTCCATAAGAGGGGTTTCCTTGCCGATGATAAGGGACTTACTTGTTTTTTGCAAGATAACAGCTCTTTTCTCAGCTGTGCTCATGGATCAGTGTACAAAGTCCTAAATAATTAATATTTCTTTTGTATGGTTCAGAATAAGCTTTGGGAATGACAAGGTGAATGATGGGAATAGCCTGTGACGTGGTTCCTTGAAATAAAAACTTTCTACAGATGGCTCCCTAATTGTGGAATTCCCTCCGTCATGGTTAAATTTTAGGCAACAACAACTCACTTGTTTGGTATGTCGTGTAGCCCTAGAATTATAATCCTCTTTAAATTAATATTTGTGACGTTAGAGCTACTTATTTATGTTTCTATTGTAGGTTTTTTTCCCCGATAGATTTTAATATTATACAGTGTGGGGGCCATTTCTTTGTTGTTCAATGCTTAGGGCCCTCAAGAAAGCACGGCAAATAAATAGTAATGATAATAAAAGAAAGTTGGCATTCATTAATTGTTGCTGTAAGTTATACAAATGAGCTAGAAAAAGAGCTAATTATTATAGTCGTTCTCTTAGCCTGTGGTTTCTCCATCATTTATAGTATACAGTATTGGTGATGTGATATATCTAGAGCCCAGTTTATTATAGGATTCTGGTTTCTGGGCAGGGTAATTTATTTATTGTATTGTATTATTGAATTTAGGGGACGCGGTGGCTCAGTGGGTTAGGACGCTGAGCTTGTCGATCGGAAGGTCGGCAGTTTGGCGGGTCGAATCCCGAGTGCCGCGTAACAGAGTGAGCGCCTGTTACTCGTCCCAGCTTCTGCCAACCTAGCAGTTCGAAAGCACGTAAAAATGCAAGTAGAAAAATAGGGACCACTACGGTGGGAAGGTAACAGCGTTCCGTGCGCCTTTGGCGTCTAGTCATGCCGGCCACATGACCATGGAGATGTCCTCGGACAAACGCTGGCTCTTCGGCTTTGAAACGGAGATGAGCACCGGCCCCTAGAGTCGGAAACGACTAGCACGCATGTGCGGGGGAAACTTTACCTTTACCTTTTTTACCTATTATTGAATTTATTTGCCGCCCATCTTATAACAAAATATCATACAAATGACTCTGTTGGGTGATGTCCCAATGGAGAAATTGTATTATGAATTAGTCCAGTTTAAATTCTACTTTTCTTCAACTTACAACCATTCTTTTAGTGACTGTTCAACGTTACAACAAAAAAAGTGACTTACGACCATTTTTTCACACTTATGACCTTTGCTTCATCCCCATGGTCATGTGATCAGAATATGGATGCTTGGCAACTGGCCTGTATTTATGATGATTACAGTGTCCTGGGGTCATGTGATCACCTTTTGTAACTTGATAAAAGTCAGTGGGAAAGCAAGGTTTACTTAACAACTTCAGTGATTCATTTAACGACTGTGGCAAGAAAAGTCATAAAATGAGGCACACATCACTTAACAACTGTCTTGCTTAACAACACAACTATTGGGCTCAAATTGTGGTCATAACCTATACCAGGGGTAGGCAACCTTGGCTCTTTTATACCTCGTGGACTTCAACTCCCAGAATTCTTGAGCCAGCCATGCTGAGGGGAAGGGAGAGGTTTCCATGCTGAGCCATGCTGGCTCAGGAATTCTGGGAGTTGAAGTCCACGAGTCACAAAAGAGCCAAGGTGGCCTACCCCTGACCTATACTAATGACACCTGGTTGCTGTCCATTGCAATTGATAGCATGTAGTTGTGGCTAAGTTTATGTTGGGTTGATGATGACACCTCATTTTTTTTCCCCGCTTGCTTCCAAGAGGAGGGGTTATTCCGCCCATCTCTCTGGTCACCCACTTGGCTGAGCAGGGGATGCTCCAGTTGCCTTTTCGCCCCACTTTCCTTTTCGTATCCAAGCAAATGTTTTGTATCCAAGTACTTTTGCTGCCTGAAGCTTGTCTGAGATTTAAATTCACTCCCTTTCTCTGTCCCTTACACAAGTGAGCCCAGTATTTGTGCTGTTAAGCAAGACATATGTTGATCCCATAGGGGCAAACCACAATATATTAATTAGGCTGCTTTTGGCTTGACAATTCACAGGTGGCACAAGTTTGATTAAATGTTGCCTGGCAGGCCCCCTCCCCCCTCCCTTTCACTTTTCTTCCTGGTTTATCTTGAGGTGGCAGCGTTTGTACTTGTGCCCAAAGTGAATATCGCTTCATAGGTTTTCATGCCATTCATCAAAGAGACTTTCTTTTAGTTTGTCTTCTACATTTTACCTTATTTTTGTAGCCTTTAACACACACACCCCAATAAAGGGCCGGGGTGTGTGTAAGTCAAGAGCCAGGAATGACAACTGAGTCCCCTCAAGAACTGGTCTTTTAGAGGGTGGTCTAATTAATCCCCTTTTTCCGTCCCACTGCCTCCTGCCAATTAAAGGTCTCTGAAATTTCATTGTGCAGTAAAGGTGACATTTTCAACATTCTGCAAGAAGGGGTAAATATTTGGCGAGCCAACATAGCAGGCAGAATCTTTTTACCTGCGATAAGGATAAGGCCCTAAAACAAAGTAAGGCCTCTCACTCGGTGGGGGAGAGGGCAAATGAATGACTCCCTCAGCTTATCCTGGTTAGATAGGCAAAACTCTAAACAAGTAGGTGCCACCCCAAGGGGGCTATTAGAAGGGAGGCGGGCGATGGCTTGAACATTCATAAAAGATTGTCTCAGTCTTTTCAGGTGGATCTTGAAATTATTCCTGGACTGTTGTGTGACTCTTACTTGGCAAACATATGCCTATGGTTTGTCGTTGCCTTCTTCTGGAATGTGGCTTTTGACTTCTCTAGTTACTAACAAGGTTCCCGAGAAAAATCCTTTTGTCAGAACGACAAAATGACAGTTAATGAAGTTGTTTCATGCCGCCCCATCTGGCCCTTTCTGGATGTTCTCTATAATCTTACTTATCTGGGTTGGGTTGGGTTGGGTTTGGATTTTATGGCCTTGAGATGATGGGACTTTACTAAATCCGCATCTCCCTTCTCCATTTTTTTGGGGGGGAGGCTGTCAATACTTGCTGGGAAATTCTGGGAATTGAAATCCACAAAGTTGCCAAGCTTCCCCCCCCCCCCGTTCCTGTAGAGGGTAAAAGTGCTGAAGCGGTATTTATTGGCCAAAGCCTTGGGTTGGCTTTAGAAATCTTAAACCTCTTCCTCACTTGTGTCTAACCATGGCAGGAACACACCCTGATAACCACCTCCTCTTTCCATTTTCTCCTGACATTATCTTTGCCTTTTCTCTAATCTGGCAAAGGCAGCTTCAGATGTTCCAGGTTCAAAGTAGTATTTTTCCTTGTATTCCCAACCCAATTTTGCCTGTGGTTATAGTCGGGCCCGCTTGTGGGTGGTACTTTCTTTGTGTGTTCGAAGGCTCCGAAGCAATTTGATACCTTCAATCCAAAATTTTGGCAGTTTGTAATCTGGTTGGAGCCTACTGGAACTGAGTGGCATAAAAACCCAAGGAAGGAAAGGAAGGAAGAAATCAAAGAATAAATTGGGTGGTTGGTGCAGGGCCCAGCTCCTCGTTTTAATGTAGTATGGAGTCACACCCTCCCCTCTTGCCACTCACCACTGTCGTCTGACGGCTTGAGCTTTGCATAGTCCCTGGGTGAGGCCCAGTACAGAATTGGGTTTAAACCCCCAGACTCCTGCTCTTGTGAAAGACAGGTAGAGCGTAATGCAAGTCTTGAAAGAGCATTAGCCTGCGCTGCTCAAATACCCATTTAAACTGGGAAACAGACCTGCTGCCAGAATGCATGTTGCTGATTCTGTCACTCCGCAGAATAGCTGCCCATCTCTGCTGCTTTGGCTGACAAGGGAGTGGGAAGGAAGAATGGCGTGTTTTTATTTGTTCTGGGCTTTTGTGTTGTTTTTCCCCAATTATTTTTATTAATCTTTTTGGACTTGCACAAGAGAGCTTACAACTATTGTACTGACCAGGGAGCAGTGTAAATGCAGCTGCAGTTTTAATGGTTGTTTATACAGTGCACTGCAATTATTTATGGTCCCTTTGGCTAGGGGGAATCAGGATTTTGCCCACTTCATTTTGGCTTTGGCAGCACTAGGTGCCGTGGGGATGGCTGTTACTGAGTATGTGGGTTAGTCACAATTGCATCCATCCTCCAGTTCCTTCTAACCTGTCCGTTCTCCATGTTCAGTACTTTTAGTGTCTACCTGCCACAAGACCTGGGCTCCTTGATCATTTGCTGCCAGCATGGCATTTCTGTTGTAAGGGAGATAAAGGCCTTTTCCCTATCCACCAAGAAATCTTCAACATAAGTTTAACACTTATTTAAAAGAGTGCTTTGACCCACACTGGGACACATTGTGATTGACAAGGAAGAGATTCAGAGCAGTAGTTACACTAGGCCAGTGATGGCGAACCTTTTAGACACCGAGTGCCACAAAACCGCCCCGCCCCACCCACTCCCTCCCACCCTGCCTGCCCGCAGGGCTACCTACCACCTCCATGGCCCGCCGTAGATCGCCCAGGCGGCCCTGCAGCACCGTGGCAGCCATACCCTCCACCCGCATACTGCAGCATCATCTGCGTGCGATGGGGTGCGAGGGTGGAATCTTGTCCCTGCTGCCTGGATGACATGTCCTTGGCTGCGCTGCGCTGCTCTGCGCGGGCCGCGCCCAGGGACAACTGTCCTCTGGGGGGGGCTGCTGGTGAGGAGGGGGCTACAGGGGGAGGTGAGGCTGGGGCAATGGTGCGCATGCCCACAGAGAGGTCTCTGAGTGCCGGCTCTGGCACCTGTGCCATAGGTTTGCCACCGCTGCAATAGGCAGAAGCAATGAGACAACTCCTTTCCAATTCACTCTGTACCCTTCCTTATCAGCGTTCATGTCTTAGGTCAGTGATGGCAAACCTTTTAGAGACCGAGTGCCCAAACTGCAAACGAAAACCCACTTATGTATTGTCGGGTGCCAGGTGGGCGTGGCCCATTGGGTGGGTGTGGCCCATTGGGTAGGTGTAGCCCATTGGGTGGGCGTGGCTGCTGTGGTAACGGCAGACTGGGTGGGACTAAAAAGTTTAATCAATCAATTCCAACTTTGCGAGATTTTTTTTCCCCGCGAGAAGTTGACATTGATTGATTGAACCTTTTTTTTTTTTTTTAATTGAAAAGTTTTAAAATACAATTTTCCTTTAAAAAAAACCCCCCTTCCCCCTCCCTCCTCCCCCCCTACCTCCCCCCCTCCCTCCCTCCCTCCTCTCCCCCCTCCCTCCCCCCCTCCCCCCCTCCCCCCCCCGACTTCCCAGAGCTGAATACAAGGTATATATATAAAAAGAAAAAAAGAAAGGCAAACGTAAGCAACCATGTACTAACAACTATAAATTCTAAGATCCATCACTCTCTAGCTTATATAAGATAAAACAAACCTTAGCAATATTAAATATATATAAAAAACTAAAATAAAAAAGAGACACTTTCTAGCTTATATAGGATAAAACAAGCCTTAATAATATTAAATATACATTAAAAACAAGAAAAAAAATCCCCAAAATAGAAAGAGAAAAAAAAACAGAATAAAAAAAAAAGGAAAAAAGAATTATTCAAATACTATATAATACTTCTCAACCCTATACTTGTCCTAAATAGACTCCATCCATTTTGTCCATTCCATGATATAACGTTCTTACAAATAATCTTTCAAATTAACCAAAATCTTCGCCACCTCAACCAAATCAGAAAACTTTAAAGTCCACTCTTCTGTAATCGGCCGTTCCTCTTCCAGTACCACATCTATAATTATTCCAAACAATAAAAAAGATTGCGAACAAAACTTTAACCTCCATTTGGAAATCTTCTATATATTCCACCAAACTTTAATCCAAAAAAAAACTCACCCTTTCCACAAAACCACCACATATAAAAAATATATTGCGTCTACACCCAAATCTTTTCCCACCTCCCATACTTGACTATGAATACGTCTTAGAAATTCCATAGACTTCTGCAAATCCTGCTATTTTCTCTTCTTAGATCGTTTTGCAGCAGCACGCGTCACCCTCTGTTCTATAGAATCATCCGACGAAGTTGTATCTTGATCTCCTCCAACACCGTTGTCTTCTATCTGACCACCTTCGACCTCTTGATGCACTCCTTCTCCAGATCCCTTTTCAGCTTCCAGAAGTGTTAATGGCGTTGCATTTAGAACATCATTATAGAAATCACGCGCTTGCATCACAGTAACCAGACGGTACCTTTTACCTTCGTGCGTCACCATCAACCCAACTGGGATCTCCCATCTAAACCTTATATCTCGTTGCTTGAGCTCTTGCACAAGAAATGTAAAATCCTTCCTTCTCCTTAAAATCTTTGGAGGAATTTCTTTTAAGACCAAAACTTCTTGATTAGCAATCACAACTTTAGTATCATAAGCAGCTCGTATAACTTCATCTCTAGTTTCCCTTTTTACAAAATATACCACCACATCTCTAGGCAACTTTCTCTGTCTAGCAATCCATGAATTCACACGAAACACTTTATCCATGCCTCCTTTTATTTCAGATGCTGGCTGTTTCAACACTACTTCAAAAGCCTCAGAAACCAGCTGCTTTAGATCTTCCTTGGTATTCTCCTTTAAGCCTCTAACTCTAATGGCAAACTGCATCTGGTAATATTGAGCAAGACTCAGTTCCTTTTCCACTTTATCTTCATTCTCCAATACTTTTGCTTCTAATATAGCATTCTTTTGAGTCAAATCTTCTAGCTTTTCCTCCAATTCTTCCACACAGCGAGCCACTTTACACACTGAAGACAAGATGTCTGCCTTCATCACTCTGAACCTCTGTTCCATCCTCTCCTCCATTCTCTCCTCCAATTTCTCCAATTTCTCCTCCATCTGTACAAATCTATCATTAATTGATTCCAAAATTACCTGGGTGTGTTTTTCAAGAGCATCTTGTAAGTCCTTTGATGTCAATACATCAGGAGGATGCAGCGCCTGCAGTAATGATTGTTGCACAGGAGAAGTTCCAGCACTCCGAAGAGTTTTAGGGGGTGGTTTAGCCGCCATCTTTTACCAAATGTGACGCACTTTCACTTCAGATTTATAATCCAAAAAAGTCCATCAAGCTGGAGAGTAAAATATAATAATCCTCTTCACCTTTTCCTCTTGTATCGCTCTGCCTGCTCCTTTAATCCATAGTCATTCCTTCAGGCAGGGGTGGTCGCAGACGGCTGGCTCTGCTCCAAGAATCAGGAGCAGAGGCGCCGGCCAGCTGGGAGCAGCCCAGGCTACGGGGGAGTTCAATCCTTCAGCCGCCCAAGCCATAAGCTCAGGCGGCCCTGGAGAACTCTACCCCTACCTGGGAGCTCGCCCCCTCCTCTTCTCCCGAGGAGGGGGCTTCAAATTCGCCCGAACAGCTGATCGGCGCTGTTTCGGGCGAAAAAACAACAGCTGAGCCGCGGGCAGCCCGGGAAGGCTGTCTCCGTCGCCGCGGAGCCACTGGAAGTCTGCGATTGAACCTTTTTTTTTTGCACACGGCGGCAGAGGCCTAAAGTGAAAAGGTTTTATAAAACCCAGCCGAAGGCCTAGTACTGGGGCAACGGCGTACGTGCCCACAGAGAGGGCTCTGCATGCCACCTGTGGCACGCGTGCCATATGTTCGCCAACACGGTCTTAGTTGACTAAACCTGCAAATTTAAAACAGCTGCTTAAACCCACCCTAACCCACACAAATAGTCCTTGATTTACAACTGTAATGGAGCCTGCTATTATGGTTATAAGTCATGATGGTCGTAAAGCAGGTTGCCACGCAACCGGACCTGTTTTGGCGACCTTTTTTGTGGTGGTTTTTCTCTTATGGACTGCTTTTGCTTAGAACTGAAAGTAAATGTCAGTTTTCAGCAAAAACAATGTAAAACACAGTCACATAATCACAGGACACTGTAAACTAGGGGTATCAAACTCTATTTCATTGAGGGCCGCATCAGCATTGCGGTTGCCCTCAGGGGGCCGGGTGGGTATGGCCAGGGTGGGTGTGGCCTACTGGGTGGGCGTGGCCAGCTCTACATCGTTCGCATCAAGGGTGCCTATGGGCAGGAGTGGGACAGATCTGAGGGTCTCTGGCAGAAGGAGGGTCTCTGGGCCAGGGCCAAGGCAGTGGGGGCCGTTCCCTCACTGTTTCCAGGATGGCTTCGCGGGCCACATGAAACCACTTCGCGGGCCGGATCCGGCCCCCGGGCCTCGTGTTTGACATGTCTGCTGTAAACAGCCGTAAATACAGGTTGGTTGCAGAGCGCCCAACACGCAGCCATGCGACCATGTTGGAGGGGACCAGCCATTAGAATTTCGGTACCAGGTCATAAGTCTTTTGGGGTGGGGGGGAGGTCTGTCATAAATTGCTAAGTGACCGGTTAATATAGGACTACCTGTATTAAGAAGAATTTTCTTCTATCCATAGGTATGGCTGGTGGGAGGGAAACCAAGTAAGGGGAGTCCACCAGTCGTTTTCTTAGCTTCACCCTGAAGGACAGCACCGTTCACCAGTATCTTTAATACCATAGCAGAATAAGGATTGGGAATAGGGACACCCAGTTTTAAACTGGCATATTTCTTTCTGCTGAATCGTGCTCTGAGAGGTAGGACTTTAAAAAAATTGAGGAAGAGAATTCTGTTAGACAAGAGACCCCTTTTGGAGAAGCCCACAGACTTATACTTGCTCAGGTGTAATTATTTCATTAGGTCAGAAAGTACAAGTTTCCAATCATGATTTTAAACCATAATAATTCAAATGATCCAAAGGAATCATTGAAACTCTAGCTCGTCATCCTCTCTCTGAGTGCTCTTGGATCATCTTAGAAGAATGTTGGCTTTTGCGGATTTGCGGCCACCTTCCTTTGTTTTTAAGTGCCTCCAGAGATGATTCCAGCCTAGCCAATTTTCTCCTAATGTCTGGAGGCTTACGGGAAATTTTGGAGGCGATGAAAAATCTCCTATTGCTATGACTAAATGCTTCCAGAGCCAGATGATAAGATGCAGCCCTTGCATCCATCCCTGCACAGTTCATATTCTTCTGAAAACAAGGAGAGCCAAGGTTAGCTTAAGCCACTCCGGTGCCTGTTTTCATAATTAGGAGAGTATGAGACTAGAAGTGGGTAGATTGGAAGGATCTAATCTGCTTCTGAAATCCAGCTCTCTACTATTTTTGGTTTCTTATTGCTTGCTTTAGATGCTAGGTCACAGTGCCCCAATGGCTGTAAAAGCCACTATTGCTACAATTATGTGGAATTGTTATGAGCACAGCGGCACAGTATTTACCAAGCTTTAGCCTCTTGGTCTACATTTCCAAACTCTTTGAACTTTTGTTCTTTATCTGATTCATTCTCTGCTCATTGGGTCATTCTTTCCTTCATTTACCATCTCTTCTGCATTCTAATCTCAACCTCTCTTTCTTTTCATTTATCTTTCTTTGATTGGGAAACCCGATTTGAGTTGCAACCGTTCAAAATCTGTACAGCCCACTAGATGGCAGCAAAGAGTCTGAGCTTTTTGTACCTCTTTGCTGTCCTCTAGTGGCTGTGCAGATTTCGGCAGCCCATGCTTGTGGCTCTATTCTTTCTGTCGGTCTTTGAGTCTAGCCACCTGATTACATTAATGTGCTGTCTGCCCCTATCCTGTAGCCAATAAAAAGGTAGGCTGACATCACTTTTGCTCCCCAATCACCAGTCATTATTCTGCCATACTAATGATGCCAGGAACTGGTGCTGCTATTTTATTAGGAATAAATTAAGGATTCCCCCAGTTTGGCTTCCCCTCTTACCACCAATCACTCTGCTTAAGATGGCGTGAAGCTGCTGCTTGGAATAGTGTTCGGTTGCCCAACTAGAGTTACCTGTGATGTGCCAGTCACAGTATTTCTGAGCAGATGTCTAGTGGTCTTGTGCATTAAATCCATGCCCCAAAGTAGTCTTTAACAGATGGATTACCGGAATTGGGGGGGGGGAGGTGAGGGAGGAAGGAAGCAAACGATAACCAGCAAACTGTATCCTCAGCATGGCTGGCTGAGGAATTCTGGGAGTTGAAGTCCACAAGTCTTAAAGTTGCCAAGTTTGGAAACTCCTCCTGTAAGGGAATAGGGCTGTTAATAGCAAAACCAAGTCTGACCTCATGGATCATAGCACCACCTGGAAGGAGCTCTTGGATGGCCAAGGAGCTGCAGTGGAGCAGGCCAAATACAGCCGGTACCCTCAGTGTAATCAACTATAGCTCAAAAAGGGGAAACCCCATGCTAACTGAAGCAGATGAGAACCTGAAATGGCAGAATTTTTATGGGTAAAACCTGGTTCCTGTTATTGGCTTTCTGTGCCACAGAGCAATAGATTTCTCTCAGGAACCATGTTCTGGAGACGCCAACCCCATGTTTAAACAGCAGGTCCAGTATTGTTGCAAAAAAGCATGTCACTTTTAACCAGGCTCCACAAGAGTTCCGAAATCCCTCAGCAGGCATTCTGGCTCCCTGTCTCTTCCAGCCCCCAGCCAAAATAGCCACGGAAGGCAGTTCCCAGCAGTGGGAAAGGCAGGCCTGTGTCCGCATCAGCCTGTAGTGGCCAACAGAGCTGGACAGACCCTGTTCCTGACCACATCAGCAGCCGCATCATCAGCGAAGCATGCTAAACTGCACCCACAGCCAAAATTGTGTTAGGAGGAAAGGGGAGGGGGGTGGGAGAGAAAAAAAAACTACTTTGGAAGCGGAACAGCTTAAGACAGCCTTAAATTGCCTTGCTGGAGGCTGGGGTGAGAGGAAAGCAATGTGGAAAGGACGTGATATGAAAAGAAATAGTTATCAGGTTTGTTCTGCGGTTAGAGGCAGGCAAGGAAGGGCCCTGTTCTCGGCTTGTTCTCTCTATCACCTCTCCCTCCCCTTGGCGCTCTGCTCCTTTCCCCACGGCTTTGAAGCAATCCTCAGCCTATCCATCAAATTGCACCGTTCATTTCCCAAGCCTTGCGTGAGGCTTTCATCTCCACCAAACGAGCAACCTTCCTTCCCTGGCAGACACTCCTTCCCGCTTTCTGTAACATTGGCACGATTGGGAACTCTTCGGCCCTCCAAGCCTCCTGCGAGGCTGCCTGCCTGCCTGCCTTCCTCTGCCCCCTTTCTCCAACAACCCCAGAAGTGAATTCTGGAATTTTTCCCCACAGGTTGATCAGGCAGGCAAAGTGAATTCTCCACACCTCCCTTTTTTCCCTCTCTCTCTTTCTCTCCTTCCTCAAATCATGTTCTTCCCATATCAGCTGGGCTCTTGAAAGGAAGGTCGAATCAAATAGCAGATGAACAGCTTTGGGAAGGGGGGGGGTGCCATTTGCAGGGGGAGAGCCAGGAGCCCTGAAGGAAAGGTAGCTTCTCCTTCCTGTCATGGGTCCTGTTCACCCACTTTCCCCCTTGTGGGAAAGGGACAAAAAGGGCTGTCAGAATGCACAAAGGGGAAACAAGTTGAACTTTCTTTAGATTTGGGTTTATTGAACCTGAATACACATATTCTGCATGTAGCGTCAAATAGTTGGGGGAGGAGGATTGCAATATTTTGGAATTTTTAGAATCTTGAGAACAGACCCTTCCTTCCTTCCTTCCTTCCTTCCTTCCTTCCTTCCTTCCTTCCTTCCTTCTTTCCCTCCCTCCCTCCCTCCCTCCCTCCCTCCCTCCCTCATTTACTTCTCTTTCTGTTCCCTCCTCTTTTTCTTCCATTTTTTTAAAGCCTTTGGGCTACCCTTGAGTATTCCTGTACAAAGTTCAGATTTTCAGAAAAATGAAAACAGCACAGTTATAAGAAAAGAAAAGAAAAAGTCACAAGGCTTGAAATGGCTCCCTCGAGAGGGAGGGTAGTTTTAGGCCTCCCTTGGAATCTTGACAATATACGGAGATCTTAAGACAAGTCATAGCTCCTGGTTCCAGAACTGCAATAAAAATGGCTTTTCCATGGAAAGAGCTCCGAAAATTATTATCTCGTTGGCCCTTACAATAGCTCGAGTTGGCAGACATTTTAAAGAGAATGTCTTTATTCCAGGACTTCAGATCTCTGTTGGACATAGGATAAAAGATATTTCTTATTTCAGTGGAACCCAGTTCCATTGTGTCCCTTTGGCAACCTTAATAGTATAATTCTGTAATGAGCTAGCTGCAAAATATATGCTTCTGCTTTATTGAAGAAAAATTGGGGCAAGGAAAGAATTGGCTTAGCTCATAAGAAGGCTAACGTTTACCTGTTTTTAAAAACAGACTTTTATATTGAAGCCATGTGCTTGAATCTCTTAAGTTACATTTATTGCTTAATGAACAAGAAGAAGCATACAAAACAGGATTTTAAGATACAGATCAGGGAGTATGTTACAGCCAAAGTTAAGATGCAATGAAATTAATTATAGGCTATGTTGTGTGTATTTTAGGCTCCTTCAACACTCCTCCTCCTCCTCCCCCTCCTTCTCTTCTATTAGATTTATATTAGCCACCCACTTATTAGGAAAGTTTATTTACTTGTCAAATTTATAAGGCAGACCAACTCCATATAAACTCAGGGCCACTTACAATCTTAAAACAACATGAAGCAATATATAACAACAACAAAAAGAGAAAAGAACAGTGTCTATCTTGAATAGATAAACTTTCAGATTAACGAGACGTGTCACCTACCCAAGCTCAAGGATTGGGGGGAAACTTGATTTATAAAGAATTTTGTAATATTGTACGGTGTGTATCATATCATATATCATATCAAATATATGTGTATGTATGTATATATATATACATATATGTAGGTCTAGAGACACCCGCGAGAATCTACGAAAACATATATATATATATATATATACATATATATTATATACATATATAATATATATATGTGTGTGTGTATATATATATAATATCATTTATCATATACCAGATCATATGGATCTCTACATTGATGCTTTTCCAGAAATTCTCTTTTTAAGTTCCAAAGAATTTTAGAGAATTTACTCTTAATGAGCTACATATTTTTCCTATTGAAGCCAGTAATGCTTACAAAAATTTAGGCTGAATGCTGCATTTTCTTCAGTCTTTCAAACAGTTCCTTTCTTCCTCTTCCTCTCTGCTCTTTGAGCATTAAAAATCTGTGAGGAGAGAAACTTGCAAATACAATTGAGGATAACCTGTCATTTTTAGGACAGAACAGATGACTAGGAATATTTTGCCCAAATGGCAGCCTATGCTGAATTTTAAACATGGGCATTATTTTTCAAAACACCCTCATATATTTTCACTTGACAGAACACAAGCTAACGTGCTGCAAAATGTGTTTTTCCGAATTATCTGTAGTCTTTGGGATCTCCATCCTGGTTCCTTTGCTCCTTGTAGGCTCTTGCGTTCCCTCATCCTTTCTCTCAAGTAGTACAGGCAGTCCTTGTCTTTCAACAGTTCGTTTAGTGTCCATTTGAAGTTACAGTGGGACTGCAAAAAGTTTCTTATGACTGTTTTTCACACTTACAATAGTTGCAGGATTCCCATGGTCATGTGATCAAACACTTGGCAACTGGCATGTATTTATGAATGTATGTATGACGGTTGTAGAGTCCCGGGGTCACATGACCATCTTTTGCAACCTTCTGACAAGCAAAGTCAATGGGGAAGCCAGATTTACTTCACAGCTGTGTTACTAAGTCAACAACTGCAGTGATTCACTTAACAACTATGGCAAGTAGGGTTGTAAAATGGGGCAAAAGTCACTTAACAAATGTCTCACTTAGCAATTGAAATTTTGGGTCAGTTGTGGTCGTAAGTAGAGGACTCCTTTTAAAAAAACAAATCCTTCAAACTGTAGGCCTTTACCCAAATGCTCGTTTTAGATAAGATTCTCCCTTGAAAGCTGCACTTTGAAATGAGAGGCTGAAACTCTTGTCTTTCAGCCTACCTTTGGGATCACTAGAGCAGTGTTTCTCAACCTTAGCCACTTCAAGAGGTCTGGACTTCAATCCCAGAATTCCCCAGCCAGCTCTAGAGTTCACCTTTAGGAGAGTCAGTATTAGAACAATACAATTTGTGAAAGAACTTTGTCCAGTCTTGTAGATGCAATGGGATTTAGCCTGGCCACATTAGCTGAAATCCAACATAGCTGGAGCGCACGAAATTGGTAAAAGCCAGCAATAGCTACAAATTTTAGCAATAACTTTAACTCTTTATATATCCATTATAGCAAACAATATTTAAATCAGAGTTACCAATTCTGTGTGCAAACAAAAGTTGGTCTTCATTAAATTTGCAGTTAACTATAGGGTTAAGTTCAAATATGCAAGCACAGTAACGAACGCAACAAATTCCAGAAACTGCTAAGGCTGTGGCATTATTGCAGAACTGTGATGGGTTTGCCTTGTGCTAGGACATCTGGAATAATACTGAATTTCCACTACAAGGAATTTTCTTCAAAAAGAAGGATGATGGGCTAAGATTTAAGGGATAAGACTTTCTCCATTTAATCTAACTACGATACTTACATTTAATGAAATTAAGGATGTGTGTGTAGACACATATATCCACCCGTACTCTGGACAAGAAGTGGACAACTATGGTGACTTTATGACCTATGGCAGACATGTCAAACACAAGGCCCGGGGGCCAGATCCGGCCTGCGAAGTGGTTTCATGCGGCCCGCGAAGCCATCCTGGAAACAGTGAGGGAACGGCCCCCCGCTGCCTTGGCCCTGGCCCAGAGACCCTCCTCCTGCCAGAGACCCTCAGATCTGTCCCACTCCTGCCCAGGCCCCCATAGGCACCCTTGATGTGAACGATGTAGAGCTGGCCACGCCCACCCAGTAGGCCACACGCACTCTAGCCACGCCCACCCAGTAGGCCACACCCACCCAGGCCATACCCACCCGGCCCCCTGAGGGCAACCGCAATGCTGATGCGGCCCTCAATGAAACTGAGTTTGACACCCCTGACCTATGGAGTTCAACTCCCAGAATTCCTGAGCCAGCCACTGTTCATACACAGGTCATAAAGTTGCCATAGTTGCCCGCCTCTTCTCTGGGCCATCCCATCAGCATTAGTTTCAGTTCAGTGTAATTTAATCATCCTTTTGTATTAGTAAGTATGAAACTGAAATCTTTTTAAAAGAGTGGCTTTTCCCCACTTCGACTTTTCAGTGAGCAAGTGTGGTTTTCTTTGTGGCCATGTGTGTCGTGCAAAGCACGATGATTCCAGATGATTGCGAGTAGAAGCATGGTGTGGTGTTAGATGTCTAGGTGGTCCATGGTTTGCATACAGAAGATTCAATTGTCAGTCTGTGGCATCTCTTAAATTGGATTGAAAAATCTTCCAAAGAACCATATGGACTTGTGACCAGACTTTGTAACTCACATCTGACTGAATACACAGATGCATATCTACAGATGTATTAGATGAATTCTTTATTATGGTCAAAGGCCGGCCACTTTAAATAGTCAACAAACACTTAACAAAAAAGCAATGGGAAATCAAATCCAACAGTTGCAGAGATTCATGGATTGTCAATTGTGCCAGCGATTGGCTGTTGTCTGTTGCCACCTTGGACATGCTGTTGTGCAAAATTTTGCTACCTTGCAAGCTGCCTTACCCAAGGAAAAGGGTCAGCAGGACTTCATCTGGGTGATAGGCATTCTCTCTGCATTTGTAAGAGAGCAAAAAGGAGAGTCTGATAGTATTTTTATTGCAATTGTGAGATGATCTGGGCACTTGGGACATACTGTGTGGCCTGATTCCCCCACATAAGGTAATAGGGTAACGTTGCAACCTGAAAATGTTTGGGTATACCAGTATATGCTGTCTAAGAAAGATTACAATTCCCACTTGTTAAAATGAAATGAAATGAAAATGAAATGTATTTATGTACAACAGCTCTAGGAATTAATTCTGAAGCTAATCCCAGTGTGTGTTCATGTTTGTCACCCAGGAGGCAGAAAGTGCTGTGACTCCTTATAATATCTGGAAAATAGGATTAATTGGTTCCAGATCCTCTCTTGAAAACCCAGCTGCATGCGGGACGGAGGGGATTCCCAAGGATATCTATCATAAGGGAAATGGCCCCATTGCTTTTGCAGGAGAGAAGGGACACCAACTCGCACAGAGCTTGGTGTTTATATCAGAGTCTCAGACCAGAAAAAGAAACTGTGGACTGTTTATAATCCATAAAGCTGAAACTCCCCTTAGCATGGGATTCCAGTAGAAAGGCGATGTTTCAGAATGCCTCTTTAATTTTTACAGCAGCTCTACTACGCTTTCTGCCCCACGGCATCCAGAGAGTTAGTGGTATAGTCTTTTAGAAGATGGAAGGGCACTGAGGAGACCCAGCTTTTAGTCCATCCTCAGCCCAGAAGTTCCCTGGGGGATTTGGGGCCACTTGCTGTCTCCCAGCCCAACCAAAGTCATAGGGTTGTTCTTCTGTACATTTACCTGTTGCACCTGAATGAAAGGAAGTCTATAAATAAACAAAGAAACATTTGGGAGATCAACACAAGGCTTCTTTTGGGAGCCAGGCAACAGCAAAGTTAAAGGGGGTTTGTTGTCTTCTCCTTGCTTTGAATCCAAGAGTAGAACTAATATAGTTTGGCTACTGTTGATGCAGCCAGCAGCCACCTCCCATTTAGCATGTGCATTGATCTAGTTGTGGATCTGTGGATGGCAGGAGGCTCCGATGAAAGTTGGTACAAGAGCTGGACCAAGGTGTTGGGATCTTATTTTATATGCTTTAGACCAGCGGTTCCCAACCTTTTTTATACCCTGCGCCCCTAGAACACTTCTGATATATTCTCGCACCCCTTACAGAGGTTTGAAACAACGGCAACAAATTATGTATATACACTATAATTTTGAAAATGCAAGTTTTCGCACCCCCTGGAATATCATCTCACACCCCCAGTTGGGAACCCCTGCTTTAGACATTCTTTTGGTATGCGTGCAATCCTTAATTAATTTTCCCATTATTGATGTCAAACTTGAGGCTCCAGGTGAAAATCCAGTCTTTGTCTCAGGAGCCTTTGGTAACTGGCAGCATAAATTATATGCTCACAGTGTACAATTGCATAGTCATACCTTAAGAAAAAGCCTAGCCTAGCCTCTAATACGGTAATTTTGAACACAAGAAAGACTTCTGATCATTTGGTCGTAAGAGAAATTCTTGCACGTGTGCAGACAGTTCTTCACTTATAACCGGTTGTTTAACAACCATTCAAAGTTACAGTAGCCTTGGAAAGGATGCTTCATAGCCTGTAAAGCACTTCTAGATGTCATAAGATGTTGGGCTGCCTGCCTGCAGACACGTGACCACATTTCCAGGGTCTGGCAACCAGCTTGCATTTACGACCAGTTGCCAAGCATTCTGTGATCATATGATTGCTGTTTGCAATCTTCTCTACCAGCTTCCCCAGAAAGTCAGTGGGGAAACTGGCAGGGAAGGTTGCAAGCAGGGGGAGGTTGAAATCCTTCAGCTGGCTGCAAGAATGCAGTTAAAATCTTCAGGATTTCAGCTCTTACAATCTCCTAAGGATTTCCCCTCTGTGCATGTGCACTCCATGAATAATCCTTCAGCATGCAGTTGGGATGTTTGAGAGCAAAAAAGGCTGTCTGCCAGGAAGATTTCAGCTTTATATTCCCAGGATGCTGCCATCTTCCACTTACCGGTACTTTCAAGCAGTGTTCTTTTTCTGTTGATAGGGTTAGGGTGCTTTGGGTCACACGAGGCCTTCTTTCTTGAAGTAGTTTGGGAAAATGTCTTCTGTGGTCCCTGTAGTCTCTGAAAATTTCAGACAAGCATGTCCTGTTCTTACAAAATATTCAGAGGCTCTGGAAGCCATGTGATAGCACAGCCCTCTTGCGCGACTTCCAAGGCTGCACAAGAGACACCCCATGGTGTCTCTTGTGCATGGCTTCAGGAGCCTCCAAAAATTGTGCGAGCCTAGGGCATGCTTTTGAGAATAATTATTGTTAGGCGTTAGTGAATGCTGACCTGCCACCCAAAATGTTGGCCTGTCACTTTGACCCACATGTCATAAGTTTCATTATCACTGGTTTAGGGCAATGAAATAACATTCAAAAGTGTCTCAGGCAGATGCCTCCGTGATTCACTGAATTGTAAGTAGAAGGAGAAGATGCGGCACAATCAGACTTGCAAGGTTGTGTTATTATAGCTAATCTCAATAAAAGTAGATTTGGCTTTCTTTTGGAGTTGATTTCTACCTAGTCTGAAGCCAGCTGAAAGGTACTTAACACAGTGAATATTTTTGGCACCAGATAGAAATTAAAGCATTGAAAGGCTATAAAGAAAGGATGCTAAGACACTGAGTTAGGGTGGGAGTTGAATAGAGTCTGAAAGAGACAAGCTGTATATCCAGTATCTGCATCCAGTGTGTTCCAGTTGCTGATTAACAGTGGCTGGACCAAATCAGATCTATCCTGCATGTTCAGCTTTTACCCAACTACGGAGTCTACCAATGCACCTCTGTTGCCAGAGCAAATAACCACACTCAAGTAAGGCATTGTTTTATAGCAAAAATGAGCTGCTAAATTGGTAGTGTAGGATGTTTTCTCTCTCTCTCTCTCTCTCTCTCTCTCTCTCTCTCTCTCTCTCTCTCTCTCTCTCTCTCTCTCTCTCTCTCTCTCTCTCTCTCTTTGTGTGTGTGTGTGTGTGTGTGTGTGTGTGTGTGTGTGTGTACATGTTCCAGTAGCACAGAGCAAGAAGGAACTTTGCTAAGAGAGCTTCTAATCTGGAACCTGTCCTGGACCTACTTGATGTCAGAGGTTAGGATGAAAAAGGCCGGTTCTCACAGCATTATATAAACACAAGTGGACAAATGTACATACCTTTGTTGCACTCATATTTAATGTAGGCACTTTGGAAGGGGAGCTGAATCCTTTCCCATTCCTCTCCCCATGCTCAAAGAGTTTTAGGCTTTACGTATTTTAATGAAATCTTTTAATCAATTTCATCAAGCTCAAAACAAATTCCGAAGTGGGGATTTTTTTTCTCCCAACTCAGTTTCAGGTGAGATGGACTGAAAGAAGAGAGAGCATGGACTCGTGGATATAGGATACTGATTTTTACCTCATCTACCTCCGATTTACACAGACACAAGCACACTTGCATTGTCGCATCTAGCTGTGATTCTGAAGAGGGATTACGCTCTGTAGTAAACAAATCACTGCACAATGAGATGGTAGCCTCTAGCAGGAGTTGTTTTAGAACAAGCAGGGGATGACAAGAAGATGTTGGGAGGATAGATCTGTGGGCACCACCCAACTGGTCCTGAACCTCTTGAGGTTGTCCTCTCTTCACCAGGGTTGGGATAAGATTTTGGTGCAGGATGAAAGAGTTTTGACAGCAATGTCATGATCCCAGAAGCTACAGTGTAGGATTAGTAGTATCCTACTTAACTCTTTCGATGCAGCAGCATCTAAGGAAACATTTTATTTTCATATGATCTCCCTGAACTTCTGGAGGCGTGGATGTTCCCCATTAACTGCAAGAGCAGTTCAAATGATTTTTCTCCTAGCAAACCAAGTGTTAAACTGGCAACTGATTTATCCAAGCTTGTGCTTTACGTATTTTGGGCTGGTTGCTGTTTTAAAACTACCAAATTGTCTGTTTCATCCTGTGCAAGCAGCACACCAATTCAGAAAGTCTGGGAAAAGCTCTGACATGCCAAACATAGGAGATCATAGGTGTTGCACCGTTTCCACTGTACTGTATATAAAATCAAAGTGAAAAGTTTTCAAGAAGATAAAGATGCCTGAAGAAGCCTTTTTGGCGCCACTCTGAATGGGCCTTGCAGAGTAATTTGCTTTGGTATGTTCCCATTAACCACAAAAGGAGTGTGAGTGCCACGCAGATTCATTTCCTATTAATTGGTTGAAATGAATATTTGCAACGTGTATGTACTGTTCTTTGTAAGAAAGATCTATTTTACTAAAAGAAGAGAAACATGAGACAAGGAGAGAAACTAAAATCCTATCTTCTGAAAGAGGAGGGTCTGAGTGAAAAAAGAAAATCTCACGCAGTTGCTAGCTTAGGTCTATTCACAAGTTTGCCTTAAAATATGCACTTTGCGCCCCCCCCCCTTTGAGAATTCTCACAAGGACAGATCAGGCAGCAAACAAAGCAAGATTAAAACATATCAGGGAGGAAATCTCAAGCCAAACAACCTAACCCAGGGGTAGGCAACCTTGGCTCTTTTATGACTTGTGGACTTCAACTCCCAGAATTCCTGAGCCAGTCATGCTGAGGGGAAAGGGAGAGGTTTCCAAGCTGAGCCATGCCGCCTCAGGAATTCTGGGAGTTGAAGTCCACGAGTCATAAAAGAGCCAAGGTTGCGTACCCCTGAGTCCTAACCTGAATATACCATTCCCAACCCTCCCCTCCCTCCCCCCTTGCATTTTTTAAAAATGGTCCCCGTCAAATGTTCTAACTGGCAAGGAGATGGGGGGTGGGGGAAAGGAAACACGGGAAGGAGAAAATTGGCAAGCTGCTATATAAATTGTTGATTTAAATTGGCCATTGCTCTGGATGGCCATGCCCTCCAAAGGAACAGGAAGATAAAAGTGGTAAAGTGAAAGCAATCCGAATGGCCTCCCTTGCCTTGTCATTGACTCTTAATGTTGAATTTTAATTCTCCTTGCCTCTTTTTAAAATTTTTTAATTTAATAATCATTTTTTTAATGTTTTAACATTTTAATTGTACATTGCCCAGAGTCTCTCTGTGATAAAAGTGGGCAGTTTCTATCGACAGACAGATATTTGCTAGACAAGGATGATAGATAGGCTGGCAGGCAGAGAGACGTTGATCTTAAGTGGATGAAGAGGGTCTAACTTTTTCAAAGGGAGGCTTCAGAGTCAAAACTGCAAGGGCGAAACCCTAAGTCAGGGGTGTCAAACTCAATTTCATTGAGGGCCGCATCAGCATTGCGGTTGCCCTCAGGGGGCCTGGGTGGGCGTGGCCTACTGGGTGGGCGTGTCTAAAGTGCATATGGCCTACTGGGTGGGCATGGCCAGCTCTACATCCTTCGCATCAAGGGTGCCTATGGGGGCCTGGGCAGGAGTGGGACAGATCTGAGGGTCTCTGGCAGAAGGAGGGTCTCTGGGCCAGGGCCAAGGCAGTGGGGGCCATTCCCTCACTGTTTCCAGGATGGCTTCGCGGGCCACATGAAACCACTTCGCGGGCCGGATCAGGCCCCCGGGCCTTGTGTTTGACATGTCTGCCCTAAGTGCTGAGCTTTAGAACTATCCACCTAAATAAAACAATTTGTCTTCTATTCAGTAGACCTTGCAGGGTCTACTGAAAATTTGACAATTGCTTTGTTTGAATGTATGAGCAGGCAGTTGTTTTAAATGCTGTGAGTACTTTGAAAACCAAATCATAAACGTGTTTTATTTGACATACGTGTGATATGATATCGCATACATTTAATGTGTTGGATCTGATAGTTATGTTTGGTCTCATCTGGAACAACTCTAAAGAAAATATTATGCTACAACTGTGAAAGGATGAGTCATCCTTTGTGGAATTCAAATAGAAACTTCAAAAATAGGAAAGTAATTAAATTCATTAAAATGTTTTTTTTTTTGCAAGGCCAGCTTTTAGTCAGGAATTCCTGGCTAAATTATGGCGGGGGTGATACTGCATTGCTGTATGTGCCAAACATTTCCTTCAGATGGAAAAGCAGTATGCAATCCTATATAGATATAATGCAGTATAAATAATACAGCATAGGAAAAATTGTATAGACGGGCAAAGATAAAATTGCCAAATTTCATTCCTCCCCCCCCCAATTTAGAGAAGTACCTGGTAGGTTACACATACGCCTCATGATTTGTGCTGTCAGTCTTGTGAGTCAAAGGCAGTGTTTTTCAACCTTTTTTGGGCAAAGGCACACTTGTTTCATGAAAAAAATCACGAGGCACTCCACCATTAGAAAATGTTAAAAAATTTAACTCTGTGCCTATATTGACTATATATAAAGTAATTCTCTTGAATAGGAATCAAATAAACACAAAGAAAGTATTTTATAATTACTTTTCAATTTTTCCCACGGCACACCAGGCAACATCTCGCGGCACACTAGTGTGCCGCGGAACAGTGGTTGAAAAACACTGGTCAAAGGAGCAGCATACTATTTCCTATCGTCGTTTTGTTTCCTTGGGAATGTCATGCCCCTTTCCACCCTTTCGGGTGTCCTTGTGCCAGAATGAGGAGATAAAATGCCCTACTGCCAGGATCTACATTCTGGCTAGTTGCACATATTGATGGAGACTTATGAAAATGCCCTTGGATTGGACTTTAGCGCTGACTGATTAGGTGCAGGGTTGGGGAACTATGGCCCTTTTAAGACTTGTGGACTGGCTCAGGAATTCTGGGAGTTGAAGTCCACAAGTCTTAAAAGGGCCAAATTTCCCCAACCCTGGATTGGGGAGGGGAATCCAGTGGTAGCAAGATCCTGTAGGGAGTTTTGGAATAGCAGGAAATAATGGGATATCTTCATAGAAAGAAACAGTGCAAACAATATATGAATGCAAGCGATTAAGAGAAAAATCCTTCTTGACCCAAGTTAACATAATCCAGTGATTATTTTTAATAAGCAGGTAAGACTGCAAATAAACCTCACTGAAATTTTGACTTCAACTAAGCCCTAAATATGCTTACTTGATCCACTAATTTCCATATATCAGCATTCATGAGAATATAGTTTGTTATATTAAAATATCTAAAAAGTCTTGATCTAGGCATCATGGGAGCTGGCAGCTTCTGGCCTGTCACTTTCTGCTAGGAAACTCACAAGCAAGGAATACATTTGACACAAGACAGTCACCTCTATTTATTGACTTTCCATCATATTGGTGGGAATATCTATAAGTAAAGGTAAAGGTTCCCCCGCACATGCGTGCTAGTCGTTTCCAATTCTAGGGACTGGTGCTCATCTCTATTTCAAAGCCGAAGAGCCAGCGCTTGTCTTGAGGACGTCTCCGTGGTCATGTGGCCAGCATGACTAGACACCAAAGGCACATGGAACGCTGTTACCTTCCCACCGTAGTGGTCCCTATTTTTCTACTTGCATTTTTACGTGCTTTCGAACTGCTAGGTTGGCAGAAGCTGGGACGAGTAACAGGCGCTCACTCTGCTACGCGGCACTCGGGATTCAACCCGCCAAACTGCCGATTTTCTGATCGACAAGCTCAGCGTCCTAACCCACTGAGCCACCGCGTCCCTAGGGATATCTAGAAGACTAGAAACTTAAACTGAAACATTTTGGGTAAGTAAAAGTGAGGTGATAGCATCCAAGAAAGTCAGGAGACTCTGGTAGAAAGGTTTATTATGTACGTGACTGAGCAAACCTTTTTGTGTCCAGTGCCCACTGTCCCCACCCCTCTAAAAGCTTGGTATCATATGGCTCCAGCAGGCACAGCAGTGATACAGTTGTGTGATTAAAAGAGACAGGGTTAAAATGAATGGTTCTTGGAGGTGGGTGCATAGACGCCCCCCTCCCCCCCAAAAAGAACCCCGTTTTAAACCAGAGGGAATTTCCAGCCTTTCAAAAAAAGAAACAAAAAACTGAACTGCCCCAGATCGGTCATTTGCCAGCAAGCGTTAATGGTGCAACTTGGGAGGGCTCCAGGAATCAAACGGGGGGGGGGGGAATAACGAAGTGTGGCTGCAGTTTGCCCAGCCCTGCTTCAAAGCAAGGGGCCAACCACATTTGCTAAGGAAAAAAGAAGGTCTGAGGCGCCTGCCACGAGATTCTCCTGCTTTATGAAAAGCTTTATCAAATCAGTTGTGAAGACATGAGGAAAAAATATATATCAGGCTGCAGTATAATTCCCCCTTTTTTCTCTTGCCTTTTTTTCTCCTACATGACTAAAATGTGCCCTTTCATAGATTTCTTGGAAATAAAGCATGTGATCAAAGAGGGAAGCTTATGTTTGAATACCAGCCCCAATTTTTAAAAAAAAAAATTTCAGAAGAGGCATTCTGATTTTGTTGATCTTCACCCGCGTGATTCTCTTGTCCAATGCTTATGATTGGATTGGTCTTTATTTCCCTCATCTATCCAGCTCTATACTGTTCTATGTTCTGTCTTCCCATCTCAATATGTTCCAGAGTTGCGCCTTGAAAATGGCGTTCGATCCAGAGTAATTGAGATCTTATGGCATGGTGGGGCTGCAAGTAGCTTTTTCCTCTTACAATTTGTGGTTCAGCAAGCACAACTTAGGTGCCATGTAGTTTTCCTGAGGGGAAGGTTCATTGCTTACTGACCATCTATTACTGGGGCTGAAGAAAGCTTTTGGAGATAGCTTTCTGAGTCCTTCGGGAGAAGGGCGGTATACAAATAAAATTATTATTATTATTATTAAAGCAGGGGCCTTCCAACTTGGCCCTTTTATGACTTGTGGACTTCAACTCCCAGAATTCCTCAGCCAGCTTGTGCTCTGTTTTTGTTACTTATATAATTAGTTGCCTTTGATCCACAACTGATGTCCGAGTTCTCTGAATATCCTAGGTTTCTACTTACCATTCATAAAGACTTCCATTCTACAAGTGGAAATTGCAGTTGTTCGCTGTTGGATTGTTGGCTTGCTGTAATCACAGAACGCACATGTTGGCTAACCCAAGTTGTCAAAGTGTATGTTAGAAAAATGTGTGGTTGTTTGCTTTTGGGTCTCCATAGGCTTCATTTGCTCAGGGTAAAGAAATCATTCACTCCTCCTGAGAAGGTGTAAGGTGACATCCATAAATTCTAATAGTTGAAATGTGACATGACACAAATAAGGAAAACTGACCTATAATCTATTTATTACACTCTGTCATGTGGTGGACCTCCTGTCTTAACAAGAGCACTTGAATTTTTTTTCTTTTTTTCTTCCACCTTTTCATAGATGCAAGGTAACACACTTTTCCAGCTAATTTTTCCTTCTTTCCTCTGAATTGAAAAGTATGTGGCTAAACCTTTAGACAAGGCATTTTAAAAATAAATAAGGTGTCCTTGGTGCTGCCTGAGTTTGGTTGTTTTCTTGCAGATTTTTCATTATCCAATTTAGGAAACATCATCAGTGCTCTGATCAGCACATCAGCAGTGATGATGTTATCTAGTTGGGTAATGAAACGTCTGAAGAAAAGAGCCAAGCTCAGAGAGCACCAAGCATGCCTCATTTCAGCCTTGAACTACAAATATTCTCCTCTATAAATAAGTACGGTAAGTATAAAAGTTATCTCAAATGCACTGAAAAAGCAAAAAGAAAGACAGGCCTCTTAACATGTTCCCCAAAGTATGCATTTGCATGATCTAAAATCCCTATGTCTCACAATAAAAAAGCTTAATAGCTTTTTCTGGGATATGAATGCTTGCATCCATGTAAGTCTTTTCCTTACTGTAAACCTTTATACTGTAAACCTGCCTCCATTTCACCCCTCCCCTTAGATATACTCTGAACTTTCAAGAATGCAGCCCAGAACTTTCTCCAACGTATTTAATTACAGTGGAGATCTGAACTGTACTTTTTTCCCCAGCTTTGGTTTAATGGTGTCAGATATCTATTAATCGCGGTGTTATTTTTGGTAAGCTTTAATAATGCAGCGCCTCCTTGTTCATCAACCAATGTGATTTGTTTGTCAGGGGAAACAAATGTTTGATAATGCCTGTGCAGTGGTGCTCCTCACATTTAATGATATTATATCAAATGCATTAGATGGTTCTGGGGGAAAAATACTTTCTATTTATTTATTCCACTTATGACCCAGACAGTCCTCTTGCTAAATTTAAATGAACTGTCTAGACTCTCAGGGAATTAATCAAGTAATAAAATAGTGTGCCCTGCATGTATAGTTAGCCAGCCTAAAATTACACAATGTCAGGATTTTGCAAATGCAAACTGGGAAGGCCATTTAATCCTTGTTAATTTGGAGATATATCACAGCTACACTTTTAGCACGGTGGCTGTGCCCGCAACTCTGGGATGGGTTACTGCTTTGTTTCTCCATGGCTGGCTGGGGAATTCTGGGAGTTGAAGTCCACATGCCTTAAAATTCCCAAGGTTGGGAAACACTGTTCTATCTTCTAAAGGGTAGCCTGGAGAGGAAAAGGAAATTACAGTAGTTTGTTCTCCAACTTTAATTAGAAGCTAAGGCTGGAATTCCATCAGAGGTGGCATTTGTTCATGTTCACTGGTTGTAATTGCAGTTGTTCTTGTTCACTAGATACACGAGCATGAATCTAGCACTCTCTGCTACGTTGACGGCAAGAGCCCAAACCACATGCTCCTGCAGCCACGCTGAATTTTGGAAATGCAGGAGGAATAAAAGTATGGGAAAGGTCATTTGTACTGTGCTACTTATACTCCCCACCACCACCACCACACACACACACACTCCCCAAGCCCCAGTGGCTGTGGTTTCGGTTTGCTTTTTGAAAAAAGAAGAAAAATACACCATATACACACGAGAGAGTCACACAAATGCAAGCATATCTTTATCCAGCATCACTTTGTGATTGATCACAGCTTTGCACCTCGTAGATGCACAGTTGGACAAATAGCCCCAAATAAATAAATAAGAAACCCTGGTTTCCTGCCCACAAATCCTTACTCCCAAAGGAGAAGTGAGAGCAGGTTTCTTGGCTTTCTAACAATGCTTATTTTAGACATTAACCCTTTGCTGGGTCCAGTCCTGCCGGAGGAGGAGTTTCCTTTGGTTTTCCTTTTTTCAGGCATCCCCTCCCCCTCCCCCCAAATTTCCCCCACAACGTCATGTTCCTCTCTGGCCTTCGCAGGAGGCACAAGCAGCCCGAATCTCCCTCTTGCACACTGGCGTTTCCCCATCCAGCCTCAGGGCTGGAGGTTGAAACCCTCGCTGTACTTCTGAAATATAGAAAATTTGGTTCGAGCTGGATTCATCCCCCAAAAAAACTCAGTTTGAAGGAAAATAGTGGCCGGAAAAGATTGAGGAGCTCATCCTACTCTTCATGAGTGACTAAAAATCTCTTAAGCCAGAACTGAAAGGCTCATGGAGTTTGATGCCAGAAACACAGATGTCAGCCTGGAGATGTCAGAGGAGTGCTATTTCAGCTCGTTTCCCCACTCTTGGGGGAGTCGTAAACTCTTGAGAGAATTCTAGGTGGCTGGAAAGGCTTGAACATCCCAACCACATGGATTAAATCAATCAGGAGGATCTTTCCCATAGGATCAGCCATCTTCTGATGTAATGGGAAGACCTTACCTCCGCCTTCCTCAGCCTAGTGCCCTGTAAATGTGTGAGAGCTCCCAGTGACCAGGCCAGCTTGTATTTCTGGAATTGGGAGGCACCAACCTAAGGACAGCTAAGCTACTTGGTTCAGCCAAGTTCTTCCCTTCTCGTACAAGTAGCTGCCACTCAGAAACTGAGAACAGGCTGCTCTATCATTTGCTAGGACCTCCGGACCAAGTTGCTGGCAACTAAAAACATGGCAGAGGCCAGTAAAAATGTTGGTCTATCTTCTTCAGGGGTAGGGCAACACTTGGGCCAGAGACATAAGAGTGATGGCAGGGGTTTTCCTCTAAAGCAGGGGTGGGGAACGATGGCCCTTTTAGGACTTGTGGACTTCAACTTCAACCATGCTGGCTTAAGAATTCTGGGAGTTGAAGTCTACAAGTCCTTAAAGGAGCCATCGTTTCCCATCCCGTCTCTAAAGGACACTGTTTTTGGAGACTTTGCTGTTGTGATAACCTCCAACCCATCTGGTGCTGCTCTCAGTGCAGTGTTGAGTCTGTTTTATTTCGCTGAGGACTTCACTTGCTTCTATTGTGTGGTGGCAAACCGGTGTTTGTTTTTAAATGATTCAGTTTCACTGCTTTTTTAGCCTGCCTTTTCTTATTCTCATTTTGTTGTTCTGTGCCTGTATTGATTTATCTGGTATTCGGAAATGTGAACAAGTGATTAAGGTTATAATCTTAGGCACTTTTATCTAAGTGTAAATCTCCATTATACTCAATGGCAGTTCTTTTTCCATAGGCTTATTATTGCTGTATATTTTAAAAATAAAATTTAAGGTAGTACAGTCAAGGACACTCTAACCATCGGTTGGGATTCAGATTAGCCTTCTGCACAGATTTTCATTTTTTGAACTGATCCATTTTTCCTAAAAAAAAAATATTCCAATCAGTCAGACTAAATGCATATGAATCAGAGCAAAAAACAAACAAACTTGTAGTCCACATTTATATGTGTATGTCCAGACATGAGATAATACTCATGAGATAATACTCAACGTACGACCACAATTGAATCCAACATTTCCATTGCTAAGCAAGACAGTTGTTAAGTGAGTTTTGCTCCATTTTATGACCTTTCTTGCCACAGTAGTTAATTGAATCACTGCAGTTGATAAATCAGTAACCTGCTTGTTAAGATAATCTGGCTTCCCCATTGACTTTGCTTGTCAGAAATTACAAAAGATGGTCACATGACCCCGGGATTCTGCAACCGTCATAAATATATGCCAGTTGCCAAGCGTCCAAATTTTGATCACGTGACTATGTGGATGTTGCAATGTTCATATGTGTGAAAACAGTCATAAGTCACGTTTTTCATTGCCTTTGTAACTTTGAACGGTCACTAAACAAATTGTTGTAAGTAGAGGACAACCTGTGGACGCATTCCAGCTAAATCAAAATCTGAAATTTTCCATTTTTGACTTAAATAATTAACTCTTTTAAAACAACTCTTCATGTGTCTTGTCTTGATTCAACCATTGGTCAGAAAAAATCATGAGATAAAAGGAAAGTATCAGGAAGTCTATATCGGGTATCCTTATACGGAGGAAGCAAGTGTTAATTCAGACATCATCATCATCATAATAATAGTAATAATAATAGTAATAATAATAATAATAATAGGTTGGGAGGGACCTTGCAGGTCATCTAGTCCAACCCCCTGCTCAGGCAGGAAACCCTATACCATTTCAGGCAAATGGCTGTCCAGTCTCTTCTTAAAAACCTCCAGTGTTGGAGCATTCACCACCTCTGGAGGCAGGTTGTTCCACTGGTTAATTGTTCTAACTGTCAGGAAGTTTCTCCTTAGTTCTAGGTTGCTTCTCTCCTTGACTAGTTTCCATCCATTGCTTCTTGTCCTGCTTTCAGGTGCTTTGGAGAATAGCTTGACTCCCTCTTCTTTGTGGCAGCCCCTGAGATATTGGAACACTGCTATCGTGTCACCCCTCACTCTTCTCTTCGTTAAACTTTCTTGTTAGTTGCGAAGTCGTTGTTGTGATTCAGGGTCAGCCTGTGGGTTCGACAGTTGGGTCGGATGACTCAGAGGAGGAGGGGGGTGTTGAAGAGCTTGATGAGAGTCCTCAGCCAGGCCCCTCTCATTTGGTCACGACGCAGACCCCGCTGTGTGAGCCTGACATCGTGGATGAAGATGACCCACAGCTGGCCCTGTTCAAGGACGCCTGACGCAGGAGGCAATCAGGAGTAAACAGAGGAAGGCAATGGGGCTCCTCGGAAGGAGGCAGAGAGAAGCCACACCCCGAACTGTATTTAAGGGGGAATGCGTGGGAGGGCTGGTTTGCTGAAGGCAACCGCTTGTAAAGCTTCTGTTTCTTGGTTTGTGTCTTGTTCTATTTGTTTTTGTAGCAATAAATTTGGCAGGCGTATTCCAGCCTCTTGCCTTCTTGTAAAAGGGGTTGTCCCTGCCTTTTCTGCAGGGCCGGTAGCAGGCTGTTACAGAACAGTCGTGTCCGACCAATCGCGACCCTATGGACAACGTTCCTCCAGGCCTTCCTGTCCTCTACCATCTTCTGGAGTCCATTTAAGCTCACGCCTACTGCTTCAGTGTCTCCATCCAGCCACCTCATTCTCTGTCGTCCCTTTCTTCTCTTGCCCTCAATCTTTCCCAGCATTAGGCTCTTCTCCAGTGAGTCCTTCCTTCTCATTAGGTGGCCAAAGTATTTGGGTTTCAGCTTCAGGATCTGGCCTTCTAAAGAGCAGTCAGGGTTGATCTCCTCTAGGACTGACCGGTTTGATCGTCTTGCAGTCCAAGGGACTCGCAGGAGTCTTCTCCAGCACCAGAGTTCAAAGGCTTCGATTCTTTGGCGCTCAGCCTTTCTTATGGTCCAACTTTCACTGCCATACATTGCAACTGGGAAGACCATAGCCTTGACTATACGCACTTTTGTTGACAGGGTGATGTCTCTGCTTTTTAGTGTGCTGTCTAGATTTGCCATGGCTTTCCTCCCGAGGAGCAAGCGTCTTTTAATTTCTTGGCTACAGTCCCCATCTGCAGTGATCTTGGAGCCCAGGAAAATAAAATCTGTCACTACCTCCATTTCTTCCCCTTCTATTTGCCAGGAATTGAGAGGGCCAGATGCCATGATCTTGGTTTTCTTAATGTTTAGTTTCAACCCAAGTTTTGCACTCTCCTTCTTCACTCGCAACAAGAGGCTCTTTAGTTCTTCTTCACTTTCTGCCATTAGAGTGGTATCATCTGCATATCTTAGGTTGTTGATGTTTCTTCCGGCAATCTTAATTCCAACTTTTGATTCATCTAGCCCTGCCTTTCTCATGATGTGCTCTGCATATAAGTTAAATAGGCAATGCGACAGTATACAGCCTTGCCGGACTCCTTTCCCAATTTTGAACCAATCAGTGGTTCGTTAAACTACACATACCCAATTCCAGCAACTGTTCCTTATATGTTTTAGCCTCCGGTCCCCCAGTCATCTTTGTTGCTCTTCTCTGTACCCTTTCTAGAGTCTTGACATCTTTTTTTACATTGTGGTGACCAAAACTGGATGCAGTATTCCAGGTGTGGCCTTACCAAAGCATTGTAAAGTGGTATTAGTACTTCACGTGATCTTGATTCTATCCCTTTGTTAATGCAGCCTAGCACTGTGTTGGCTTTTTTGGCAGCTGCACCACACTGCTGGCTCGTATTTAAGTGATTGTCCACTAGGACTCTGAGATCCCTCTCACAGTTACTACTATTGAGCAAGGTACCACCTCCTGTACTGTACTTGTGCATTTGGTTTTTCTTGCCTAAATGAAGAACCTTACTTCTTTTCACCATTGAATTTCATTTTGTTAGATAGCGCCCAGTGTTCGAGTCTGTCCAGATCCTCCTGTATTTTAAGCCTATCTTCTGGAGTATTGGCTATTCCTGCCAGCTTGGTGTTGTCTTCTCAACCATCCTTAGCCTGGGATCTTTCAGATGTTGTGGGGACTGCAGTTCATCCCAACTACTGCAAAGAAAGTTCGTGCGTTGCTCCAGAGCCTACCAGATGAAGAAAGAATATAGCCGTTGGTTGTATATTGTATGAAAGGGTAATTTAGTCACTGGCAGTGGGATGTTATGTCTCATATAGGCAGCTTTGTCTATCATAAGAGATGAGAAGAGCAAGGAAATTGTAAGCTAAGACAAGTTCCAAATGTGCTTTTCAAAAGGCAACTGGACTTGTTTTTTTCCTTGAAAACATTTTGCTTCTCAACCAAGCAGGTTCTTCAGTTCTTCATTCAGTTTTCATTTCCAAGGTGGGGGGGGGGGGAACCGAAGTCCAGTTGCCTTTTGAAAAAGCACCTTCGGAATAACCATGACCTGGATGATTGAGAGTCTCCATAGAGAGAAACTAAGACAAGGTATTGGCACTGCTTGGTGAATTTGGTTACTTTTATTTGAAGTTCCTAATATTTCCTATGAGCTCTAGCATGGTTAGAATGGGCTTCTACAGAGAACTGGATGTCTGGGTGTCAAAATGACAAATGGGGGGAATAAGTGGTAAGATGCCAAATTGAGTTAGAAGTCAGCAAGTGCA
This sequence comes from Vipera berus, assembly GCF_964194415.1. NCBI lineage: Eukaryota > Metazoa > Chordata > Lepidosauria > Squamata > Viperidae > Vipera > Vipera berus. The sequence goes on along the minus strand of NC_138203.1, from coordinate 145,707,006 downwards.
AAGAGATGCCCGTTAGCCCTTCCAGCATTCATATTAATGGAATCTGAGCTGGCACTGAGCAATCAGGAGAGCGATCTTGACGTCATGGCGGACAGCTCAATGAAAATGTCAAACACAGGGTGCAGTTGCAATCAGTAAGACAAATCCCATGCTTGGCATCTTAGGATAAGATGAAAATAGAACAGCCAATAGAGTAATGCCTTTTATATACATCTGTGGTGAGACTGCACTTGGAGCCTGTGTACGGTTTTAGTCAACCCATCTGAAAAGGGATACTGCACAGCTGGAAAAGCTGTAAGAGAATTGACAGCTAAAGCAAGAAGAGAAGCTTCCCTACAAGGAAAGACTATTGGGTCTGGGGCTTTATAACATGGACCAAGATGTGTCAAAGGAGATGTAATGGAGATACTTGAGATCATTCATAGCGTGGAACCTGTTGAAAAAGATAGGGTTTTTCCCACTGTTTCACAATGTTAAGCCTTGGACTTGCATCGGAGACAAATTCCTTGTGTGTCGAATCACAGTTGACCAATAATTCTATTCTATTCTATTCTATTCTATTCTATTCTATTCTATTCTATTCTATTCTATTCTATTCTATTCTATTCTATTCTATTCTATTCTATTCTATTCTATTCACTAAAACCAGATCCAGGCAGATTAGGACCAGCAGAACAATGTATTTATTTACAAAGCACAAAGCTGACCTGGAATTTTATCCCATGGGGCCACTAAGGAGGTTGGACAAATTCCTGGAGGATCAGGCAATCAATAGCTATTAGTTGGTTGGCTCTTTACTACTTCCAGCATTACAAACATCATACATTAAGTCTCAGCTGTCAGAGAGCCAAAGCGGAAAAATGTTCCTGTCTTGATATTTCTGAGCTTCCTGGATGTATCTGACTGGCTACTAAGTCATACCGGTTGGGCCATTGGCCTGATCCACCCAGGCTTTTCTCATGTTCATTGTTGCCAACTTAACTGGGTTGTTCAGGGACAATCTGTACTTGCAATTCGCTTCCAAGTAACTGGCTTACTTAGAGCTGGATCACACTAAGGTTGGAGGAAGACAACAAAACCTCATTATTTTCATTAGTTCTGATAGCGAAGAGGCTGGGTGCTTGGTGAGATTATAGTAGAGCAGAAGGATTATTCTTAGGTAAAGACGACTAGCACAACTATTTGGAATACTTTAACAAAGTAGTAGATGATAGCAGACTTATCTGTAGTCCAGCCAAACCAGATGTGCTTATATCCACAGTGAATTTAAGAAGGCTTGCCTGGGTTGTTTCTGTCAGTGTCTGTTGTCGACAAAAAAGAGCTTAGGTGGTAGTTGAAAGGCTCTTTGAGCCAAAGATGGGATCAAAAAAACAGAGGTGTGGGGAAGAAGAGAAACAGGCTATTCCATTGCCTCAGGTCCTCTTCATTTTCATCTAAGGCGGTCATTCCATCATAATGATTCAACTGCTTATCCCAGCTGGTTGCTACAAGAGAACCAAAGTCTTTTAAGAATGAGTATCTGAATTTGCTTTCTCCTTTCCCGTGTTTTTGCCTGGGATTGGTCCTAATTTGGGCAATTAGGTAGAGGGAATGCATATTAGTTTTGCAGGTGACAGAAATGTGTGCACAGGAACAGAAAGGGGTATACATGGGTTGATAATCAAACTTGATCTGGCAGTGAAAGAGGATCACAAGCTGAGTCTGTGTCAACCATGCAACATGGCTGTCAAAAAAGCAGACATGAGTTTAGGCTGCAATTGGTATAAGGAAGATTTCCGAAAATTCTGAACTGGTTTAACAATGGGCCGTAAATAGAATCATGGAATTAGCAGCTAAATCCTAGGAGGAGAGATTGAAGAAACTGGGCAAATTTAGCCTTGGCAAGAGAAGACAATGGGGATTATGATGGTAGTCTTCAAGAACTTCGAAGGGGCTGTAGAAAAGAAGACAGAAGGCAGTTCTCATATCATCTCAGAAATGCTGGGTGTGAAATAATGATCTTGGGTCACAGCAAGGCAGGCTCTGGGGGAATGTTACCAAAGCTTCCTCATGACCATAGAGCCAATCTCCTAGAGAGAAAGTTTTCTCAACTACAGTGTAGTTGATCATACAGAAGCTATAAACACATTGGTTGGGGATGTATTAATCTAAACAGGTTGGATTAGTGGTGAAGTTAAACTTTTGAACCTGTTTCAGAGGAATGAGTTGCACGTTTGTTTTAAATAATTTTTAAGCAAAAATAGCCCTTGAGGGACGCGGTGGCTCAGTGGATTAGGACGCTGAGCTTGTCGATCAGAAGGTCGGCAGTTTGGCGGGTCGAATCCCGAGTGCCGTGTAACAGAGTGAGCGCCTGTTACTCATCCCAGCTTCTGCCAACCTAGCAGTTCGAAAGCACATAAAAATGCAAGTAGAAAAATAGGGACCACTACAGTGGGAAGGTAACAGCGTTCCGTGCGCCTTTGGCGTCTAGTCATGCCGGCCACATGACCACGAAGACGTCCTCGGACAAGCGCTGGCTCTTTGGCTTTGAAACGGAGATGAGCACCGGCCCCTAGAGTTGGAAACGACTAGCACGCGTGTGCGGGGGAACCTTTACCTTTACCTTTACTTAGCCCTTTTCTTTAACTTCTATATTTTAATACTTAGAAATCTATGAATGATGATGTTGTTTCAATTTCTAATTCCTATCAGTATTGCTTGAACCTGTAATAAAAAGTATTAGGGGGTTTTCCACTAGCAAATAAAGTCTTCCACAGTTTTCCCTATCCTGTTTAATGCTGTCCCCATCCTTAAGCACTTTGGTTTTTGGACAGTTTATTGGTAGTTTGATCTTTGGGAAGAACTACAGCTCCAAAATGACTTTCAGGAAAAAAAATTGGAAGCATTTTGTTTGGTATACTCTGAATCACACAGGTAGAGCAGACTCTCCTTGGTCTCTGAATTGCCCTGGACATAAATAACAGTGAGATAATCACAAGGCTGAACAAGTTGCTATTTGAATGCTTGGCTCCTGCATTTGTTTTTTCAGCTACATGGAAAATCTGTCTAATGTACGAGACAGTGGAGACCCTAAAAATAAGTTGATTTTTCCTTAAAAAAAAGCAGTTTTAAAAAAGCAAAATATCACTTAGACTTTCTAGCTTTACCACATTTGGGAAGTAGCGCAATAAAACTATATGAAAAGTTAAATTTTGAAATCGTTTCAGAGGAATAAAGATACATGTTTGTATTGAAATGTTTTTTAAACCAAAAATATCCGTTGTCTTTAACCAGTCTACCATTTTACTATTTATTACATCTAGTCCTCAACCTTCAACCACAACTGAGCCCCATATTGCCATTGCTAATCAAGACATTGCTAAGTGAGTTGTGTCCCATTTGACTACTTTTTTGCCACGGTTAAGTGAATCACAGCTGTTGTTAAGTGAATCACGGGGTTGTTAAGCGAATCTGGCTTCCTGCATTGTTTTTGCTTGTCAGAAACTGGGTGGGAAGATTACAAATATTGATCACAGAACCCAGGGATGCTGCAGGTGCCATAAATACATGCCAGTGGCCAGGCATCTGAATTTTAACTATGTCACCATGGGGGGGGGGGATGCTGCAACAGTCATAAGTGTGAAGAACAGTCAAAAGTCAGTTTTTTCACCGTCGTAGCTTCAAATGGTCACTAGAATGATTGTAAGTCAAGGAGTACCTGTAGTAGCAATCCTTGGAGCAGGGGTAGGTAACCTTGGCTCTTTCATGACTCGTGGACTTCAACTCCCAGAATTCCTGAGCCAGCATGGCTCAGCTTGGAAACTCTCACTTTCCCCTCAGCATGGCTGGCTCAGGAATTCTGGGAGTTGAAGTCCATGAGTCATAAAAGAGCCAAGGTTGCCTACCCCTGCCTTGGAGGGTGATAGTCTTTCAGTTTCTAAAATCACCTATTGGCATTGGTTGGCCCTTTAGTCAAATGTAAAAGGGTATTTTTCCCCCTCCTCTTAAAATATTTTAGAACTAAAGTCCCAAAGATACTAAGAATAATTCAATTTGTATTACAATCACGGACCAGCACAACCACAGACACCAAATAATATTTTTAAACAACTTTAACTACAAATATAAACACACACACACACACACACACACACATACACACAATGTTTCAGAATGGAAAATATTCAACTGCACCTATAACACCAATACCTGGGTGGTTCACCAAAAGCACCTGTTATAAAATAGCAGATCACCTAGACATCCCAATCAATTTCTTTTCTCTTCTGTTTTCATATTTCCCTTTTCTATATTAGAAGTTTCCCTCCGAACCAAAAAGATCTGAAAACTACTTGTGAGCCATACAACCCCTTCCCAAATTTAGATCTTTTTTTTTTAAAATTGTGCAAGTAGACTGGTTGACTCACCTCACTGACTTTTAATAAGCCATCTCTAAGCATGACTTAGGTTTGGATCCCTAAGTGTGACTTAGGTTTGCAAGTCAGGGTTTAATTTATGGAGAAAGACAAAAAGTCATGAAAATTCATGATGGAATGTAAAAAGTGTTGGCCAATTTGGGAGGAGTCTACTTGAGTCATGAGAATTGCACTCTTGGCTTCCAGATCTGCTGCGGCAGCCTTTGTAACATTGGCGCCATCCTGCAATCACGGAGTGTTCTGTCAGACATGAATTCTCATTGATCCAGTCTTGGGCCCCTAATCTCTGTTATTTCTATATCAATCACCATGATTTATAGAAATTCTACTATATGTAACACAGTTACGTAGAAAAAAATATTAGAAGGAAATCACTTGACATACTTTGTGGTTTACAGCATGGAAAGTACCATTTGAGAATGAAAGTTCAATGAAGCAGGTCACGATGGAGTCATGATGAGATATTACAATGGGGAATCTGTATATACAGCAATATTTATTATTGTTTATCTTTGCGCTAGCTAGCACGTGGGAAGGTGGTGTTAATGGAAAAAGTCCAGGCCTGTATTCTGAAGTCGCCTATGCTTAGCATGTGAAATCTTGTACAGGTAGTCCTCAATTTGAAACCATTCATTTAGTGACCATTCAAAGTTACAACGGCACTGAAAAAAAGTGACTTATGTCCGTTTTTCACACTTAACGATTGTTGCAGCATTCTCAAGAGTCACCTTTTGCCACCTTCTGACAAGTAAAACCAATGGGGAAACCATTCACTTAACAATCCTGTTACTAACTTAACAACTGCAGTGATTCACATAAGTGGCAAGAAAAGTTGCAAACTGGGGCAGAATTCACTTCACAACTGTTCTTGCTTGGCAACAGAAATTTGGGGCTCAGTTGTGGTTGTAAGTCCTGGACTATCTGTACTGGACTTGAACTTGCCAACCTATAGATGGGGACCGTACCAGCAGGAGCAGATGTGTGGAATGGAAATGAATCGATAAATTTACTTTAAAAATTCTAATATCCAAATCAAACCAAACATCTGGTCTGCTGGCAGCTGACTAGGCCAACTGGCAACTCATGATTCCATTGCTTAATATGAAATAAAATTTCCCTTTCTATTTGTACAAAAGCCACAGCTGCCCTCCTGCTCCCTCCCTCCCCCCCCCAAAAAAAAAGATTGGGCCCTTCGCCTTTCACAGTGCGTCTGATGCAGCTCTCCTGGTGTCTCTGTAAGGCGTGATGAATTCAGAGTAGAGATCAGCCATGAAGTTAACGCTCTTCCTGGAACGAATGTTGACTTGAAGTTTCCTTTGAGGTAATTTTGAAGAGAACGGTTAGCTTGATTGTGTATTTTTTTAAAAAAATAAAATAAAATGTGAGACAAGGCTCTCTACATAAATGTAAGTTTGTTCTTCCTCAGGAGGACTAGCATAGCTAACTAACATAGCACAGCCTCTCCAGGGACCTTCAGAAGCTGCCTAAGCCCTCGCAGCAGGGGGAATGTGTTCCTTGCACAGACACATGCGTGTTTGTCTGCACACACACTTTGCTCTGCTCTTCAGACCTCTGCTTTATAATTGGATCAGTCTGTTGCTGAGTGTAAATTGTTGGATGCTAATTTTCTATGGTAATTTGGAGATGCTCCAGTGCAATACTAGGGATGACCCAAGACATTTTCTGCCCGAAGAACAATAAGGCAGAATGCAGTTGCATTTTCTTTTCACTGTTGGTAACCAAATGTTGTTTTCTGGTACATCTGAGGCATCAGATTAGCTTAGGAGTCACATAGTAACACAGAGCTCTGTCTGCCAAGGAATAGGAAGCGGCCACTACTGTTAATGGCACCTGTTTTCTAAAGTAATTGCTAGATTTTGCCTAAGGCTGGATCTTCCCGCATGGGACTCTAAGATGCTGATAGGTGTCTGCGGCCATGTACAATGTCAGCTAACAAGCCGTTCCTCCAAGTCTGTTTTCTAGGGTGATCCTGATGATTGTACTCTCCTGAAATTAATTTTACAAGATCAAAGGAAGCTTTATGATGAGGCAGATAATGAATCAGGCATGGATTTGGGTAGCCTGACCACTGAGTGGCTACGGGGAAATTGACCAAAATTGATTATTGAGAAGCAGTCCATTTAAGAGGATTGTTTGGAAGGTGAATGCACCAGAATAATGTTACATTTGCTCAGTCTCTATTGCACAGGACACATTCACCCACTTGCTGTATTCAGATAGATATTATATAAAATCAAGTGCATATTGCTCAAGTTCATGATTCTAGTGACTGGTTTGATACAGAATACTGGAAGAAATCAAGGGATATCGGAGGTGTTGGCAGCAAAGGTGAAAACATTCATTTTTACATGTTCACCTGAAGTGGTGTTATTCAGAATTATAGCATTGGGCCAGCTGTTACTGTGTTCCTGAGCTGTAAGAAAGCAGAAGGTCCAAATTCCTTGGATCAGAGATAGGGAAACATATGACTCTTCAGAGATTGCTCAATAACCATTCCCAGCATCGCTCGCATGATTGAGTCTGCTCTGAATGTATCAATTATCAGCATCTGGGGAGCCATTTGTGTGAGGAATTCTGGGAGTTGGAGTCCACAAGTCCTAAAAGGGCCACGTTTGAAGACCCCTGCATTAAATGGAGGTGTGGGAAAATGAATCAGAGTCCTTCTATCATTTCTCCAAATGTAGCATCCTATACAGATGTGTTGGGGACGCGGTGGCTCAGTGGGTTAGGACGCTGAGCCTGTCGATCAGAAGGTCGGCAGTTTGGCGGGTCGAATCCTGAGTGCCGCATAACAGTGAGTGTCTGTTACTTGTCCCACCTTCTGCCAACCTAGCAGTTCGAAAGCATGTAAAAATGCAAATAGAAAAATAGGGACCACTACGGAGGGAAGGTAACAGCGTTCCGTGCGCCTTTGGCGTCTAGTCATGCCGGCCACATGACCACGGAGACGTCCTCAAGACAAGCGCTGGCTCTTCGGCTTTGAAACGGAGATGAGCACTGGCCCCTAGAGTCGGAAACGACTAGTACGCATGTGCGGGGGAACCTTTACCTTTAAAACAGATGTGTTAAACTTTCAAAATTCTCAACTAATAAAAAAAGGAGCCAGCAAGTGGGGGAGCACAACTCTACATAAGAAGCATCCATTTTGTTATGGAGACTCTTGGGGCTTTTTTTGTGTTTTTTTCAGCACTGCAGTCCAGGTATGGGGCAAACCTGGAGACAAATATCCCTTCTGATTTCTCACTGAAATTACGAAGTGAAGTACAGGTAGTGCTCGACTTATGACCACGACTGAGCCCAAAATTTCCATTGCTAAGCAAGACATTTGTTAAGTGATTTTGGCTCCGTTTTACAACCTTTCTTGCCACAGTTGTTAAGTGCATCACTGCAGTTGTTAAGTTAGTAACATGGTTGTTAAGTGAATCCGGCTTCCCCCTATTGACTTTGCTTGCCAGAAGGTCGCAAAAGCTGATCTCATGACGCCAGGACACTGCGACCGTCATAAATACAGGTCAGTTGCCAATTTTGATCATGAGACCATGGGGATGTTGCATCGGTCATAAGTATGAAAAACAGTCCTAAGTCACTTTTTTCAGTGCCGTTGTAACTTAGAACGATCACTAAACAAATAGATGTAAGTCGAGGACTACTTGTATGTTAGTGTGTGCATTTATAGACATAATCCCAACCGTATCCATACGCTGTCTTGTGCCTATTCAGGAAAGATGAATTCAAAAGAAGATTAGCTAAAAGCATCCATTCTGGACCAATCTGACCTAAATTATCTTGTCAATGTGCCATCTAAGCACACGACACAGTTTCATCCTTTTCTCCTGAATCTTGTTTACGGTTAGTATTACATTTTTCTGCCCATTCAGGTTTTTCGAAGGTTCTCTCGAGTGATTGTGGCTTCACTTTCCCATGATGACAATGTTTCTTGGGTGGGTGTGGCTTTAAAATCTGGTCCCACACCAAAGATTGGGACAGAGCCTACCATCTATAAGAGGAATAACACTGTTGGTGGAGCCAGCAAATAGTTAATCTTTAAAAGAAGAACTGGCACTTTGCTCCAAATTCTTAAAAGAAGAACTGGCACTTCGCTTTAAATTCTCCTGAGAGGAAGGAATTTGCAGGCAGGAAATTTATATATATTTAAAAAATTCTAATCACATCAAGACGTTTGGGTTATTCTCCAAAAAGAAGGGAAAGAGTTTGAGAAGGTTTAAAAGGAAAAAAAAAGATACATACGACATTTTATATGATGCACTAAACCTGATTTATGGCTTACTGTGAATGTTCATGAGGCTGCCAGCTGCCTCCTCTCTGGTTGATGCAGCTGGAAAAACCACCGTTGCTGCATTGCTCAATACTGGTAGAGTCATCTGTCTAAGACTTTCACCTGTCTTAGGAGAATCAAACTTAAGCATCCAGTTAGCAAAAATGGAAATTGGAGACTAATTTCGTTGTAAGCCTTGAACAAACCAATGGTAGATCCAGTGTGGATCAGGAAGGATAGGAGGCTTCACTTAATCATAACCTTGTTCCCTCCTCTCCCTTTAATCATTCCTCAATTTCCTTGATATGTTAGCTGTCCTGAACACAATCATAATCAGGGTACATATTGGATGTATTCTTTTGTATTTACTTATTACAGGTAGTCCTCAACTTACAACCACTTGAAATCACAACAGTTCTGAAAAAAGTGACTTACGATGAGTCTTCGTACTTACTGCCATCCCCGCCATCCCACGGTCACGTGATCAAAATTTGCAACATCCCAGGGACATGTGATTGCTATTTCTGACTTTCCCAGATGGCTTCTGACAAGCAGAGTCAATGGGAGAAGCCAGATTCACTTAATCATGCTCGTGAAATTTCCATAGCTGAACTTAGGAGGCATCTAGGAGGAAGAACCCAACAATTACTTGCCAGTCCAACTTAATTAGATTTTCCAGTCTGGTAGAATTCTCACATTATCTCTGGCAGAAGAAAAAGAACATTGGGAATTTATATTCATAGAAAAAAGTGTGCAGGGAAACTTGGAATCGCTTGCTATAACTTAAAATTATGTCGAGAGGGCTGTAAAGCACTATGACGCGGTATATAAGTCTAAATGCTATTGCTATTTCATCCAAGTGTGGGAAGACTGCCCAGGTGAGTTAAACCCACCTATTCTCTCTGTTCTTCCAGTAATAAAAATGGAGCAGCTTCAAGTCCCTCTTTGACCCACCCCCCTTTTGAAACCAGATCTAAAGGGATCAACATGCCTGACCCTCTGAACAATTTTTCTCCCCCATCAAATCATTCTGTCCCATAAAGTTGCTTATTTTTATTTTTTATTTTTTAAAAAAGCTGATACATCTCTCTTCATCTGTGGCAGCTCTATAACAAAAGGGAAAAAAGACAATGCAGCCCAACTTAACATCCAAACATGAACCACCCTAGAAGAGACATGTCAAACTCGGGACGTTATGTGACATCGCGCAACGTATCGGGACGGTTTTGCCATTGCCGGCAATGGGATGGGTGCGCCTTCCGGATGATGCGTCTGGCCCGCGGGCCGGCAGTTTGACACCCCTGCCCTAGAAGTAATGTAATCATAACGGGAGTGTGAACATCCACTTCGCATTCATTACATCTAGGCCAGGGGTGTCAAACTCAATTTCATTGAGGGCCGCATCAGCATTGCGGTTGCCCTCAGGGGGCTGGGTGGGTATGGCCAGGGTGGGCGTGGCCTACTGGGTGGGCGTGGCTAGAGTACGTGTGGCCTACTGGGTGGGCGTGGCCAGCTCTACATTGTTTGCATCAAGGGTGCCTATGGGGGCCTGGGCAGGAGTGGGACAAATCTGAGGGTCTCTGGCAGAAGGAGGGTCTCTGGGCCAGGGCCAAGGCAGTGGGGGCCGTTCCCTCACTGTTTCCAGGATGGCTTCGCAGGCCACATGAAACCACTGCGGGCTGGATCCGGCCCCCGGGCCTTGTGTTTGACATGTCTGATCTAGATGGATTCTTCCTTTTTTTTAATTAAAAAGTTTTACAGATACATTATAAACATAAGACCCACCCCTCCCCCACCCCCACCCAATTTCCCCTCCCTCCCCCTCCCCACCCCTGACTTCCCAGAGCGTAATACAGGGTATTAACCCTAACAATCTTAAACTATAATATGCTAACTAACTATAATAACACTTTAAATCCTATCGAACTTTAACTCTCCTTAAAAGTAACTAAATAATAATAAATCTTATAAATCTAATACTTATTCAAATGCTAAATGAAACTTTTTGGTCCCATATTTATTCTGAATATAATCAATCCATCTTCTCCATTCCAAGATATATCTTTGTTGCGAATGGTCTTTCAAATATGCTGAAATTTTTGCCATTTCTGCCAGGTTCGAAACTTTTAAAGTCCATTCTTCTATAGTAGGCAAATCCTCCTTCTTCCAATATTGCGCTACCAAAAGTGGATTCTTCCTTTTTTTAATGAATGAAACAGCTGTCGGGGCTAGCCATAGTTGAAATCTGTTGTTGCTCTGTCTTGAACATGGTGTTTCAATGGGAAGGCCAGAACAGTAGCTTTTTTAAAAAAAAAAAAATCCACCTCCCAGAGATATTTCAGGCTAATTTTGTTTTCTCCCTCCTGAGAAAAGCAAAGTCTTCCCGTTCTTTTGTATAAGCGTGGCTCAGCTGTTTGCCTTGCTATGAATTGATGGATGGTGTTTTTTAACATACCTTTTTTTTTGCAACTGCTTCTTGACAGTCATGAATCATATTATTGTTCTGTTTGTACCCTGTTCCCCCCCCCCTTTACGGGTAATTCAGAGCCATTTGCAGATGGCTTTCTGGCAGCTTCCCATTAAGGAAACTTTAGGACAGGTGGTCCCATTTAGTTTGTGAACCATCCATTGAGGAATGATAGCCATCAGGCCAAGATGGCGGGAGAGAGCAGAGTTGTGGATGAAAAAGGGTTGGTCCTGTATTGAAATTCTTACATTTATTAAAATTAGGGCCGCAGCCCAGTTTCAAGGCTTGGAATGGATTGAAGCCTGTAGGCTTTAGGCTGCAATTCTAATTGCTGTGATTGTATCTCAGGGTCTAAAGCAGAGGTCTTCAAACTCGGCCCTTTTATGACTCATGGACTTCAACTCCCAGAATTTCTCAGCCAGGCATGTTGGCTGAGGAATTCTGGGAGTTGAAGTCCATGAGTCATAAAAGGGCCGAGTTTGAAGACCCCTGGTCTAAAGCGTAGAACTTCTTGATGAGAGATCAAGCAGGAAGGCTTGCTGTCCAAGGAGGTTAGTACATTAGGAGAAGTTTCTCCAAGGGGATGACATAAATCTCCATACTTTGTTTTCAAAATTCTGTAATGGCTACAGAGCTCAACTTACAGTTCTTATCACTCCAGACCAGGGGTCTTCAAACTTGGCCCATTGGAGACTTGTGGGCTTCAACTCCCAGAATTCTTCAGCCAGTCACGCTGGCTGAGGAATTCTGGGAGTTGAAGCCCACAAGTCTCCAATGGGCCAAGTTTGAAGACCCCCGCTCTAGACAGTAGGGACGAGAGCAAAAATTTTGGGAATTTGTAACTCATTTGGTATTAGAATTAGTGGGAAGAGAAGTAATGAGGAAACCAAAGAGGGAATGAGAAGGTTAAATAAATCTCAAGCCTTCCTCTGGTTTCTGCCTCTGGCTTATCTTCCTCACTTGTGTGGAAATGGACGTCTCTGCTTTTGGATGGAGTGTGAGTCATGCAGTATTTGCAGAGAGGTTAAAAACCCACATTTTTGAGCCAGTAAAGGTGTTTATTGTCATTTAAAATAAATCACTTTAGAAGACAGACAGGAAGGCAGGCAGGCAGACAGACACACAGACACAGACACACACACACACACACATACCGCCTAATATGAAAGAGAAGAGGGAATAACTTCTAAGATGGAGAAAGCCATTTGGAATTCTTTATAAACATTTGTATAAAACTGTTTAAAATGCTGTCTAATGAAGAACAGACTTTGTTGTCTTAAATCATGTTTTAATTGCACTCCAGAAGTTGAGAAGTTTGCGGGACAGTTCCCCTTAAATCTGTCAGCGGCTGTTTTAGCCATACTTGGCTTTCCCCAAAAGTCCTCCTTAACTTCTCTCTCTGCACCCCCCACCCCCACCCCATTCCTCTCGGCCTTGCTCACGATGGATCTGTGGTTTCAGTGACACCCCTCCGGACACCCCTTGTGTGGAAGAATCACAAGTTGTCTTATCAGCTGAGGATTGTCCTGCCCTGGCCTCATCTTTCCTGGAAGGAGTTCTTACTCCCATTTCTTCTTCTAATGGATGATTAGCAAAGCGTCTAGTATCTATTCTTGCTTTTTGTCGAGCAGTGGTCATAGAGTTTCTGAGGATGCTGACAACAGCCTTGTGGGTCAAATGTAAAACAAAACGGGAGGAAAACAGAGAGCAACCCATATGCTGGCCCTGAACCAAATACACACAGTCCTTGACGTATGACGCTCAGTTGAGCCCAAAATTTCTGTTGCTAAGTGAGACATTTGTTAAGTGAATTTTGCCCCCTTTTACAGCCTTTCTTGTCCCATTTGTTAAGTGAATCATTGCAGTTGTTAACTCAGTAACCCTGCTGTTAAGTGAATCTGGCTTCCCCATTGACTTGTCAGAAGGTTGCAAAAGAGGACCACGTGACCCCGGGACTCTGCAACCATCACAAATACCTACATCAGTAAATACATGCCAGTTGCCAAGTCTTTGATCACATGACCGTGGGAATCCTGCAACTACTGTCAGTGTGAAAAACTGTTGTAAGTGTGAAAAAATTGTCTTCCCTGAAACCAGTTCCTGGTGCCAAAAAGATTGGGGATCCCACTGCTGTACGTCATATAGTGAAATGAAAGTATTGGATATAAAGGGTTGTTGTTTTGCAGCAAGGTTTGAATGCTCAGCATGTCTTCCTCAATGAAGCCAAACTCATGTCCTTCCTGGCCAGCGTGGCCCATAATTGAAGCGCACGGGGTTTTAGAAAGCTGGTTTAGCAGCACTCGTCTGAGCTTGAAGGATGTTAAATTGGCTTCAGTTGCTCAAGAGCAATTGACAATCAGTCTCCCGAGAGCTTCTATATGCTGCAGAATGTAATAGTCTCCGATATTATCTGTGGTTGTTGCTCACTCAGAAGAGCAGAAACAATTCATGTGGATTTCCTTGGGTGGGATCTGAAAGGGCAAATAAAAACATCTCTATGCTTGCCTGCTTTCACCATGTTGCAACTGATTGTTCAACACTGATAAAGGGGTGGTTAAAAAAATAGAGGGGTCTGTCTGTCTGTTGATTTTTGTCAAGCATGCTGATCTGTGCAAAAAGGGGTTCACCACTCTTGGCTCCGGGGACCCAAAGGAAGACGGTGTGAGACAGCAAGAAAAATGAGGGACTTTCAGGGGCAGCTGTGTTTTACTAACCCAGTCATAATGCCCCTAAAAATCCTTATTGTTCCTTGCAATGTTCAACTATGCTCCGCAGTCAAGAAAGATTTTCAAAGGTGAGTTTCCATTGAGGACAGATCGGTTTCCATCCGACGGTGTAAGGATCCTCAGTTGTGGTCAGAGAAGAGTTCCAAGCCCTTCCAATCTGTACACAGCATCAAACAGATTTGAATTTTTTGCTTTTCTGTGTTGTTGTTCGTGACAGCCACTTCCTCTCCTCAACATGCTTCTATTGAACAGACAGATACAATATTTTATTAAAGAGTGTCATGAGCTTTTCTCTGCGTTGAATGTAAATATGCATGTGTACCAATCGTGCTGTTCCCGTTTGTAGTTAGCAGCACTATGCAAAGTGCAAAAAAGAAGTAAGGCACACTAAGCAAAAGAAACGATAAGGAAAAAGGAGAAGAAAAAAACATTGCAACATCAGGTATATACCAACATTATGGGTATATTGTCGATCCAGAGTAGGCCAGATCTCTTACATAACTACCATATTGGGCTTGCTCAAACTCTGGCAACTTTCTTAAGAGTACATTGTGGAGCTGTGAAACCTTTATGCTATAGACCCAGAAGTTTGCCAGGCGCCCTGCTGAACAAATGTCTTTTCCATGCACACGGGGTTTTGATACACACATGGTGTTCCCCAGAAGAGGTTAGCCAGTGTCGGAGACAACCCCACAGAATTCTTTGACCTGATTCTATCAAGTCCAACATACACACCAGAAGGCCTTTTCTGCCTGAGAGCTACTGTACAACAGTTTATAACTCAGCTGGTTTCGTTTTTAGGAACTTGGAGCTGAGGTATGTTCCTCTGAACAAGGTTGTGCAAATATTCTCTGCCAAGACTATTAAGACTGTGCCAAGAAAAGCTGCATTTCTCTCTCTTTCTCAGGAAAAGACTAAAAAGTTTTGCATATGCACTTCTGATTTAAAAGAAAAACCATTATTTTTGCTTGCTACCTAGCTCTTGGCTTCAGCTCAGCTTAAGGCAGGACAATATGAAGTACTCAGGTGTTTCTCCTACCTGCTAAGAATCACACTCAACTTCCTCTTACAGCCTTGCTGTTGCAAGTGCTCAAAACCTGATTGCTAAAATTCTAAATACTATATCCTTTCTTGCATTTTTTTTGATGGATAGATAGCGCTGCAACTCAAAAGATGTATCTTAGGAAGTACTGGGAGCATCCTAGATCTATTTCTAAATTCCTTTAGTCTGCAGAGGGATCGTAACATTTGTGCTTAAATATGTGATTTCTCCTGTCCTAGATTTCTTCTGGCAGCTAATCTATTTTATCCTTTTTTGTTGTTGTTTTTGGTCCATAGGGCTCTGCTTCCAAAAAGCATTTCTTGAGTGACAACTGTACAGAACATTACAACTTCTGTCCATGCTGCAAAATTTCAGTTGTACAAGGCAATCTTTTGTATTAAATTCCTTGACTGCTTTCAAGACGTGATGCTATTCCCAAGAAGAGAATGTCTACAGAATGTCTATCTGGTACAACGATGGGGAATTTGTCACCGTTCTAGATTTTGCAGAGTTACTATTCCTTTCATCCCAAATAGCACAGCTATGGAGAGGAAAACCAGGAGTTGTAATTCAAGAAGTCCTGGAAAAGCAAAAATTCTCCACTCCTGATCTAGGGCTTTTTTAGTTTTTGGTAAATTGGGCTGAGTCTTATCTAAGGCTGTTGTTCCTGTTGTTACAGGTAGTCCTTGACCTAAAACCATTCATTTAGCAGCCATTTGAAGTTACAATGGCACTGAAAAAAGTTACTTATAACTGGCTCTTGCACTTAGGACTGTTGTAGCATCCTCACAGTCTGTGACCGAAATTTGGTCACTAGTCAACTGGCATGTACTTACAACTGTTGCAGCATCCTGGGGTCAAGTGACCATCATTTGCAACTTTCCCAGCTGGCTTCGGACAAGCAAATTCAATTGGTGAAGCCGGATTCGCTTAACAAAGAACAGGGATTCACTTAACACCATGGGCAAAAAAAAAAAGTTGTGAAATTGCCACAACTCACTTAACAAACCACCTTGCTTAACAATGAAAAATTCTCTTCCCAATAGTGGTTGTAAGGCAGGGACTGCCTGTACTACATGAATGAGGTTGGAAGATTTGACACCTTAGATTAGCTGAAAACAATCTTTAACCTTGAAACCCCCCCCTCGATGACATGAACTGTAGCCTACATCACCTCTGGCTCACAGTTGGGGAGGGTGGGACTTGTAGTCCAGTGTATTTGGAAGGCATCAAACAGAGATGAGATCTCCCTGAAAAGCTCCCAATTATGAATGCCTGTACCTTGAATGGGTAAAAGGTAAAGGTTCCCCCGTTTCCAACTCTAGGGGCCGGTGCTCATCTCCGTTTCAAAGCCGAAGAGCCAGCGCTTGTCCGAGGACGTCTCCGCGGTCATGTGGCCGGCATGACTAGACGCCAAAGGCGCACGGAACGCTGTTACCTTCCCACCGTAGTGGTCCCTATTTTTCTACTTGCATTTTTACGTGCTTTCGAACTGCTAGGTTGGCAGAAGCTGGGATGAGTAACAGGCGCTCACTCTGTTACGCGGCACTCGGGATTCAACCCACCAAACTGCCGACCATCTGATTGACAAGCTCAGCATCCTAACCCACTGAGCCACCGCGTCCCTCTTCATCTTTATCAGCATCTTAAACAGGTAAGCAGAAAAGCAGCTGTTCAACTGTTGACTAAGGAAAGGATGCCCAAAAGACCACTTGGCATCCTTATGCCTACCTAGCCAATTGGTTAGGCTACTCCTGTGCAGCTCTAGATGCTGGATCAATCGCCTACTTTAAGGAAGGAGTTATTGGTGCAGCTTACTTACTTACTTACTTATTTATTTATTTTACATGAAGGGTGCAATGGCTCAGGGGTTAAGATGCTAGGCTTACCGACTGTAAAGTTAGCCCAGGTTCAAGACCTAAGTCCCGCGTGACGGGGTGAGCTCCTGTTATTTTCCCCAGCTCCTGCCCACCAAGCATTTCGAAAGCATACACAAGTGAGTAAATAGGTACCACTTCAGTGTGAAGTTAACAGCATATTGTGAGTCTTGGCTTATAGCAATGCTGGTCATATGAGCATGGAAATGTCTTTGGACAACACTGGCTCCCTCGGCTAGGAAACGGAGATGAATGAGCACCCCTCCTTAGAGTCGGACATGACTGGACAGGGGAAACCTTTACCTTTTTTTCCAGGGTAGATGCTTTTCCAATTATATCAAGGCTTTTGCTGCTGCTGGCTTTTCTAATGTGCTAAATGCTGTATTGTACACCGAATGCTGTCAAAATAAACACAACTTACAATAAATGCTTGGGATTACTCAGTTCATTGTATTTGCACTCTACTACCATTCTCCAGGAAATTCAGTGAAGCAAATATGAAATCATTTCATTTTGCCCCCATGAAGCAGGCTATTTTTTTCTTCTTTTTTTGAGCAGAGAGAATTACAACTAAATGATTTGGATCCAAGTTTCCATATGAAATCTAGCAAGGCATGAAGAATAAAAAATAAGGTTTATTTCAGGATTTCTTCTTTCTTTCTGACTAGATGTACTGTAGAGGACGGACTAGAGAAAGGAAAAGATATTTGGATATTAATGACAGATGCTTATTTTCTGGACAGTATCCAGTTTTCTTAAAAGATCTGGTGAAGATTAAATTGGTTGTTTCCAAGTTATTCAGGCTTGGATGTTACTTACAAATTGCTTTCTTCTTGGATACATACGAATACTAAGTGTCATGACAAGGAGAATAATTACACCTAACCCCAATGAAGTCTTCAGGTAATCAATATTTTTGTAATCATTGGTGGGGGGGTTGTTTCTTTTTTGAGGTTTTGTTTTTTTTTGGTCTGTGTTTTTCGCAGTTTTAGTCCGGAGTCCACTGAGCAGAGTATGAGTATAAGGTTTCTAAAAAAGTGGATGGAGGGTACGTTGTCATCCAGCTAATCATATTCAGACATACCCCAAGAGATGGAATTGCAATAATTTGATAGTAGACTGAAGAAAGTCATTGATGCAATGCGTAATTAAGTTTTTTTTTAAAAAAAAAAATAAGGCTTTTTACACCAATATGTATTTAAAGTTTTAGACAGCTGTTTCAATAGAGAATGATGATATTTCATTGTTATCCATATATAATCTACAATTCTAACCAATTTATTCATCACAACTAACATCACTTTTTCCAAACGCTAATTCCACACATTAATACTTTTCCCAGCATTGAAGAACCAACATGCAATAAAATGTGGTAATGTCTTTTGCCCCTCTGGGTAGGATGGGAGTTTTAGTCCAACCTGCCTGAAGGGCATCTGCTTGGGCAAGGCTGGTTGAGAGGTTTTTAAAAGAGTGAAGTTACAAATGAGGATAAGATCCTGGTCAATACTTGTAAAGAAAGAAAAGTATTTCAAGTTAACTTCATTTCCTGAGAATGTCCATGGAGCTTCCTTGGCAACATAAGTTTGCTAGTGATGCCTTTTGGGACTTATTTAATTTTTTAAATTCCAGTCCTGTCAATGGCCCTAAATGTCCTGCTTGGTCTGTCATCTGCATCTTCAAATTTTGGTGACCACTCCCAGCACCCACCCCACCCCACTTCCCAACAGGGTTGTCTCTAGAGATTTATTTTTTTTCCCCACCTACGGCCTGGAAATGCCTCCTATTGGTACAGAGGTAAGAAGGAAGGGTCAGTCTGTTTTTGTTGGCACAGCCTGTGGATGTGATTAGCTTTATCTGTGTTTGAGTTGTGTTGAACACAGCAGAGGGAGCATTACCTCACTGTGCATCAGGCTGCAGACCAGAAAGCCATTACTCTCACATATTTTTAGCGCTACAAACAGGAAAAGGCCTGCCACGGCTATGGATGTTTGGGGATGCTTTCCTTGCTGCCCTTTGCTTTTTCTTTGCCATATCATATTTATCCTTTTGTTGCAAGGCACCGTAAAGCCAATGATGACCCTTTGTCTGAAAAAGGAAATGATCGCTTGTTGTTCCTTACGTGGGAATAATTTTCCTCAGCTTCCTTTGGATCATAAATCATGGGTGGCTGTTAAGATGAGGAGGAACCCTGGTGGCCTCCCCTCAACAGCTAGACAGTACGGTTCCTGTCTTGGAAACCAGCATAATCTCTTTTGTCAGTTGCGGGGGGGGGGATATCTTATTTTCCCCCACACCTGGATGTTTTAAGTGGTTTGGGAGGGGGTGATTGTATTTTGCTGTACAGAATTTTTTCAGTGCATTAAATGAATGTTTTTCTTGGCCCATTTTGCTCAGAGATTTCCAACTTTGGCAGGGGGTGGGCGGCTGATGGTTCCACTTGGAATATTGGGAATGCATTTTGGCTGTCCCACAAAATGGCCCTTGTGGAGGGCCTGGCCAGGCACCAATCATCTATTACCAAATATTTTATTGTACACTGCCTAGAGTCCCTCTGGGAGGAGGGTTCAAAAATATTATAGATAGATGATAGATTAGATAGATAGATAGATAGATAGATAGATAGATAGATAGATAGATAGATAGATAGATAGATAGATAGATAGATGATAGATAGATAGATAGATAGATAAGATAATCTATTTACCAGGCAACAAAGTGAGAAAAGCTTTTCCTTAACTTGCCTCTAGACTCCCGAGCGGCTCTTTACCACATTAACCAACTTTGGTTTAGATCAGGGATCTCCAAGCTTGGCAACTTCAAGATTTGTGGACTTCAACTCTGAGAATTCCCTAACCAGGATGGCTGGCTGAGGAATTCTGGGAGTTGAAGTCCACAAGTCTTAAATTTGACACGGTTGGACACCCCTGGTTTAGATTTTCTCGACAGGTGGGCACATTCTCTAAGCTGTCTTTAGGCTGCACTAGTTTTATAGCATGTAGAATCTCCTTTTTTTTAATTAAATCACTGACAGGCACCTGCTAGGTGTCAAGGCAAGGGCTGATAGGCCTCTGGTATCCACCACCTCACCCTGGGAACATGTCTACCTCCAGATGTTAGACCAGTAATGGCGAACCTTTTAGAGACTGAGTGCCCAAACTGCAGCTCAAAACCCACTTATGTATCATTGGGTGCCGGGTGGGTGTGGCCCATTGGGTGGGTGTGGCCAAATGGGTGGGCGTGGCTGCAATGGTAACGGCAGACTGGGTGGGACTAAAAAGTTCAATCAATCAATTCCAACTCTGCAAGATCTTTTTTTTTTCCTGCGAGAAGTTGAAATCGATTGATTGAACCTTTTTTTTTTGCACACAGCGTCGGAGGCCTAATGCGAAAAGGTTTTATAAAACCCAGCTGAAGGCCTAGGACTGTGGCAACACCACCCGTGCCCACAGAGAGGGCTCTGCGTGCCACCTGTGGCACCCATGCCATAGGTTCGCCAACACAACGTTAGACTTTTGTGTATCTGCCAACCTTCTTCTCCAAGATTGAAGATTGTTCTAGTTCAGCATCAAGCAAAGCTCTGGAGGCAAATCCTTTACACAAATAGACACCTCATATATGGAATACGTAACCAGTTCTCGACAATGCAACCAACTCTGATCAGAGGCTGGGTGGAGCCACATATTACTGCAGGCCTGAAAGAACCTTATTCACAGGTTAGTCTTTCATGTGATTGTTGCATGAATAGGGTATTATTTCTTTTTCATGCAATAACTGGGTTCTCCCCTCTTACTAACTTGTGGTTTGCTTTGGCCATGCTTGATGCAAGAAGCCATGGAGGCCTGGTTCACCCATCACACTAAGCCATAAGACATTATATATTGTAGGAATGAAGAATATATAATCCAAGGCAAAGAGGCCTTTTGCAGAAATGAAGAGTCTCAATTCTTTTGACAATCAAAGAAGGAGATCCTGAAGCAGAGGGAACTGGGGTTGATGCAAAAGACATCCCTTAGCAACCATCACTAGATTAAGTCACTTATTTATTCTCCCAGATAGTTTAAGCATTTCAGTTGAAAAGTAGCTCCAGGTAAGTATTTTTTCCTTGCAGTGATTTCACTGGTGGTAGAACAGGAAGTGGTGAAAATGTTGTTGCATGTTCCACACAATCCCAGTGCGGTGCTTGTGTAAAGCTACCAACAGATTAGAGAACATTCAGCAGATTAATCATCAGCTTGTTGACAGACTGATCAATTAATTCATTGGTTGGGTGTTAATCTGTTATAGCAGAACATCAATAAAATTGCCATTCAGAAATAATCGAGGAGATCTAGAATACAATTCAATCAAGAGAAATTCGTTTCCTGTTGGGTTTTTTCTCTCATTGTCTTTTGCTTTCCTCTAGATTTAAATTTAATAAATATTAATTAATTTATTTCTTCTTTACTGCAAGGTAGCTGAACTGAAACAGCCACTCTGCAGTAACAACTGTAATTTTCAGATCTCTTGCACGTTTAAATGAAATGTTATTGATTTACTAACCTAAAGCTTTAATTTACTAATTGATATTTATTTATTTCTTTAAAAATGGGTTTATTGCTTCATTATTCATTAAAATATTTTTTATATTTTTTCTTATTGGAGGCAGCCATCCTAATTCACATTTTCCAGCAGTTGCTGTAAGGAAAACCTGGAGGTTGATATGTTTCTTCCTATTGGTGTAAAAAGGAAGTGCTGCTATTAATTTGGCAATTTATAAAAAACAGAATAGAAACGCAAGTTAAGATAGGCAAGAAAATGGTAAGTGAGCACCTGTCCAGCCTAGACAAGTTCAAATCACCAGGACCAGAAGGATTACACCCCAAGGTTCTCAAGGAACTGGCAGACGTGATCTCAGAACCACTGAACTATATTTTTCAAAGATCCTGGAGCA
The DNA here is from genome assembly GCF_964194415.1 of Vipera berus. NCBI lineage: Eukaryota > Metazoa > Chordata > Lepidosauria > Squamata > Viperidae > Vipera > Vipera berus. The sequence goes on along the minus strand of NC_138203.1, from coordinate 145,685,255 downwards.
CTGGGGAACTACCAGAGGACTGGAAGAGAGCTGATGTAGTTCCCATCTTCAAAAAAGGGAAAAAAGGGAAAAAAATAGATCCAGGAAACTACAGACCTATCAGCCTGACCTCAATACCTGGGAAGATTCTGGAAAAGATAATCAAACAACAAATCAGCGAACACCTTGATGCAAACAAAGTCATCACTAAAAGTCAACATGGGTTTGTCAAAAACAGATCATGCCAGACAAATCTTATTACATTCTTTGACCAAGTGACAAAACTAGTGGACCAGAGGAATGCTGTAGATATAATTTACTTGGACTTCAGTAAGGCATTTGATAAAGTAGATCACAACCTACTACTTGATAAGATAGAAAAATGTGGGTTAGATAGCATTACCACCAGATGGATTCGTAGCTGGCTGACAGGCCGTACTCAGCGTGTGGTCCTCAATGGAACCGCATCTACATGGAAGGAAGTGTAGTGGGGTCCCCCAGGGCTCTGTTCTGGGCCCAGTGCTCTTCAATATCTTCATTAATGATTTGGATGAGGGGATAGATGGGGAACTCATCAAATTTGCAGACAACACCAAGCTGGCAGGAATAGCCAATACTCCAGAAGATAGGCTTAAGATACAGAAGGATCTGGACAGACTCGAACACTGGGCACTATCTAACAAAATGAAATTCAATGGTGAAAAAAGTAAGGTTCTATATTTAGGCAGGAAAAATCAAATGCATAGGTATAGTATAGGTGGTACCTTGCTCAATAGTAGTAACTGTGAGAGGGATCTCGGAGTCTTAGTAGACAATCACTTCAATATGAGCCAGCAGTGTGCTGCAGCTGCCAAAAAAGCCAACACAGTGCTAGGCTGCATTAACAGAGGGATAGAATTAAGATCAAGTGAAGTACTAATACCACTTTACAATGCTTTGGTAAGGCCACACCTGGAATACTGCATCCAGTTTTGGTCACCACGATGTAAAAAAGATGTCGAGGCTCTAGAAAGGGTACAGAGAAGAGCAACAAAGATTATTAGGGGGCTGGAGGCTAAAACATAGGGAACGGTTGCTGGAATTGGGTATGTGTAGTTTAATGAAGAGAAGAGTGAGGGGTGACATGATAGCAGTGTTCCAATATCTCAGGGGCTACCACAAAGAAGAGGGAGTCAAGCTATTGTCCAAAGCACCTGAAAGCAGGACAAGAAGCAACGGATGGAAACTAGTCAAGGAGAGAAGCAACCTAGAACTAAGGAGAAACTTCCTGACAGTTAGAACAATTAACCAGTGGAACAACCTGCCTCCAGAGGTGGTGAATGCTCCGACACTGGAGGTTTTTAAGAAGAGACTGGACAGCCATTTGCCTGAAATGGTATAGGGTTTCCTGCCTGAGCAGGGGGTTGGACTAGATGACCTCCAAGGTCCCTTCCATCATCATCATCATCATCATCATCATCATTATTATTATTATTATTATTATTATTGTTATTATTATTATTATTCACAAGAAATCACTAGACCAGAACAAAACATTGCCTTTGTGGTGTGTGTTTGTTTGTTTATTAAAAGAGTTCAGATAATCAAAAGAAACTTGGGAGGAGGTGAATAAAATGCAGCTACACTATACAATGCAGCAATCATTTAAAGAAATAAACAGTGTTGAGGTCCCCAGCAACCACACCATGTATTAGCTATATCAATATCCTGGCCTCAGTACCTTGGGGAAAAAATCCAGATTCTTGTTGCTATAATAGATGGACAAATGACTAGAATATGTTAATGGTGGATGAATTATATTAGGAATAGTAAACCTTGAATTTAGCCACGCCTCTGAAGTATGTATGTTTAGGATTGGTATGAACGATAGCAAGCAGTGGACATGTGCATTCTCGTTCTTTTGAAATCCCTGTCTTGTAGAGAACTAGTTGAAACACATTGCCTTGGCGATAAGAAAGTTGCAGCCTGTAATAAGTCATAATTTACAACAGGCGGTTTTTAATATTAAGCAGCACTTTGTATAAGCTTGTTTATAAGTTGCACACAGCTTTTGCTCATCACTGTTGATTTAATAGCGTGTGGTGTGTGTGTGTGTCGTAAATCTTTAGAACTTCATGTGAACCGAGGGAGTGTACCTGTATGCAGATATTTCTAAAGCTAGGAACTGATTTAATCATTTCTGATTCTTTTTTTTCTTTCTGTTCCTGGTGGAAAGTAAATGCAGTGATCTGAGTGTTGAAATAGTTGTGCAAGACTCCTCATTCACCTACCCTTAGTCTGAAAACCTTCACCTTCATATATTGAGAGGATAATTTCCTTAATTTAACAAGTTCTCGGCATTCTAGTTCTAAAACCTCTGGAGGGCATCCAACTTGGAGAAATTGGTTTAAGGCAGGGGTCCTCCACCACCACCACCCCCAAAGCTGCGGACCACTACTGGTCCCTGGCCTGTTAAAAACTGGAGCGTGCATGTGGCAGACGGGTGAGCAAAGCTTCATTAGCGCACATGCGGGATCTAAGTTGTGCATGAAACTATTCCCCTCCCCCTCCTGGTGTGTGGAAGACAATTTTTTCTTCTGGTGCCAGAAAGACTGGGGACTGCTGGCTTAAGGGGTATGAAACATCATATTATGCCTTGCTGTAGCTGCCTCCCAAAATGGTATTTTCTCCCTCTAATTATGAGAAATAGGCACATCTCAAGACTTGCAAAGTTGTTTACTGGTCCATGCCGATCAGGACCTCCTCTAGCTATTCCCTCCAAATGTGAATCAAGTTCTGGTGTTATATTGGTACTGATGGTGGGTAAGCCACAGAATGTTTTCCGCCATGTCTCAATGAAAGCTCCGAGACCATACAAAGCATATCCCCACCACCATCTCCCCACATTAGAAAGCCATGGCCAATCTTGTTTCCTAGTTGCCCATTCTATGCACAGGTATCTTATCTATTCTAACCCAGGAAGCAGGTTACCTTAAACAGAGCCACTAGATCCTGATGCAGGAGGACCAGAAATATATCTTGGTGTTGCTGTTCTTACTGCCATGATGCAATCCTTAATATAGGCTGTTACTCGTCCCAGCTTCTGCCAACCTAGCAGTTCGAAAGCACGTAAAAATGCAAGTAGAAAAATAGGGACCACCACAGTGGGAAGGTAACAGCGTTCCGTGCGCCTTTGGCGTCTAGTCATGCCGGCCACATGACCATGGAGACGTCCTCGGACAAGCGCTGGCTCTTCGGCTTTGAAACAAAGATGAGCACCGGCCCCTAGAGTCGGAAACGAATAGCACGCATGTGCGGGGGAAACTTTACCTTTTAACCATGCCTAGTCAGACTCACCCTTCAGCTTCCTCCAGAGAGACACTAGGTATCTCTTTTTTTTCATTTCCCAGAGTTCCTCTGAAAGCTAAGAAACCCTGTGAGATCTGCATGTAGAGACACACCATACAGGCACAACCTGATCCACAGCCACAGCCACCCCTTCATTCCCATAGCAGACTAATATTTCAGTCAAACCACCAAATCCTCAGGAATTTACCCAAATGTCCCTAGAAATCCAATAAGGTCCATCAGGTAACTGAGAAGAAGCAAGTAAATGGGTCCTGTCTCTCTGAGGTGGTAAGCTAGTGTTCTAAGTGTACGATACCACTATTAATCCAATCCCACTGTCAAGCACCTCAAGCAGGGAAGTCATCATGCAGCAGGAATGTTGGTACAATGGCAGCATTCCCGTCTGTTCCCTAGAACAGGGCTTTTCAACCTTTTCACCCATTGTACCACTTTTAGGATATGGCAACATCCGAGTACCACCAGTCACCTAGCAAGGTGTCAAAAACTTGATGACCAAAAAAAAGAAAAGGGAAAAAGTGGTGAAGTACAGGTAGTCCTCGACTTACAACAGTTCGCTTAGTGACTGTTGGAAGTTACAATGGCACTGAAAAAAGTGTCCCCCAAGCCACATCCGAGCAAGATGCCTGCCTGCCCGGTTTTCATTGTTGTGAGCATTTCTGCTGAGGATTGGCAGTGGGGGTGGGGTTGGGGGTGTTTGGTTTTTATTCCCCCCATCTGCTGGGTGGTTGCAGTAGGTTTTGGTCACTTCACATGACCCTGGGACGCTGTGACCATCATAAATATGAATCAGTTGCCAAGCATCTGAATGTAAATCACAAGACCCTGGAGATGATGCAACATTTCAGCTGATCGGCGCTTCTTCTGGGCTCAGCAGAAGCACCAGGATCAGCACCGAGCTCCAGCTGGAGCCTGGCGCTGATCCTGACTCTTCCATTGAGCCCTGACAGCCCTGAAGAAGCGTTGATCCTGATGCTTCCGCTCAGCCCTGACAGCCCTGCAGCTCCAGCCATCTCTCACTCAGGCTTGTGAGGTGCTGCCACTGGTTCAACTCATTCCCCTCCCCCGCTACCACTTTTCTAGGATGGCCATGTACCACCTGCCAGGTACCAATGTACCACAGGTGGTACCTGTACCACTGGTTGAAAAGCCCTGCCCTAGAACAGGGGTCCCCAACCCCTGGGTTGCACAAGTGGTGGGTAAGCCCATGTGCTTGCACTTGAAGCTCTCCTCAAACAAGTGGCAGCTGCTTGCCCTTGCACACACACACACACACACACCTGCCACTCACAGGGAATTATTCCTTCTCCCACCCCCTGCCAGGCCACCAAGCCAAAAAAGCTGCCCTAGAGCCAAACTTCAAAAAAATATTCAATTATTTGCAGAACAATGACACTGAAACCCACAAAAGATCTCCATCCAGTCTCCACAACTGGGCTGTGTCCAACCCAAGTGAACACATTTCCAAGGGGGAAACCTCTTTCAAAGTGCCCATCCAGATCGTGATAATGCATGTCAGGTCAGCCCTCATATCCATAATAACTTGGATGAAGAGATGTGATGGAATGTCTACCAGACCTGGGGAACATGAAAGAGGGAGCAAAGGTAGTATGGGAGGAAATTGAATTGTCACAGAAAAATTCCTTATTTTAAAAGAAGACAGACATGTGAGAAAGAGACATAAGAGCAACTCTACCTTAATTATGCTAGACACAGGTTGATCGGGAAAATTGTTTTAATAGGCTTTCAAGTTTCTGTTACCCTAAATGTTTTTTTTTTAACCCAAAAGTCCAAATGGTTCACATTCCTGAGTTTTCTAGCCTTATTGTAGGCCTATCTGGCACTGAACAGCAACAACTGAATCCAAGATGTCTGAGAATCTGAAGATCAGGCATTGGGGTTGAGCCCAGAAGGCAGAATCTGTACCAGACTCCAAATACGGGTAATTGATTTATCACCACAGTTGAGCTCAAAATTTCTATTGCTAAGCAAGACAGTTCTTAAGTGAGTTTTGCCCCATTTTACAACCTTTCTTGCCAGAGTTGTTAAATGAATCACTGCAGTTGTTAGGTTAGGGACGCGGTTGTGACGTCAGTGTAGCTTCCCCCTTTGACTTTGCTTGTCAGAAGGTCGCAGAAGGTGATCAGATGACCCTGGGACACTGCAACCATCATAAACATGAGTTGCCAAGCATCTGGATTTTGATTACGTGACCATGGGAATGCTGCAACGGTCATGTGAAAAATGGTCATAAGCCACCTTTTCAGTACTGTTGTAACTTCAAACACTAAATGAACAAGTTGAGGACTACTTGTATACTTTCCCTGAGATCAGCCTGCCCCCACCATCCCTCCCTCCATCCCTTCTTCTGCTCATCACCACAGAGATGTCACAGTACTGCCTGCCCTTTCCTGGTATTGAACCCACCCTGCTATTTATGCCCCATGGCCCCATGGATTTCATCCAACATCCAGGTATTATCACCAACCACTTCCAAGACTAGATGAGTTGTCAGAACCTTAAGTCCACTTCTACTGCGTCTGCTTCAACACATAGTAAACTTCAGGCCTAAACAAGCCAGCTGTCCCCCACCACACACCCTTCATACCCAAATTGCTACCTCCAATCCTGTGACTGCCTTCACCGTGACTAATCAAGGTGTGAAAACAACCCACTCTAACCCAATGACAGCCTGGTGTTACGGTATCGGAGAAAGATACACTGCCCTTCACAGCCTCACACCCAGAAGGAAAACAAATTTCTCGTCAGTTGTCCCCAGTCCAAGAGAACCATCCACTGCAACCTTTCAAAAGTAGAAAAAACAGATCTCGGGCCTAACCGTCGCACCTTTGGCTAACCCTGTCATTACAGAAGGCCCAAACAGCAGTAGGAACAGACAGCTTTCCTGTGGTCCCAGTGGCAGTATCCAGTCACTCCAGCCCTGCAGCAGAGCAAAACCTTGCATACCTAGGGTCCCATAGCTAGTACCACTGAATTGTCCAGAGAAGCGGTTGCTGCCGATCACAAAGAAACACTCACCATCACTGCTGCCACTCTAAAATCTTAACATCAAGCAGGTGATTGGTGGCACTTCCGAGTAAACTCATATTAGCCTCGAGAAGCACCAGTCATGATCTCAACAAAAATTTTCAAGTCCAACAATCCCCAAAGCATTAGACCAGGGGTTCCCAACTGGGTGGGTGATTGCACCCCCTGGGGGTGCGAGACAATATTCCAGGGGGTGTGAAAACTTGGCTTTTCAAAATTAGGGTGTAGATGCATACTTTGTTGCCGTTATTTCGAACTTTTGTAAGCGGTGCGAGAATATATCAGAAGCATTCTAGGGGTGCGGGGTATAGAAAATGCTGGAAGCCGCTGCATTAGACCTTCAGCTATTCCCTCTGCCCACCAACCCTGTATAAACTCCCAACTGGCCTACGTGTTTTCTCACATACCTCTAAAATGTAAAGTATCACTGGAAATGCTGGAAGTTCTAAGAACTTTCTGCTGACCATCTACCTTCCCTTATTTTATTTCAAGGAAAAAAGGTAATGGAGAACACAACGAGCCGTTCATCCATGAATAGTTTTAAGAAAGGAAAGCATGCCTGTATTTGTTTAATTATTAAATTGATATGCCGCCCACCTCAAGGTGATACATGGCCTGAAGGGCTTAACAACAGCACAACATTGATTTGAACCGCCCATTCCCTGCTGACTGTAGAAGGCCAATGACTCCTTTAGGAGCTTGACCCTCCACGCGCGCGGTGAAAATCCTTCTGCTATTCTATTAGCAAGACCAACCTTCCCTCTTTGATATTTCAATATCATTTACCCAGGAGTGGAAAATGCTCCCCATGTGACACGTGATGTTCAATTAATCCAAAGACTTGACAGGAGATATTCAAATTTCACAGCAATAGCTACTTCTTTCAATGAGGCTTTTTAGGAAAAAGCAAGCAATCACATAAGAGAAAGTGATTAGCAAGTTAACACTTTATCTCCTAGTGGGAAAAGGGTGAAATCCCAGTTGCTTAATGGCGTTATTGAAACTGGACTTCTTCACCTTGTCATTTTTAAAATCAAAACGGAGCCCTCGCTGCTCCAGAAAGCAAATTGGCTAAGCTGAGTTTACTGTCTGAAAAGATGCAAGGGTTTGTTTTGAGGAGGGGAGGAGGCAGTGAGAATACCAGAATACTTACGACCATTTGTTTAGTGTCCATTTGAAGATACAGTGGCACTGAAAAAAGTGACTTACGACCATTCCTCGCGCTTAAGACCATTGCAGCATCCCCACAGTCACATGATCAAAATTTGGGCCTTTGGCAATCAGCATGTATTCACAACAGAGGCAATATCCTAGGGATGTGTGTGTGAGAGGGGGTAGGGGTTCATGATTGTCATTTGCCACCTTCCCAGTTGGCTTCCAACAAAGAAAGTCCATGGGTAAAGCTGGATTCATTTAACAACTGTACAATTCCCTTAACAATTGCGGTGATTTCACTTAACAACTGTGGCAAAAGAGGTCATAAAATCAGGCATGATTCATTTAACCCGCCTTGGTTAACAACAGAAATTTGTATGGTCGTAAGCAGAGGACTACTTGTATATCAATAGGCATCTACAGAAATGTAGTGTCAAAAAGGTCAGGATTACAGCCATGGCCATATATGACTGAAGGTCGGTCCCTTTTGACATGTAACATTCGTAAAAAAAAGTGTCATAACTTCTACTGCGCAGTTGAAACCACCATCTTGATTTTTTTTACCCATCCTCCCACAGATGCCTCTGGATACCTCATTTTCACTCATAATACTAAGATTTAAATCGAATAGGGAGAAAGGTGTTTTTTTTTAAAAAAAAATGGCCAATTAACTGGTATTTCTCCTCCAGTTGCTGTGATCTGGTGTTAACAATCCCTAGAAATGAAACATGGGCAGCTGACGGTTTTCTTGTTGTCACTTGTGAACTATTCCTTAAGTCATGTTATGCGTGACAATTTGTCATGTCGTTACCTCAGCGTAATTTGGCTTCTGTTTTGTAAGGAACATTTCACCCACTTAAGTATTAAGATGTGCTTGTAAGGTTAGAGTGAAATTTCTATGTGAAACATTGTATAAAGGGCACGGGGCACCGTAGAGAGACTTATGGGAAAGAAGGAATGTCTGCACAACTTTCTCAGGAGCACAATTAAAACCCGGTTTTGCCAACCTGGTCCCTGGCATGCTGGGATGGCAGCATGATGGCATGGTTCTGTCCAGCCTCCCTCTTGTGCAATTTGCCACACAGATGGACCTCCTTTCCTCCTTCAAACCTTTCCTAGGATGGAGTGTTATTAACCTGTGTCAAAGACCTGGAAGCACCGTCACGCTAAAAGTGGAGAGATTATTATTAAATAAGTGGGCAACCAGGCGCTGTTGAACATCAGTTCCCAGGTGCTGTAGTAACCCTGGACAATGATAAGAGATGCTGGGAGCTGAAGTTTAGTATCTGGTTACCGTTCTGGGCTGTTCAAGTAAGAAGATCATAATCATATGTAACATTCTAATCCAGGTCTCCTAAGACTTGGAGAAATTATCTGAGTCTATCCTTGGGGCTGAACTGGTAAGAAGATCTTTTTAACTGAACTCTTTGGTCTACAAAGCACAAGCTCAGCCTCTAAACTACAACCAGAATTTTTATGCCATTCCTACCAAGAGACAATCACAAATATAAAAAATACATATGCCTTACTTTGTAGTAAAATGGAAGTTTTAAAAGCGGAAATTGTACCATTTGACTGGGGAAGAGTCGATCCCCAAATGCTAAACAGAGCTTAGTGTTGGCAGCATGCAAGTCACTTTAAAACAGCATGATTGACAAATGCTAAGAAGACGCCATTGGAACAAATGAACTGAGCATTTTAGGCTACAGCCAACCGGTTTTATCATCCTAATCCTTTTGTAATCCTAATCCGTCTGACCCCAGTTCCTTCTGGACTAAAGAGGGCATAAAAGAACTAGGGAGGATTTTGTTCAATTCGGCAGGATTGGGAACTCCCTTTTCAAAAAGTGATCCACCATACTCAAATTCTATCATATGATGGGCACACTTTTAAAGCACTTTTATGGTATGAGTTTGTCTAGAAATGCAAATAATGAGGGGAAGAGTTGTTATGAGAGCACAGAGATCTCCATCCCTGAATTATGGTGATTCCCTGGCCTGTCTCCAAGCCATGCCTTTGCCTTCCCAAATCTGTTATACTTCAGGAATGTGTGACACACAGTTACAATGGGAGGATATTGTTTCCTGCTTGCTAACAATCCCTAAATATACACGGAGGTGCTGACAATCGATCTCCGTGACATACGCTCATCTGTCACTGAGCTAAAGTCCTTGTCTTGCAAATATGACATTCTGAAGGCCACCAAGGATGGCCGGTTATTGAAAACAGACACTAATGTTTGAGTGTGAACTCATGCCCCAAAAGGCCAGCCTTGTTCCTATAGCTCTCACTCTTGAGAATCTGTTGCAGTGGCCCTGATGTGGCATTTAGCACCAGCTCATCTTGCCTTCTTTTCCATGGGTCAATTTCCAATGGGTTACTGAGCACCCTTATAATGTATTCGGTGAAACAGCTCTAGAAATATGAAGGCGAGGCAGCAAGCAAGCAACCTTTAAAGGGTGGTGGGAATTTGAAAATCAAAAAGATAAGCCTCTCCCAAAATGGCTGCCCCAGAGAGGGAGTCACTAGGCACATAACTATTTCCATACTGGATCAAGCTCCTCGAAAACAAACAGAATAACAGAGTTGGAAGGGACCTTGGAGGTCTTCTAGTCCAATCCACTGCTCAGGCAGGAAACCCTATACCAGGGCTTTTCAACCGGTGGTATGCGTACCACCTGTGGTACTTTGCCACGTGGCAGGTGGTACGCGACTGCTAGCCAAGTGCAGCTGGGGAGGGGAATGAGCCGAACCCAGCCAAGCCTGAGGGAGAGGCAGCTGCAGCTGCAGGACTGTCTAGGCTCGGCAGAAACCCCAGGAGCTGGCAGGGCTCCAGCTGATTGGCTCCAGCTGATTGGCACTTCTGGAAACAGCGTGGAGGTGAACTGAAGAAAAGGGGGTAGGGGAGGAGAGGCTATAAAAGGAGGTAGTTTGGGCAGGAAAGGGGAAAAAAGACAACAGGGAAAGAGAAGGAGAGGTCAGCTGACAGGGAGGAAACAGGAACAGAGAAGCAGCAGCTGTTGCTGGAAGAAAAGATCCCCTGGTTTATTTTCTCCAGCTAGGACAGGGGTAGGCAACCTCGGCTCTTTTTTTTTTTTATTGAAAAGTTTTAACATACAATTTTCCTTTAAAACCCCCCTCCCCCTCCCTTCTCCCTCCCCCCTACCTCTCCCCCCTCCCCCCCTCCCCCCCCCCGACTTCCCAGAGCTAAATACAAGGTATATAAAAAAAACAATCATAAACAACCATATACTAACAACTATAAACTCTAAAATCCATCACTCTCTAGCTTATATAGGATAAAACAAACCTTAGTAATATTGAATATATATAAAAAAAACTAAAAGAAAAAAAGAAAAAAAGAAAGAAGACTCATTCAAATGCTACATAAAACTTCTTAACCCTATACTTGTTCTGGATAAACTCAATCCATTTTCTCCATTCCATAATATAGCGTTCTTGCGAGTGATCTTTCAAATAGGCCGAAATCTTCGCCATTTCTGCCAGGTCGGAAACCTTTAAAGTCCACTCTTCTATGGTCGGCAGTTCCTCTTTCTTCCAATACTGACCTATCAAAAGTCTTGCTGCCGTAATAAAATTCAACATCAACTTAGTGTCCACAACTGTAGCATCTGTAATTATTCCCAACAAAAAAAGTTGCGGACAAAACTTTATCCTCTGTTTAAAAATCTTCTGCATGTTCCACCAGACTTTTATCCAAAAAGCCTTAACCTTTTTACAAGTCCACCATATGTAAAAATATGTTGCGTCTTCATCACCGCACCTCCAACATTTAGGCTGACAATTCGGATACATACTTGCAAGCTTTTTAGGATCTAGATGCCATCTATAAAACATTTTGTAAAAGTTCTCTCTTAGATTTTGAGCTTGTGTGAATTTTACGTTCCTCACCCAAATCTTTTCCCACGTGTCCATTGTGATAACTTCCTGGATGTTTTGGGCCCATTTTATCATACAATCCTTAACAAGTTCTGTTTCCGAATCAATCTCTATCAGCGCAAGATATATCCGTTTAATATGTGCGGGTCCCTGATTTCTAATTTGCTTTATCAAATTTTCATCAGTCATTGTAAAACCATTTTTCTGGTCTTCTTTCCACCTGGCCCGTAACTGAGTATATTGAAACCAGTTTTGAACAACCTTCTCTTCTCGCAAGAGGCTATATGATTTCAAACACCAGACATTTCTTTCCAAGCTTAGGATCTCCTTGTACGTAGTCACATCATGTTTGAAGCCAGCATGTATATTTTCTATTGCGTGTTTTGGAATTGCCCATAGTGGTATCTTGCAATCTAACTTATGTCTATACTTCTTCCAGACTCTCAACAATGCCTGTCTTAAAATATGCACTCTAAACACATTGTCTACCTTCTTATCATACAACAAATATGCATGCCAGCCAAACAACAAGTCATGGCCCTCAAGATTTAATAATCTCTCTTGTGTCAAATTAATCCAATCTCTTATTCCCACTAATGCAGCAGCTTCATAATATAATTTAAAATTGGGCATTTTAAGCCCACCTCTCTCACGAGTATCCTGCATAATCTTAAGTTTAACTCGTGGCTTTTTCCCTGCCCACACAAATTTATTGATACCTCGCTGCCATTCCTCCAAATTAGAATCTTTCTTAAGAATCGGTATCATTTGAAATAAAAATAAAAATTTAGGCAGGACATTCATTTTCACTGCTGCAACCTCGGCTCTTTTATGACTCGTAGACTTCAACTCCCAGAATCCCTGAGCCAGCTATGCTGGCTCAGGAATTCTGGGAGTTGAAGTCCACGAATCATAAAAGAGCCGAGGTTGCCTACCCCTGAGCTAGGAGAATGCAAACAGTGCTGATGAAATGAAAAACCGGCATGTTGGAAAGGAAGTGGGTTTATTTAGTTCTGGATCAGCTGGCAGCTTGATTGGGTTACCATAAGGAGTTTTGTACAGTTTTTACAGCGTTTTGTAATTCAGAGGCTCCTTTGTGTGCTTTGGTTATTGGAATATTTTACTCTGTATTTTAGGCTAGCATTGAGTCCAAAGTGTTGACTTCCATAGGTTCAATCCCTTTAAATAAATGTAATTAGTTTTACCCCCTTATCTTGAGTCTGTCTATGGCAGGGGTGTCAAACTGCCGGCCCACGGGCCAGACGCATCACAACATTGCCGGCAATGGGGGAAAAAGCTCCGATACATCGCGCGACGTCATGTGACATTGTGAGTTTGACACCCCTGGTCTATGGCTTTTAGAAAGTTTTCTTTGAAGGTAAACAGGTTTAATTTTAAAGCTAAAGCTTTTTGCAATTGCCGGAGCCTTTCGGTCTTGCATTGCAGCATTGTGACACATGACAGCCTGAGGCAGCTTAAAGAGAAAAAAACCCCAGAGTTTATGTGTTTATTTTGTGAGCCTTTCTTGCTTTGCAGTTTCCTGTGTCTTTAAGGGTACAGGGAAGGGATTGGGTGTGTGTGTGCATTCTTACTACACCAGGGATCTTCAAACTTGGCCCTTTTATGACTTATGGACTTCAACTCCCAGAATTCCTCAGCCAGACATGCTGGCTGAGGAATTCTGGGAGTTGAACTCCACAAGTCATAAAAGGGACAAGTTTGAAGACCCCTGTACTACACTGTGGAAGGAGAGCTAAGAAGGGCCAACCAGCTAGCTCAGGGGTTTACAAACTTAGCAACTTTAAGACCTGTGGACTTCAACTCCCAGAATTCCTCATCCAGCCATGGTGGCTGAGAAATTCTGGGAGTTGAAGTCCACAAGTCTTAAAAGTGCCAAGTTTGAAGACCCCTGAGCTAGCTGGTAGTGGTGCATATTAATAAATATGGATAAATTCATCATACATTTGTCAGTGCAAAGGGAAGGTGATTCAGCAAAGGAACAGCCACCAAAGAAATTAAAACTGGTACTTTTTTCCTTTTTTCCTATAGTTTGTAATATTTTATTAGATTATAGAATAAAATACAAAAATACAAAAGCAAATACTGTAGTAGGATGCAGTGGGGAGGAAAAAGTGGGGGGGAAGGGAGGGGGGAAGGGAAAAAGAACAGACTTCCTCTGTTGCAATAGAAGGAAGCATTAAGATTGAATCTCAACTTTTTTACTTTTCCATAATATTGTAAAGTAGCCATTTCTATAACAACAAATGAATCTAATCAGTAAAACCCAAAATCCCCCCTCCTTTTTTCCCCTCGTAGTCATCAAGTTTTTGACACCTTGCTAAGCACTGGTGGTACTCGAATATTATCATGTTCTAAAAGTGGTACAATCTGTGATAAGGTTGAAAAGCCCTGCCCTATACCATTTCAGACAAAGAGTTGTCCAATCTCTTCTTAAAAACTCTTCTTCAAAGTTAAAAAAGATGAATCAAAAAGCAAATTGGTGCGGTTCTTCCTAGTATTCTCCTGCTGATCCCTGCTTACCTTTTTCTAAGCAGGTAAGCAAAAAAAAAAAAACAACCTTCAACCCTAACCCTTTTTATTTTTCTAAGAAAATTCTATTTTATTGGCATTCTGGCCAATAAAAATGATTCCATAGGCTTGGGTTTTGCTTTGTGGCATTTTAACTTCCCACTGAATATTGTTTTAATTAAAAGCCTTTTAAAACATGAAATGAAGTGGGACAGAGGACAATGAGAAGAGCCTGCCAACACATGTTTGCTTATGGACACTCTATGGTCTATTTATCTTTTTTTTTTATGCAAAAGCATAATGTTATTGGTCTGAAGTTTGATAGGCTCCACCCTACGAATGTTTTTTTTTACAAACCATCCTATTTTGTAGAAACAGACATATGATTAGTATTAATTGATTGCAACCTGGGGCAAAAATTACCTAAGCCGTTTAGAAAAGCAAGGGAAAGTATGGCATTAATCCTGTAGAAGCCCTCAGACTGAAATGACATGCTGTTCAAGCCAGCAAAGTATGTTCTGAATTGCAGAGAAGCTACAGAAAATTCTATTCAAAATACATCTCAACTGGGACCGTCAAAGCCATCTGATCTTTGTGAGTTCCTATATTACATTAGCTGGTTTGCCCTTCTTGAGATCCTGTGTTGACTGGAGCTTCATTATTTGTCAGATTTCACTTTCCCCTGTAAAATTGTGATGCAATTCTTAACAACTGGAAGACATCAACATACTCTAGACAGTCCAAATATATTGGAAGGGATTTTTTTATGAGAATAAAATAAGAGAAAAACAGGGTTGGAAGGGACCTTACAGCCCAGCCCTGTTCTGGCAGGAAACCCTATACCACTTCAGACAAATGATCGTCCAATCTCTTCTTGAAAACTTCCAGTGTTGGAGCACCCACAACTTCTGGAGGAAAATTGTTCCGCTGAATTGTTCTGTCAGGAAATTTCTTCTTAGTTCTAAGTTGCTTCTCTCCTTGATTAGTTTCCATCCATTGTTTCTTGTTCTGCCCTTAGGTGCTTTGGAGAATAGGTTGACACACCTCTCCCTCATCATCAGGAATATTTTGGAGAGAATTTTTAAAAATCTCACAAGTCAGGAGCAGGAACCCCTGAAAGACCTACAGTTCTCAACTGAACAGATTTATTCATTCCTAAGCTGAATTTACTCGTGACTTTTTCACTTCTCTGATTCTTTGTGGAGAATTTCCTTCTATCTTCCCAGGGTTTTCAAGTAAAACAAAAGCATTTTGATAACAAGCACCAAGGCATCTCTGACTTGAATTTTGACATTTGGGAAGGCTTAGCTATCTCACACAATAATGCACTTAGCCAGGTGATAACATTTCAGCATGAAGGAAATTGCCATTGCTGGGTCTGGCCCACTGTGTGCAGCGGTAATTCTTTCAGATGAGTCATTTTTTTAATCTGGGGAGGGAGAAAAGAACTGTGAAAAAGAAAAAGGTGACTTTTGTAGAGAAAGAGCAGACAAGGGCTTTACACAATTTTGGAGCAGAAAGGCTAGTAAAAAAAAAGATGATCGCGATGAAGTTCCCGATATTATAGAAGTAAAAAAAACAAAATAAAACCAGCTTATTGAACTTCAGTGGAACACTGTGACTTGAAGCATTTTTTTCTTCTACATCCGATAACATTTCAAAGGCCCTTTTCTCTATGTATTTAGCTGCTACCAACCAATGTCCCAAAGCTAATTCTTCTACCATTTTTTAAAATGGACTGATAATATAGCTACAGCAAAGGGAAATGCCAGTGGCATCGCGCGCAGTCTTAACCACAGTCTTAACTACAGTGAGATGCACTCAATGTATGAAAGTTTTCTCTGAGACCAAGGACCGCATAAGTATCACCGCCTCTGTTTTCAGCAAAGCAATGGGGAGGATGTGAGAATTATTCATAGGGACCCAAGAGGGTTGTTATAATCTAGCTATTTATAGCAAAGGCAACACAACAGGACCAAGCCGATGCAGTGCCTTCTATCTACAGGTGGTCCAAATCAAGGGTACAGCTTGGAATTTGGGAGTCTTCCATTCTGGACATGGTGTAAGAGTAGAGATTAATCCCATAGACATGGCAGTGGGATAGATCACACTTTTTAAATTGAGTTTTAGGATACAGAGAATACATAGACATGCCAGTGACCCAGTGTTATCTACTGATGGAGAAGATGGGGCTGAAATTTCTAGCCTTCTTTATTTAGTGCAGTTGACCAAAATTGCTCTCTTAGTTCAATCAGAAAAAGTCCAACCCCATAGAAGAGAAAGGGTGGACTGTCCTTAGCAAGAGGACACTGCCTCAAAACCTGTCAAGCAAGTCAAGTACAGGAAACCCTTGACTTACAACCACAACTGGCCCCCAAACCTCCATTGCTAAGCAAGACAGTTGTTATGTGAGTTTTGCCCCATTATAAGTGAATCACTGCTATTCTTGTTAGTAACAGGGTTGTTAACTGAATCTGGCTTTCCCATTGACTTTGCTTGTCAGAAGGATGCAAAAAAGTGATCACATGACCCCGGGATACTGCAACTGTCATAAATACATGCCAGTTGCCAAGCCTCCAAATTTTGATCACATGACCATGGGGATGCTGCAGTGGTGGTGAAGTGTGAAAAATGCTCACTTTTTTCAGTGCTGTTGTAACTTCAAACTGTCACTAAAGAAATGGTTGTAAGTCAAGAAGTACCTGTCATGCATATTGCCTGCGTCTCACTTTTTCAATCAATACAGTTCTAGGTCTGGCCTGATGGGGGTACTTGGGTTTTTTATAGGTTTGTTTTATTATTCTGGTTTTAACTTGGGCATTAATTTAATTATCTTTTAATGTTTGTACTGTTGTTTATATTTATGCCCTGTGAACCGCCCTGAGTCCCTTTGGGAGAAGGGCGGTATAAAAATCTCAATAAATCTTAAATCTTAAATCTTAGCTCCAGTCTGCTACTGCTTTCACCCCCATCAGGTGGCTTTTCCAAACAGATCCTTGCAGATGTGTTGGATCACAGCGCCTATCACTCAGCATGCACTGAATGCCAAAGGAGTAAACCTGGAGTCCAGATGCATAGGATCAGAAATTTATTGAAGATCTGATTTTACAGCATTAATCACAGAGCTAGTGTTGTTAACGATAAGAGCCATTGGAAAATTATGCTGTGTCCAGCTTCGAATCCAAAAACATCCAGGTTTCCTCATATATTGTAACAAAATCAATTGCTAGAATTCCTTTCTTCCTTAGTGAGCTAATTAGGACTTCTTGAATATTTTTGACACAATGTTAACAGTTAAGCAGTGTTGAATATTTCCAGTTTATTATTTTTTTGGTATTGCCTAACATTGTGTGCTGAAATATTTATGTACTGCTCTGTTTTATCTTGGCTGACTTGACTTTAATAAATCTGAAAGTTCTTCATTGCTTAATTCATCATGAGTTGAACTCAGAGGTGCATGAATCAGTATTCCAGGACTAAACCAAACTTTTTTTTTATAAAAACCAGGTGTACTTAATTATTCTACATGTAGTTGTACTTAGTCCTGTTTAAGTTGTAATTTTACAGGCTGGTGCTTTGGGTATATTTTGTTGATCAATACATTTGATCCCCTGCTATTTTGTTTTCATTTTATTTGTACAGGGCTACAAGTGTTTGTGGGACATTGCATGATAAAATATATTAAATAAACAAATGAATATATATATATATATATATATATATATATATATATATATATATATATATATATATATATATATATATATGTATATATAAAAGTTGAACTTGCTGAAAGTGCACATTTTTCTCTGTCAAAAAACAGACCCTGGAATTCTATCATTTTTTAAAAAAAAAGTCCTTGGGAAATGGAGGCATTGCAGAGATCAACTTTATCTCTGAAACTGGGCAGACAATCCAACATTTCTAGTCAGCATGCTGAGCCAGGACCCCTCCTTATGTATATTTTGGCTATCCAGCTAAGGCCCCATGGCTTTATTAAATCCTGTGGGAATCCTTCCCTTACACACATGTAGTGGCCGTCTGAGAAGCTGGATCATGCCCATTCCACTTCATTTCCAAAGCCATTTGAAATTTCCTGAGGAAATAAGAACACAGTTGTCAATTTGTGGTGTCACGAGAAGGGAATTTGCAGTGTTGAAGGACTGACTCTGTGTGTGTGTGTGTTTGTGTGCGCGCGTGCGCCTTGGCATGGGGAATATTATTCACTCCATCCAACGGTGTCAGATTCTGGCAGCTTTTCCTCTTGCCAGCCAGGAAGAAGGGGGAGGAGAGGAGGGAGGAGAAAGCACATTCTGAATCAAAGTAAATGAAGGGATGTGTGTGTGTGTGTTTGTGTGTGTGTGTGTGTGTGTGTAATTAAGAGGAAGAGTGACATGCATTTTGGTCACCTTCAGGAGAGGGAGGGAAGGCAAATGGACCAATTCTTCAGTTTCCACCACTTTGGCCAGTCCTTGAGCGTTGGACCTTTTCTCCAAGTGAGGCGTGGTGGCGTAAAGGGCCAGTCTCCAATACTGCAGGGAGCACAAAGCAGTTCTGTGTTGCTTTTAGGCCTGCATGTTGACTTCCAAATTTCGGTCTTATCCTTGGCTTTTGAAACAAGGCACCAAACTAACCATATGCAAGCTGCTGCTCACCTCACAGGCCTCTGCCAATCTGGGTGAGCTGCAGAGTCCCAATTTGTTGTCTGTCTTAAGAAGAATGAGCCGGATGTGGCCACCTAGAAGCTGCCAGATCCAGCTTATTTATCCAATCAGGCAATGATGAAGCCCTCCCCCTTCTCAAAAGGTGACTCCAGTTGGCACACGTTGAAAACCACAAAATGAGAAACAGCAATCAGGAATTATAATAAAACCCCAAATAAAACATTTCCCATCATCCCCAACCAATGGCCATCTATTTGAGGCTGATGGGGTGGACTCTAACAAGCCTAGTCCCTTTATAGGGTTTGGTCCATGTGTTTTAAGCTATTGGAGGTCCAGGTGCTCTTTTGCGTATCATAATCCACTTGGCACTTATATGATAAAGAAGCATCCAGAGCACTGCTTCACCACCTCTACTTATTTTCATTTATTTATTCAGTATGTGCATTGCCCATCTTGTCCAGAGGTAACTATTGGTAGCTTACAAACATTAACAACCGGTAAACCTTAAAACAATACACAACAATAATAATTATAATTTACCATTAAAAATGGGTGGGAACATAAAATACAGAGGTGGGGTGTTTTATTAACCCAATAGCCACCTCTGGAATGGTGCACGCCCCCCGTTGGGGGCCCCTGGCTAACTGGCAGAGCCGGGTCTTCAGGCCCTACAGAGGGTCAGGAGGGTGAGTGAGGATCTCACCTTGGGGGAATACAATGTCTCCAACGTCTCCACAGCAGAAAAGGGTTCTTCTCCTGGACATCTACACGAGGCCCCTGCGCCCAGGAACTGTTTCTCCTGACTATGCAAAGCAAGGTGCCACAAAAACATTATTTGGAGGAAAACAGGTCTAATCCTTGTTCTCAGTATGTGATCAGGGCCAGCAACACCTCAGATCGATATAGAGCTGACCCTACTCATTTGTGATTTACACCGGACTCCTTCGCAGACCTGTACTTTCTCCTTTAGCTCCCAAGGAAGCTAGTTTGACAAGGTTTAGAGTTGTAATTAAGCTGGGATTCACGACATCCCAATTAATAAATAGTTGCTAGTACTTGCTAAATTCAGAATGAGGCACCTTGAAGGCTGCAGCTCTCTGTCCTTTGGTCTTGTGTTCCAGGAGCCGAAGAGCAGAGTGTTGACCTCAAAAAGGAAAACACATGCTGTATAAGAGAAAACTTCGTGTGCTTTGGGATTTTCATTCAAACCATGGTAATTTTAGGATGTGCTGGCAGGGAGTGATGGAAGTCTAGAGAACACCTAACAGGTGACTGAATTCATTAATAGTGACAGGGCAATGTGGATGCTTAACTGCGGGGCTGTCCCAGCTGGGAGAAGGGGTCAAGTGGGGAATTAGTCTGGAATCATTACACAGACATAAGAGGGCAAGGTCTGAACCCCCTTGAATGCCAGTCTGGGAAGATTCCTAGCTAGTTTAAACTCTTCAGGTGTGGGTCTGCTTATTCACACCTGACGGGCCAAGTCATTACACAGTTCTCTCCCCTTTCCCCTAGAATTACTCTGCTTAAGGATTACACATCAATATGAACACTGCTACCTCGACTAACCAGAGTAAAAAGGGATGGCCCCTTAGTAGATTGTTCATTCTTCTAGTTGGATCCATTGGCAAGTAGCCCAAAGGGTTTGATTTTTTTTTATGCATTGCCAAATCTAAACCCTGTTACAATATTTCGGATTTTTGCTCTACAAAACTCCCTGTTGCTCCAGGATTTACTCATGGCAGCATCTCTTGCTAGAGAATGCAAGCAACCTTTTGCCAGATTGTCCCAAAATCAAGCAATGCACCACTGAGATGAAGTCATAATCCCACTAATTTATACCCCCAAAGGCAGTGGAGTCATGGTAATGATAATCTAATGGTGAGCAGTCTATTAGTTGCCTAAAGTAGACAATTCTCATTTCAAGTTTCTGTCAGCATCTTAATCACACTTATCCTCCCCCTTGCCATTATCAAACTGAAAGAAATAGGCACACATTTCAACTGCTTTTCATTATACTGGACATTTCTTTCTGTGTGTGGTGAAGAGAGAGCTAATCTCTGGAGTGGCTTTGATTATATGATCATTGTGCCTCAACCGGGGAAAACCATGGAGGACCGAGAAAAATCAGATATTGGTCATTTCCAAGCATGGTACGTGTGCATCTCCAGAATCAAATCTGCATAATTTCAAATAACTTAGACTCAGTGCGTCAGAGGCACTGCAACTCTGGACCTAGTGGTGAGTAAGCTGTTCTCTCCTGGTGCCTGCTGGATGAATCCCTATAGGTTTGGGGGTTGGGTTTTGTTTTGGTTTTGTTTTTTTTGCAAGATTTCAGAAGTGACTTGCCATTGTCCTCCTAGGGCTAACCCAGAAAGATGGCCCAAACAAGCTTTGTACCTAAGGTAGGATTAGAACTCCTGATCTCGTCTTTTTTATCCTGATGCCTTAACACCTACACCAAAGTGGCTCACTATTTTAACAAAGTCCTCTTTCCCTCTCACCTTCTTCAACCAAATTGCCTGGTCCTTAAAACAGAAAGGCAGCATCATGTTTTTCAGCTTTCCCTCATTAAAACTATTGGGATTTTTTTCCCCACCCCCTGGAAAGCCAGAATGCAACATAAGTACCCACATCAATATGGCATACAGAGCATTTTATTTAATTCTGTTTTACATGGAATGGGAACAAGGTGTTGGTTGTTGTGGCAGGATGTTGACTATCGAGGAAAAACCTGAGGTGCAGGTAGAAGGTAAGTAGCAGTAGAACTTTTGTGAAGAATCTGGGTGTCTCAGGTGATTTTTTTGGCGTATAAGATGACTTTTTAACCCATGAAAATCTTCTCAAAAGTTGGGGGGTCATCTTATACGCCCAGTCGTATTATACGCCGGAAAATAGTACATAAATCAATCGAGCGTCCCCGTTTGTGCAAAGCAACTTCAAGCCTCCTTAGTCCAGTCCCCCCTCCAACGTGACCCTCCCTTCCCACCCCCAAGAGCCTCTAAGCCCCTTCTCCCCCTTGCAAACGCCAGACCCTGGGAGCGGCAGGAAGCCCCTCCCCCTCCCCCAAGCAGCATCTGAGCATAAGCGCACCCTGCTACCCGCTATCTCTCCCAGCAGTTGTTTTCTACCCCTGCAGGAGGACCCTGGGTAGAGGGGGCGGCATGTCAGGCCCGGCAGGCCCGACATTCAGCGGGGCCTTGAGACCACTCACCGGCGATCCGGCAGATGCCCGCATCCGGCCTCACAACCAGCCGCAGAAGCCCACACCCGGCTTTCCTTCTCTCCACCTGCACCCGGCTACCGATTCCTGGGCCCCGGCCCCAGCCGCGGGCCAGCTTGCCAGCGACCAGGCCGATGGACTCCCGGCCGCCAGACACTGCGCTTTGGGAGACGCTCCTCGGCGGGTCGGGGAGGGAGCGCCCGCCCGCCGCCAGGCTGTTCCAGGAACTTCTGGGGACTTCTCGCCCACAGACCACGCAGCGGCCCTCGCCAGCCGGCCTCGGCATGGCCTCCCCAAGCCCAGCTCTCCAGCGCGTCTTCCGAGCCTACCTGGCTGACTGCCTCCTGGGCGGGGCTTGGCTCCAGACGCGCGGCTGCTCCGTCTGCAAATGTGCTCTCAAATGGGTGGGTGGAAGGAAAAGCCCCTTTGGGCTTCAAAAGGGAGGCTTTGCACCATCTGCATCAGACGGAGGTGAATCGGGCTTGTGTCGGACACTTGGCAACTGGCATGTAAGTATTTTCCGGCGTATAAGACGAAAAATCTTGAAAATCTTCTCAAAAGTCGGGGGTCGTCTTATACGCCGATTCATCTTATACGCCGGAAAATACGGTATTCAGGAGGCAACAGAATGCCCTAACTGCCAAAAGCATCACTATTGATGCAATGTTACATTGCATCAACAGTGATACAACGTTGAGATCACAAGAAACGATCCTTCTCCTTTGCTGAGCTGATGAGACTGTCCCCAGAATATTATGTCCAACTTTGGTCACTACAGAGTCACTTGACAGTGAGACGGAGGGCATATAAATTTAATAAATACATGCACAGATGCATGCATGCAGACAAGAAGGTTGCTGAGAAACTGGAAAGAGTGTAAAGAATAACAAAAGTGATGGGGGGGGGCTGGAAAGCTAAATCATATGAAGAACAGTGAAAAGAACTGCATGTGTTTGTTTAACTTAAGAAAAGAGAAGGCTAAGGGGAAATACGATAGCAGCTTTCCAATACTTGGAACAGCTGTCCCAGGGAAAAGGGCCTGGATTTTTCTCCATAGTGCCTGGGGTTTGGACAAAACCAATGGGTAGAAGCTTTATAGAGAGAGAGAGAGACCCAAACTCGAAATCAGGAGCAATTTCTTGACCCTGACAGCTGTTAAAACAGCGGGAAAACGCCTGCCTCCTGGAGTTATGGATGCTCTTTTTGGAGGTTTTCAAACAAATTTGGACAGCTATTTGTCTGGGATGGTTTGAGGATTCCTGTCTTGGGCAGGGGCTTCCACCAAGACCTTCAGGTACCTTCCGACTTGATGATTCTGGGAATCAACCTGTGGCAGCTCAAGGCTGGCCCTGCCTTTTTGCTTCTTGTTCTTGTAGGGTCTGAAGAGGCTTCAGTGAAGTCAATGGCAGGTTACCATCATGCTGCTTTTAAGGGGCTAAGCAGTGAAAGTGTAGAAGTGCCCATTGCCTCCTTTCATTTAGAGTTGTGTTTTCTCACTGCTTTTCCTCTCCTCTTTTTCCAACTATGGATACGGCACTGGAAAGAGGAAGACATAATTGCACCGTGACTTTTGACTGGTAACACAAAGGATCCTCTAGCTGGATGCCCCCTTGGATTCTTGCTAATGCTAACCAGTCACACCCTCTGAATGCAAATGCTCTTGTAGCGCTCTTATCCTGGCATTCTCCAGTTGCTGGCTGGGAATTCTAGAAGCTGACATTACAATGGAGGGTGAGGGTGCCAAGATCCAGGAAAGGCTGTTGGCCATTTGCCTGATCCTGATTTTCGGCATGAGGAAAAACCTACAAAATCTGTTGGATTGAACAATGAAGGAATTCCATAGCAACAAGTAAGAGTGAAGTGGGATTGTTAACTGTCTCCTTCATCTCCCTTTCTCTAGCTCATTACAGGATGAGGATCTGTACATTAACGATGTCTCCTTTAAGCCACATTCTAAAAACCAATTAGTAATGAAAGCTTCCAGATGCCTGAGAGGCAATTTGTTAGTGATGAGCTTCGTTAACGTGTACAATATAAATATGCTTTCACAGCTATTGATGCATGCAAAGAAACATTAATGGTCTTACATGGGCTCCTTCCTGCAAATTTAACATTGTATTTACCACTTAAAGAAATATTTCCCAGTGGTACCTAGCCTGATCTCTATACCCTTTGCACAAATAAATCCAATTTTGAACAACTGTTTAGTTTGACAAAAAAATACAGCAGTGTCTGTATACTTAAGTCAAAAAAGTTTAGCTAGCTTAAAGTTTAGACTGCCACCATGAATGGGCTGATCTGACTCAGCCTAAGGTTGAATAGGCACGCAAAAGATTGCAGTGCTTTTTTTCCCTGATTTAAAATTGGAGGACCACAGGGCTCCTAATGCTCCAATTACTTATTTTTAGAGAACAAAGAACAAGACTTACTCACATCCTCAGAGGAGACCACCTGCCTGTATTTCGGCATGAGTCACCATTCTTAGTATGGTTCCTGATCAGAAGGAAGCCAAAATTGACTTATCCAGGAATGCCACTGGCAGCCTGGTTCAAGGGTGGGTAATCCTTCTGTGCATCTTGAGTTGGGAGAAATAGGATGACCTCATCAAACTTTGAGCAAAGCAAATACTTCTACACAGCAGAGCCTGAAACTAGAGGCTTGATTCACATAGCAAAGCTTTTCTCCAGATGGACGTCCTTTGTGTTCAAAGTAATCTTCAGCCAATGTGTTTGTTTATTACTAGCAGCCACCATCATGCCTCACTGTGAGATGGTGCCAACTCACAGACATCTAAATTACATCACTCAGCTGTGGTGGTCCATCCAGCCCTCAGCAATAGATGACCTTCAGGTCTGAACCCACCCACCTGTTGGTCACGTTGATCCAAGAAAATAAGTCTACCAAAGACAGCTAAGCTGATACCTTGCAATGGCTTAACTCCTGGAAATTCTTGGAAGCTGATGCTAAACCTCCAAAACACATTTCCTCAACACAGCACCAATGCAAATAACCAACCATTTCTAATCAAAGGGTTCTCTGCTTTACAATTGCTCCACAAGCTCTACAGCAAGGCATTGTAGGGCAGGAGCCAAACAATCTTCATGACCTGAGTTTTCTTGGAAGAAAGGAAATTCAGCTATTAAGGGCTTTAAGTGAGGGGAGTAACAAAACATGTTATACAAATGCAAGGAAGAGAATGCCCACCCATTTATTGGGATGTGGGGGGTTGGGCCAGTCCTAATGAATTGTTTGCAAAGATTTTCCTTTTTTGTGTGTGCCCATACTAGGGTACAAGGAATATCTCAGATGTTATTTTAGCAATAAAAAAAGAAAAAAAGGCAGTGTTTTTTCCCCAAGAGGTTTTGCCCTCCTTTCCCATTTAGAACAAAAACCAACCAAAGCAAAAATGCTCTGAATATCCAGAAGAAAAAAAAAGCCTAATAGCAATTAAACAACCTTCCAAGCAGGGAAATAAAAAAATATCCATCAGTGCAATGTACTGAGCTAAAAGTTCTTTCAAAGGAACGTTTGGCTTCCAAAGGGCAGATTGGGTGGGGTGAGGGGAAAAACGAAGAAAAGAAATATGAAGGGCAACATTTTACCGCCTCTTTTTCCTTGACAATTGTTTATTTGTTGTGCCTCTTCCAAGGTAGAGTACACACAAACACACACAAACACAGATAAACACACACACATATACATTTTTTTAAAATAGTTTCTGGCACTGCCAAGGGCAAAACTGCGGAATCTTTTGATAGCCCTTCCAAGAAATATCTCCATGTGCTGAAAGTATTATGACTGGATTATGTTCCATCCCAATCCTTTTAAAAGAGCTGCTGTTTTTAACCAACTTCATGCAATCATTAAATAGAGAGCACCGCTGTTTTCATTTCAGATTGGTGAAGAGACTGTTGGAGGGGGACAGAACCTAACATAATAAATGTCTGTTTTATTATAGGTACATGCATGCCAAGAATTGGTTTCGTTTAAAAATAAAGCAGAGTCGAGGGTTGAAATGGCTAAAGGACAATGAACAAGTACTGCACAGGTGGCCTTTGTTCATTTAGTGATCACTCAAAGCTACAGCGGCGTTGAAAATTTACTTACCACCAGTATTTGCATTTACAATCATTGCAGCATCCCGTGATCAAAATTTTGGTGCTTGGCCACTGGCATGTAGTATTTACGATGGCTGCAGTATCCTGGGGCCATGTGATCCCCATTTTTAACCTTTGCAGCTGACCTCTAATAAGCAAAGTCATTGGGGAAGCCGGATT
Source organism: Vipera berus (assembly GCF_964194415.1). Lineage (NCBI taxonomy): Eukaryota > Metazoa > Chordata > Lepidosauria > Squamata > Viperidae > Vipera > Vipera berus. Next base: position 145,659,135 of record NC_138203.1, on the reverse strand, counting down.
CACTTAACAATCATGGGATTCACCTAACAATCATGGGATTCACTTAACAACTCCAGGGATTCACTTAACAGCAGTGGGGAAAATGTTAGAAAATCAAGCACCACTTACTTAACAAGGGCCTTGCTTAGCAATGGAAATTCTGCTCCCAAATGTGGTTGTAAATCAAGGATTACCTGTATCTCACTGTGGTGGCATGACTTGAAAGAAAATGGGGAAATGGCCTGAACTCTCAATGATTGCATTCCTATAATCTAATTTTTTTCAGTTACCACTTTGGACTCTAGCCCTGTAACTCCCATGTAGTTGTCCAATCCTCCTTAGTTCTTGAGAGTCAGCTGGATGTTCCAACCATACAGTTAGCCTTAAACTAGAGAGCCAACATGGTGAAACATTTAAAATATTGAACTAAGGACTTGGGAGATTTCCCTGGGCCATGGAAACCAAGATCATCATTGATCATTCACTCTTTCCCTCTCAGCTCGAGTTACCTCCTAAACTTTTTTATTGGAGGAATAAAACACTCTGCCTTGTGTTCCTGAAAGAAAGGGGAGGTGTAAATGCGATAAACAAACAAACTGCAAGGAATATTACCCTCCTAAATTTTAGCCCCAGCATAATGGCTTCCTCATCCCAATCAGACACAAGAGAAATGAAGTAGGTGTGGTAATGAAAAGAAGCCAGACATCTCATGTTTGGGCAAATATCTGCCTTCCTGAAACCATCTGTCTTGGCGATCACTCCCATCTTTCTCAAGAGTTCTTCCTGCTCCTACTTGCAGCCTGTGCCCTGGGGTTGCTGCCGTGGCACCCCTGTGGAATGGGGGTAAACCTAAACTCAACAGAGACTGGCTGGAATTACTTGGCAGACCCAGAAATGTTAAAAGATCTTCTCCTGAGGAGCATCAGCAGAGATGAAAAGGATACCTTGGATCAAAGTGGCAGATTTCCACATGCTTTAGACCACACTTCCTGGGAGTGGAACTTCTTTCTCACCGCTACTCATACAAGGATACCATTTTCTTCCATTTTCTCATACTGACGATATGCAGAAGGACTAAGAACGCCAGCAGTTGTATTGTGGGTGATGAATATATCTAGTTCTCCACCTGAAATCTTTTGTACGTCTTTCTGTTCCATATTTTAGCACTGGAATGAGAAGGCTGGCGGAGGGCCACACCTGTTTCTTCACAAAGATCTAATCTTCCCTAAAAGAAGAAGGCCAAGAGAGAAACTTGAATGAGAAGAATGCCTAGAGCGTTCTCTAATCTGGAGTTCTCACAGAGTTGATGAAACTACAGTTCTAAAATTTCTAGCCAGCATGGCCTAAGAATTTTCAGAATTGCAAGCCGATCGATCAAGACAGAATCAGGATAGAGAAGACTGGAATGCAGCTTTTTCTTTATCTCTAAGATCTCAGCTCTGGGGAAGGCCCAAGTTCCATCCACTAAAAAAGTAAACATACATAACCCAGAACATATCCTACAAAATATTACAGAGGGCATATGCAATGTCAACTTACTCTACCTGTATCTGTTACACAAGAATAAAATGGATCCGTACGTCTACAATCACCTTAATTATAAAACATTTGGGGAGGTCCAGAGTAACATGTAGGGACGCGGTGGCTCAGTGGGTTAGGACGCTGAGCTTGTCGATTAGAAGGTCGGCAGTTTGGCGGATCGAATCCCAAGTACTGCGTAACAGAGTGAGCACCTGTTACTCGTCCCAGCTTCTGCCAACCTAGCAGTTCGAAAGCACGTAAAAATGCAAGTAGAAAAATAGGGACCACTACGGTGGGAAGGTAACAGCTTTCTGTGCGCCTTTGGTGTCTAGTCATGCCAGCCACATGACCACGGAGACATCCTCGGACAAGCGCTGGCTCTTTGGCTTTGAAACGGAGATGAGCACCGTCCCCTAGAGTCAGAAACGACTAGCACGCATGTGCGGGGGAACCTTTACCTTTACCTGGAGGTGGTCCAGGTCTGGATGGGGAGAAACAGGCTTCGTCTCAATCCTGCCAAGACTGAGTGGCTGTGCATACCGGCATCTCGGACTAACCAGTCCATTCCATCTTTAATGATGGGGGGTGAGGTGTTACCCCCCCCATCTATAGGGCTCGAAACTTGGGCGTCCTCCTGGATTTGCGGCTCAGTTTTGAAGACTATATAGGAGCCGTGACCAGGGGGGCCTTTGCCCAGGTTCGCCTGGTACGCCAGTTGCGGCCCTACCTGGACCAAGATGCCCTGCGCACAGTCACTCATGCGCTCGTGACCTCCCGATTGGACTACTGCAATGCTCTCTACATGGGGCTGCCCTTGAGGACCACTCAGAGGCTTCAGCTGGTGCAGAATGCAGCCGCGCGCGTTGTGATGGGGGTTTCCCGATACTCCCATGTAACACCTCTACTCCGCGAGCTGCATTGGCTTCCGGTTGCCCTCCGGGTGAGATTCAAGGTGCTGGTGATGACCTATAAAGCCCTAAATGGCTTGGGTCCGGGATATCTGAGGGAACACCTGCTGCCGGCATCAAGCTCCCTTCGTCCTGTGCGCTCCCACAGGGAGGGTCTTCTCAGGGTACCGCCGGTAAAAGATTGCCGGAGGACAATACCCAGGGGGAGGGCCTTGTCTGTGGGTGCGCCTGCCCTTTGGAACCAGCTGCCTGTAGAGCTTAGGACTGCCCCTGACCTTTGCTCATTCCGCCGGGACCTGAAGACCTGGCTCTTCGAGCTTTCTGGCCTGGACTGAGAGTATTAACTGGGGTTTTAATTGTATTTTAATTGTAATTGGGTTTTTAGTTCAAGGTTAGTGTAATCATTTTAATTGTTTTTAATTTTTGTAATTTGTTGTATTGTTTTTAAAAAACCTTGTGAACCGCCCTGAGTCCTACGGGAGAAGGGCGGTATATAAGTCTAATAAAATAAATAAATAAATAAATAAATAAATAAATAAATAAATAAATAAATAAATAAATAAATAAATAAATAAATAAATACCTTAGAGTAACATGACTTTGCCAATCATCTGTCTCCCTTCCCCTTTTCTGTCTTTTCTTTCCACAATCCATTCAGCAGTAGAATGACTTACCGTATATACTTGAGTATAAGCCGACTCGAGTATAAGCCGAGACCCCCAATTTCACCCCCCAAAACTGGAAAAAGTTATTGACTCGAGTATAAGCCGATCCGCCGTTCTGCAAGCCTGAATACACAGGAATACCCTGTGTGGCCGCGGCTCGTCGGCAGGTCTCCGTTCCTCCTGCCGACCTTTGGGGAGGTTTGGGCGCCTCCCCAAACCTCCCCAAACGTCGGCAGGTCTCCGTTCCTCCTGCCGACCTTTGGGGAGGTTTGGGCGCCTCCCCAAACCTCCCCAAACCTCGGCAGGTCTCCGTTCCTCCTGCCGACCTTTGGGGAGGTTTGGGCGCCTCCCCAAACCTCCCCAAACCTCGGCAAGTCTCCGTTCCTCCTGCCGACCTTTGGGGAGGTTTGGGCGCCTCCCCAAACCTCGGCAGGTCTCCGTTCCTCCGCGCAGACCTGCCGACCTTTGGGGAGGTTTGGGCGCCTCCCCAAACGTCCCCAAACCTCGGCAGGTCTCCGTTCCTGTTTGGGGAGGTTTGGGCGCCTCCCCAAACCTCCCCAAACCTCGGCAGGTCTCCGTTCCTCCGCGCAGACCTGCCGACGTTTGGGGAGGTTTGGGCGCCTCCCCAAACCTCGGCAGGTCTCCGTTCCTCCTGCCGACCTTTGGGGAGGTTTGGGCGCCTCCCCAAACCTCCCCAAACCTCGGCAGGTCTCCGTTCCTCCTGCCGACCTTTGGGGAGGTTTGGGCGCCTCCCCAAACCTCCCCAAACCTCGGCAAGTCTCCGTTCCTCCTGCCGACCTTTGGGGAGGTTTGGGCGCCTCCCCAAACCTCGGCAGGTCTCCGTTCCTCCGCGCAGACCTGCCGACCTTTGGGGAGGTTTGGGCGCCTCCCCAAACGTCCCCAAACCTCGGCAGGTCTCCGTTCCTGTTTGGGGAGGTTTGGGCGCCTCCCCAAACCTCCCCAAACCTCGGCAGGTCTCCGTTCCTCCGCGCAGACCTGCCGACGTTTGGGGAGGTTTGGGCGCCTCCCCAAACCTCCCCAAACCTCGGCAGGTCTCCGTTCCTGTTTGGGGAGGTTTGGGCGCCTCCCCAAACCTCCCCAAACCTCGGCAGGTCTCCGTTCCTCCGCGCAGACCTGCCGACCTTTGGGGAGGTTTGGGCGCCTCCCCAAACGTCCCCAAACCTCGGCAGGTCTCCGTTCCTGTTTGGGGAGGTTTGGGCGCCTCCCCAAACCTCGGCAGGTCTCCGTTCCTCCGCGCAGACCTGCCGACCTTTGGGGAGGTTTGGGCGCCTCCCCAAACGTCCCCAAACCTCGGCAGGTCTCCGTTCCTGTTTGGGGAGGTTTGGGCGCCTCCCCAAACCTCCCCAAACCTCGGCAGGTCTCCGTTCCTCCGCGCAGACCTGCCGACGTTTGGGGAGGTTTGGGCGCCTCCCCAAACCTCCCCAAACCTCGGCAGGTCTCCGTTCCTGTTTGGGGAGGTTTGGGCGCCTCCCCAAACCTCCCCAAACCTCGGCAGGTCTCCGTTCCTCCGCGCAGACCTGCCGACGTTTGGGGAGGTTTGGGGAGGCGCCCAAACCTCCCCAAAGGTCGGCAGGAAGAACGGAGACCTGCCGAGGTTTGGGGACGTTTGGGGAGGCGCCCAAACCTCCCTAAAGGTCGGCAGGTCTGCGCGGAGGAACGGAGACCTGCCGAGGTTTGGGGAGGCGCCCAAACCTCCCCAAACAGGAACGGAGACCTGCCGAGGTTTGGGGACGTTTGGGGAGGCGCCCAAACCTCCCCAAAGGTCGGCAGGTCTGCGCGGAGGAACGGAGACCTGCCGAGGTTTGGGGAGGTTTGGGGAGGCGCCCAAACCTCCCCAAACAGGAACGGAGACCTGCCGAGGTTTGGGGACGTTTGGGGAGGCGCCCAAACCTCCCCAAAGGTCGGCAGGTCTGCGCGGAGGAACGGAGACCTGCCGAGGTTTGGGGACGTTTGGGGAGGCGCCCAAACCTCCCCAAACAGGAACGGAGACCTGCCGAGGTTTGGGGACGTTTGGGGAGGCGCCCAAACCTCCCCAAAGGTCGGCAGGTCTGCGCGGAGGAACGGAGACCTGCCGAGGTTTGGGGAGGTTTGGGGAGGCGCCCAAACCTCCCCAAACAGGAACGGAGACCTGCCGAGGTTTGGGGACGTTTGGGGAGGCGCCCAAACCTCCCCAAAGGTCGGCAGGTCTGCGCGGAGGAACGGAGACCTGCCGAGGTTTGGGGAGGTTTGGGGAGGCGCCCAAACCTCCCCAAACAGGAACGGAGACCTGCCGAGGTTTGGGGACGTTTGGGGAGGCGCCCAAACCTCCCCAAAGGTCGGCAGGTCTGCGCGGAGGAACGGAGACCTGCCGAGGTTTGGGGAGGCGCCCAAACCTCCCCAAACAGGAACGGAGACCTGCCGAGGTTTGGGGAGGCGCCCAAACCTCCCCAAAGGTCGGCAGGTCTGCGCGGAGGAACGGAGACCTGCCGAGGTTTGGGGAGGTTTGGGGAGGCGCCCAAACCTCCCCAAACAGGAACGGAGACCTGCCGAGGTTTGGGGACGTTTGGGGAGGCGCCCAAACCTCCCCAAAGGTCGGCAGGTCTGCGCGGAGGAACGGAGACCTGCCGAGGTTTGGGGAGGTTTGGGGAGGCGCCCAAACCTCCCCAAAGGTCGGCAGGAGGAACGGAGACCTGCCGAGGTTTGGGGAGGCGCCCAAACCTCCCCAAAGGTCGGCAGGAGGAACGGAGACCTGGGGAGGTTTGGGGAGGCGCCCAAACCTCCCCAAAGGTCGGCAGGAGGAACGGAGACCTGCCGAGGTTTGGGGAGGCGCCCAAACCTCCCCAAAGGTCGGCAGGAGGAACGGAGACCTGCCGAGGTTTGGGGAGGCGCCCAAACCTCCCCAAAGGTCGGCAGGAGGAACGGAGACCTGCCGACGTTTGGGGAGGTTTGGGGAGGCGCCCAAACCTCCCCAAACGTCGGCAGGTCTGCGCGGAGGAACGGAGACCTGCCGAGGTTTGGGGAGGCGCCCAAACCTCCCCAAACGTCGGCAAGTCTCCGTTCCTCCGCGCCCTGCCTGCCTGCTTCTTTCCGCTGCGGAAAGAAGCAGGCAGGCAAGGCGCGGAGTTTGGGGAGGTGCGCGCGCACCTCCCCAAACCTCCCCAAACTTCGGCAGGTCTCGGACGGCGGTGGCTTGGGAGAGGTGCGGGCGATCCCGGAAGCACCAAAGCCTCGGCCGCGCACAAGTCCTCGGTAAGTTTTTTTTGTTGACTGGAGTATAAGCCGAAGTGGAATTTTTCAGCCCAAAAAGTGGGCTGAAAAATTCGGCTTATACTCAAGTATATACGGTAATACCTTTGGATGATTTCGTTTGGAGGTCTAACAGGCCAGTGGGTAAATGCAATAAAAGGGAAACTCCCAAACAGAACTCAAGGCTTTTCTCTTGTAGCAGGTCAACCATACCCATTTCTTCACCAACAAGGCAAGTTACGTAGTGTGTATATATATCTAAATGTTTAATATATTTTCTGGTAGCTTGAGCAAAATATCTCACTTTTTTCTTCTCCTTCATTGCCAGAAACAATAGCAATAATAGTCCTTCAATGCTGACAACATCAAGCATGCTGAAGTCAAGACCAGATGAGAAATCTACATAGAAGTGAGAGCGAAGATCCAAACTCAGTAAAGGAAATACTATCAAGGGAATTAACACCTGAGCAAGTTCAGTTATTAGATACACAGCTGGAATAGTGAACTGGTCTCAAGTAGAACTAAACGCTCTGGATAGAAAGACCAGAAAAATAATGGCAATGAATCATGGCCTTCATCCACGCAGTGACATTGGCAGACTTATCAAAGAAAATAGGTGGGAGTGGAACGTTGCAAGTACATCAGACAACTGAAGAAGAAAAGAGGGCATTGCAAGAATACTTAGAGAACAGTGAAGAAGGTGTGCTGAAACTACCATGTTTCCCCCCAAAATAAGACCCGGTCTTATATTTTTTTTGCCACTAAAAGAGACACTAGATCTTATTTTCGGGAATGTCTCACCCGCTTACCTCAGGACCGCCGCAACCAGGCCTCCCACGCCCCACACTTGTCACGCCACCACCTGACTTCAACTGTGGCCACTTGCCACTGCTTGTGGAAGGACGTTGTGTGGCACAAGCAGTCTATCATGTTGTAACAGAAGGGAATCTTTAGCTGCAAATGATTATCCTTCAGTATCCTTAAAACGAAAGACTTCTTTCTTTCTTTCCTTCCTTCCCCTTGTCACTGTTGAGACCCATCCTAGTCCTCTCATCTGAATGATTTTGCTCTCTGAAGATGGCCCTGCTAAATCATAATAAGATACTCAACCCTCAACAATTTCCAAGTGGTCATAAACCCACACATTAGAAGTTGAGAACAGTTTCTTTGTTTAGGTCGAGAAACACAAGTGCATCTCAAGAGCTTCCATTTGTGTGCCGCCCCCTTTGTTCATCCCTAAATTGCCATCAAATTGTATAGATTAAGGCCATGCAAACCACTTCTGCATTTGTTGCTGCCAACTCTATCTGAACTGTCCTTGAAATCACCAGGAGCTGACCTTGCTTGGAAGGCAACTTTACATTTTAATTTAGAATAAACAAAACTTTACTTCTGGGGGCTGGTTGCTGAGGTGTGGATGACACATGCTGGTAAGAGTGGTCTGCTGGACCTCTTCCTCTGACTTTGCTCAAGTGCAACAAAGAGAGTATCTTTTGCTTCCTTTTTGCAACCAACTTTTAGATCCATAGCCGGCATCCCAAGCTGGTGGTCCTCAAGGATTTAAGGTGCTGCTTGTTTTGCTGTCTCTTTAGGAGATGCCGGGTGTAATGTAGTGGGTCCGATGCAAGGAAGAGACGCCAGCCAGCGTACGTGTTCAGCTCTTTATGGGAGGGGGGGTACCGTACTGGTGAACAAGGGCTACCTGGCCTCCTTATATACCCGGCCAGGTAGGTAGCTAGCCAATGGGGTTGGCCCTAGGTTTCCCGCCGAAACTAGGTTTTCCCGCCAAACCGTCCAGGCCAACGCCCCCTTAGTGGCCACTGTTATGCAGGTGACCTGCACCTGGATACATAACACCGGGTCCTTCAAATTTAAGCCCTCAAGCCCTCATTTCCAACAGGAGCAGTGTGTTTGGTTTTAAGCTTTTTCAAGCCTGTTTGTTTAGCCTGGCTCTGCATTCCAAATTGTTATTGCTATTAGAGCCACCAATAAAAATAGAGGAAATCAAGAAAGTACATTAGAACTGCATGGATCACAGCCCAGTTCTGCTCCCACCTCCCTTTGAAAACACAGCCAAACGGTGGAGTAAACAGACTCTCCATCCGTCAAGATTTAGCTCCTAGGCCAGACTGGAGTGTTACTGTCTCAGTCTATTCCAGGAACTGCACAGGTGCACCTGCATAACATCCCTTTCAACATTAAACATTTCCAATTTTTTTGGAAAACCACTGCCAGAAACGCCAATTTGAAAAGTCCTTTTATGTCGACTTCTCCTCAAAAGAGCTTTTTGGAAAAGAAGAGCCCAAAGACCTGGACAGCAGAGCAAGGCGGCACTCGATCCGCTTGTCTTGTCTTGTAGTTTTGTCAGCTTTATGTGACTCCAGGTCTTCTTTTGTCCTTTTTTTTTTGATGACATGGTGATCCTTCTTACCAAACTAGATCTTCAGCATGCAGAGCCAACTTATTTTTGATGTATACAGGTAGGCCTCAATTTACAATAATTCCTTTAATGACCATCCAGAGTTACCGTGGCACCGAAAAAAAGGACTTACAGCCAGTCCTTGCACTTACAACCATGGCGGAACCCCTGTGGTCATGTGATCGCCCTTTGCCTGTATTTACAACTGTTGCAGCACACACACACACACCCTCCCCGGGTCATGTGATCACCATTTGCGATCTTCCCAGTGGGTTTCCAACATGCAAAGGAAATGGGGGAACTCAGATTCTCAAAACGACTGAGTGTGATTCACTTAGCAGCTGCAGCAAATAGGTCATAAAATTGGGTGTGGCTCACTTAATGACTGCATCACTTAGCAACGGAAGTTCTGTTTCAAATTGTGTTGTACAGCTGGCGACTACCTGTACAGCTCTTTTTCACGTTTGGAATGAACGAATCTGCTCACTTTGGATTCTCTTTGGGTTTTTTTTTTCTGTTGTTAAATATGGTTTCATCCCACACAGTTGAGATTGCTTTCATGAAGATGTACAGTAAAATATGTCTGTATTTCTGTGCACATTTCTCTAAGCATGCATATTTTTGTTTGCAGTTTTATTTAATGCACCTGATTTTTGCAAATGCAATGGATTTCTGAGGAAATTTCTCATAAATATGCAGGGACAGCCTTTCTTTATTCTGCTGTTTTTTTTTCTTGGCAAAGGGCTTGCATGATTTGGAAGGAAGTGCCTGTCTTGCTGAATTGACTTTCAAGTGGGAATTAAAGAAATTTCGTCCCATTCCATCCCTAATGCTAATCTTTTGTTAAACTACTTTCAAGTCTTTCCAGTGAAACATACTGTATAAAGAAGGGTTGCTGGAATTGGGTATGTCTAGTTTAATGGTGAGAAGGGCGAGGGGGGACATGATAGCAGTGTTCCAATATCTCAGGGGCTGCCACAAAGAAGAGGCAGTCAAGCTATTCTCCAAAGCGCCTGAAGGCAGGACAAGAAGCAACGGATGGAAAGTAATCAAGGAGAGAAGCAACCTAGAACTAAGGAGAAACTTCCTGACAGTTAGAGGTACCATCACTGGAGACTTTTAAGAAGAGACTGGACAGCCATTTGTCTGGAATGGTGCAGGGTCTCCTACTTGAGCAGGGGGTTGGACTAGAAGACCTCCAAGGTCCCTTCCAAATCTGTTATTCTGTTATTCTTGTATGTGCTTTTCCAAAGGGAACTTTCTCATATGGGACAGGCTCTCAGATTTTGTGGTACAGTGGCACTTAGAATGATGGATGATTTTGTGTGACTTCTCGACAATAAAACAAATACGTTTATGGGATTTGGACTGGGCAATGTAAAAAGAAGAAAAAATCCAATTTTAATATTTAAATTTTAATCGACAGATTATATTGCAGATCTCAAACTCTGGGTTGCTACAGCCGCCCTCTGGAACTTATTTTAACCATGCCCCTCCTGTGCCAGTCAAAGTGGAATCAGGTTGAAAGAAAAATCAGACCACTGCCTCCCACGTTGCTAGTTGACCCCCCCTGGAAGATCCTGATCCAAAGTTTGAGAATTCCTATCAAAGTGCACTTTTGCCCTGCAGAAGAAAAGTTATTGATGACTCTGCCGTGCTGTATGTAAGAAGGAAGGAGGAATTTCATTTGTGGCTTTTTCAAAGAGTGTCCATGACTACAAACCGGCTGGAAACAGGACTCCAGCTTGTTGGTGTTTCCTGCAAAATATGTACCAATTTCGCATTCCAAAATTATGTTCTCTACATGCTGTCTTCCTCGGAGAAAGAAAAAACAAACACAAAGTTCGGTCAAACTGACCGAAATATCTCAATTAACAATCTGGCTTCACATGTTTACTTATTGCATTCTGATATGTCATTTTAGGAAATGAGGTGAACAGGGTCTGTCAACAGAAGATGGTGTCAAAAAAAGTCAGCTTGCACCTTTTTTTACTCCTTTCTCAATCTCTCTCCCTCTCTCTCTCTCCTCCTCCCTCCCTCAACATAAAATCAGAGTTGTTGGCAGACCACACACAGAGGTGCATATTTATGAATTTATGACCTCCAATAAACACAGCTATTGTTTACCATCTTGCGAGAGAGCCAGAAAAACTTATAATGAGATAATAATAGTGAAAGGCTCCTAACACATTTATTTCTGATGTGTCAGCAAAAAAATTTTTTTTTATCAGGGGCTCTCCAGCTGGCACCAGCAGCACATAAGCAGCTGCAAAGAAAAGTTACAGGCACAGCAGCAACAGCTCCAGGGCAGAGACTTCAGCAAGGGGGAAAAAGGGGGGGGGGCCTTAAAACTGAAAAGGTAGGGAAACAGGCAAGTGGAGGCAGAAAAAGCAGACATCTGCATAGAATATAACTCGAAAGAAGAGGACAACCAGCAGCAAGGTGGTGATAGGTGCACCATTGGAAGGAGACCTGAAAGACCAGCTTAGGGACCGATTGCCAGGGCTTTTTTTGTCATAGAACGCTCAGAACAGAGTTCCGGCACCTTTTTTGGATGGAACCTTGTAGGGTAGGCAAGGCGGGTTGTATGACGTGTGAGTTCCGGCACCTTTTTCTTTTACAAAAAAAGCACTGCCGATTGCCATGCAGAAGATCTATGTATGGGATCTTTTAAGAGTTGACAATGACTTGTTGGCACATGATCAATCAATCGCGTAATACAGAAGCTCTATATGTTAACTGAATGACGCATAAGATACACACACAAAGACACACAGAGATAAAACCTTCCCCACTTCATGGTGTGCTTTCCAACACGTCTGGCTTTTGAAACTGTTGAAAATGCCATCAGACTTAAAATGTTCCTTTTTCACTTAGACATTCAAACATGGAAACCATCTCAAGGAATGACCGATGGATAAAAGAAGTGAGAAAGACACTGGGACTGTTTAACCGTTCCTTCTCCCCACATCTTAAAAAAAACATGCCCCAAAATCTGGAAGAAACAATTAAAGACAACCCCACTGAATGGGCTGGAAGCTGGTTACTCTTTCCCAGCAACTATATATTCCAGTAGCTAAATTTCATTAAAGAGAGGGAACTGGGAATATGCCGATGTGCCTGCTGTGTAAAGCCTACTTTAGCTCTAAAACAAGAAGGAAATCCATCCAAGCTTAAGTATTCTGAAGCCAATAAGGCAACAATCCAAAAAACAATCCAACAATCCAACGGTATTAGTTGCTGGGTTCACATAATATACTGGGTTAAAATAAAAATAAATAAATAAACCTGGGGACTCCATGAGCAGTGTGGAGCCAGATGACTGGACAAATTGAGTAAACCATCACTTAGTGTAAGGCACGAATACCAAAACTAGGAGAGGAAGCTAATCTGAATTGGATGATGTTACTAAGAGACATTTCACTTATGCACATAGATAATAATAATAATAATAATAATAATAATAATAATAATAATAATAATAATAATAATAATAATAATAATAATAACAACAACAACAAAACAACAAAACAACAGCAACAGCAACAATATAATAATAATAATAATAATAATAATAATAATAATAATAATAATAATAATAATAATAATAATAATAAGAAGAAGAAGAAGAAGAAGAAGAGGAGGAGGAGGAAGAAGAAGAAGTAGTAGTAGTTGGAAGGGACCTTGGAGGTCATCTAGTCCAACCCCCTGCTAAGGCAGGAAACCCTACACCATTTCAGACAAATGGCTGTCCAGTCTCTTCTTAAAAACTTCCAGTGTTGGAGCATTCACCGCTTCTGGAGGCAGGTTGTTCCACTGGTTAATTGTGCTCAGTGTCAGGAAGTTTCTCCTTAGTTCTAGGTTGCTTCTCTCCTTGATTAGTTTCCATCCGTTGCTTCTTGTCCTGCCTTCAGGTGCTTTGGAGAATAGCTTGACTCCCTCTTCTTTGTGGGAGATATTGGAACACTGCTATCATGTCACCCCTTGCCCTTCTCTTCATTAAATTAGACATACCCAATTCCAGCAATCGTTCCTTATATGTTTTAGCCTCCAGTCCCCCAATCATCTTTGTTGCTCTTCTCTGTACCCTAGAATAGGTCATCTAGTCCAACCCCGTGCAGAAGACCCTATACCATTTCTGACAGATGGAAGTCCAGTCTCTTCTTGAAAGCCTCCATAATGAAGCTCCCACAACTTCTGAAGGCAAGCTGTTCCATTGGCTGATTGTTCTCACTGTCAGAAAATTTCTCTAGTTCTAGGTTGAATCTCTCCTTGATCAGTTTCCATCCTTTATTCCTTGTCTGGCCTTCAGGTGCTTTGGAAAATAGGTTGACCTCCCTCTTCTCTGTGACAGCCCCTCAAATATTGGAAGACTGCTATCATATCTCCCCTGGTCCTTCTCTTCACTAGACTAGCCATGCCCAGTTCCTTTAACCGTTCTTCATTTGTTTTAGCCTCCAGTTCCCTAATCATCTTTGTTGCTCTTCTCTGCACTCTTTCTAGAGTCTCAACATCTTTTTTACATCGTGGTGACCAAAACTGGATGCAATATTCCAAGTGTGGCCTTACCAAGGCATTGTAAAGTGGTATTAATACTTCACGTGATCTTGATTCTATCCCTCTGTTAATGCAGCCTAGCACTGTGTTGGCTTTTTTGGCAGCTGCAGCACACTGCTGGCTCATATTTAAGTGATTGTCCACTAGGACTCCAATAAATCCTACTTTGTTAACAGAAGAGCTGGATGCTTTAAGACATCCCAGTAACTGATAACGTTTTTAGTTTCAGAGCCCCCAAAGCACCAGTTAAACTGACCCCAAGCCAACAGGTTTGAATAAATGGGAGTCTGCTTTGGCTTCTCCCCAGCTCCTAATAAAAAAGTCCTCTTTGGTGCAATGCCATTTATACTACCGCATTTCATACCTGATTTTATAATTCCTCCCTGTGGGAAGCTGAGTTTAGTCACTAAATATCTTTTTAGGTGTTAGCTAAGTTCACAATATCAGAGCATTTTGCTAAATTAGTCAAAGCAATAGTCATTTCCTGACTTCACTTGTCCTCTGTATTCTTGAGAATAGTACTTGGAGAGAAAGAGGAAGAAAGAAAATGGAGGACTGCGTAACAACATCCATAAAGGAGGCCAAAATATTCCTTCTTCAACCATCTTCTCTGGAAAGAATCCTGAATATGTTGAGACCTAAAGCATATGCAAAGAGATAATAAATAACCATGCTGAGTATCGATTTTATTTTGAATTCTTGGTGTGGGTTTTTATTTTTATTTATTATTAAATTTATTTGCCACCCATTATTTGCCACAAGGAGACTCTTGTGATTGTTGTTTTCCTTATTTTGTAGTATTCCAAATCAGTGGGTTAGGACACCGATCAGAAGGTCGGCAGTTTGGCGGGTCGAATCCCGAGTGCCACGTAGCAGAGTGAGCGCCTATTAGTCGTCCCAGCTTCTGCCAACCTAGCAGTTCGAAAGCACGTAAAAAATGCAAGTAAAAAAATAGGGACCACTACGGTGGGAAGGTAACAGCGTTCCGTGCGCCTTTGGCATCTAGTCATGCCGGCCACATGACCACAGAGACGTCCTCGGACAAGCGCTGGCATATATATAAAATCCAAAGCAACTTTCTGTTTTCCCTCAGCTGAACTGAAAGGAGATGTTGTAGGTAGAATAACCATGAATTCTCAAACTGGACAGCCTGACTAGCAGCAGATTATGAAATATTCAGTGGAAAACCCTTTGGGGAAGGAGGTTTCCAGGGAAGTTTTATTCCTTTTGTAACCATGAGCCACTAGCTAATCGGATAAGAACTGAGTGTAGAATGTGACAGTACACAGCAGGGGTGTCCAACTTTGGCAACTTTAAGATGTGTGGACTTCAACTCCCAGAATTCCCCAGCCAGCCATGAATGAAGACAGCTAGAATTCTGGGAATAGAAGTCCATAGGTCTTAAAAGTGCCAAGATTGGACACCCCTGGAATACAGTATTGGTGAAACTGACATGAACTTCATTGTTGTTTTGCTCTGTCTCTCTGCTCACCTTTGAGGCCAGTCTGTACTGTATTCTTGTTCCTTGTGTTCCTGTGGCAGTGAAGATACTGTATGCTTAGAAACCCAAGTCCTGGAAAATTGGAATAACAGCTGAAAAAAACCATGCGCTGAAAAAAAAGAAAAAGTTGTCAACAAAATGCCAAATGGATGAGATAATTTTGGGCTTGGAAACTTTCCCTGTGTGCACTTAACCCTGGTACAAACATGCCATGGCAGACTCTTTCCCGTGTGATGTCCTCATGACGTCTCATGCAGCTCAGTGAAATGTCCATCTTTAGTTGTCTTCATTTTTCAAATGGCAAACCAGGATTCACACAGATCAAACACCAGTCAGCCTTTCTACTGAATCCCAAATCAATGTGCCTGTCACTTTTTAGACATGCAGAGAACACCCAGGATGCACATCAGTCTAAACCGTGGTTTGATAGACAAATCATGATTAGCCAAAACAAACCAATGTTATCAGGGCAGAAGTGGGCAACCTTTCAATGGCCAAGGCTGCCCTTGACATTTTGAAGGGTGGTTTGAAGGTTGCCAAATGTGTGAAGTCATACAAGTAGTCCTTGACTTGTAACCATTTGTTTAGTGACTGTTCAAAGGTAAAAAGTGACTTCTGATCGTTTTTCATGCTTACAATTGTTGCGGCATCCCTATGGTCACATGATCAAAATTTGGATGCTTGGCAATTGTTATGTATTTATGAGTTGCAGTGTCCTGGGGTCATGTGAGCTTCTGGCAAGCAAAGTCAATGGGGAAGCCAGATTCATTTGACAACCATGTTACTAACTTAACTGCAAGGATTTACTTAGCAAAAGTGGTGAAAAAGGTTGTAAAAATGGAACAAAACTCAGTTAATAACGCCCTCACTTAGCAACAGAAATTTTGGGTTCAGCTGTGGTTGTGAGTTGAGGGCCACCTGTGCTTCGGGGTAAATTTTCAAGTCTGATTTCCTTCTGAGATCAGCAGGATCCAGTAACGAAATCTGTAAAATCACTTACATTGCCCATTACATTGTGGCATTCTCAGTTACAAGGCACAAGGAAACCATTCCAAAATCAGGTTGCACTTTTTTCCATCTAGTTTTTTTTAACTTAATTTTCTTGATACCACCTTTACTATTTTTATAAATAATTCAAGGCAGTGAACGTATCTAATTTTAGGGAGGTCCTTGGTGAATGAATGAATGAATGAATGAATGAATGAATGAATGAATGAACCTTTATTATCAAGTACAACATGTATACAATGAGATTGGCTGAGCCTCCCTTCGTGCCCCCCCCAACTCAGTGACAACAAACCTCACCATCTTGTTACACAATGTGAGCTAATTGCACAGTGCACTGGCCTCACAAGTCTATCATACATAAAGTTATTTCCCAGTTCAGGAGCCTGACAGCCCATGGATAGAAGCTGTTCTTCAGCCTGTTGCTACGGCTGGCTATACTTCTGTATCTCCTACCCGACGGTAAGAGAGTAAAGAGGTACCGACCAGGGTGTGAATCGTCCCTGAGAATTTTTCTCACTCTTCCAAGGCAGCGAGCCCTGGCAATGTCATCCAGTGGTGTCAGGGGACAGCCCACAATGTTTTGCGCTGTGCTCACCACCCTCTGTAATATCTTCCTATCCGCGGCTGTCAGGCCAGCATACCAAACCACAATACAGTGCGAGAGGACGCTCTCTATTGTAGACCAGTAAAAGAGGGTCATTAACCGTTGTTCTACCCTGTTCGTCCACAAGACTCTGAGGAAGTAGAGTCTCTGTTGGGCTTTTCTGGCCACCTGAATTGCATTGACTTTCCAGGTAAGATCTTCACAGAGGTAGACTCCCAGGAATTTAAAGGAGGAGACTCTCCACACAGCCCCCCCCCCGATGTAAAGTGGGACAGGTTCCTCTCTTTTCCTCTGGAAGTCTAGCACCATCTACTTCGTCTTGCCGATGTTCAGGTGCAAATTGTTCTCTAAACACCATAAAGATAGTTTTTGTACCTCCCCACTGTACACTGTTTCATCTCTACCTGTAATAAGACCCACTACGGTGGTATCATCTGCAAACTTGATGATCGCAGTGGATGGGTCGAATGATACACAATTGTACGTGGTGCTCTCAAAGCTTGATTGTTTTCTTGCAGATGTTTCGTTACCTAAACCTAGATAACATTATTCTGGAATGTAGGACTATTTGCTCTAACAGCACAAACATCATCAGTGCTAGTCTGCAAGAAAACAGCCCAGCTCAAAGAGTAACAAGGACCCCCTCATTTCAGCCCTGAACTACAAATAGTCTCCTTTACTGATATCTAACTATTTATTTATTTATACAAACAACTCAAGGCAGTGAACATACGTACCTAATACTCCCCTCTCCTCCTATTTTTCCCCACAACAACAACCCTGTAAGGTGGATTGGGCTGAAAGAGAGTGACTGGCCTAAGGACACCCAGCTGACTTTCATGCCTAAGTCAGGATTTGAACTCACGGTCTCCCAACTGCTAGCCAGGTGCCTTAACGCTAACTCCTACCAGACTCCTTCTTACACATGTAAGAAATCTCTTCTCTTGCTGTGTCTGGAAGTTCAACTTGGGGAAAGCTTGTGTTCACTCAGCTTCCATCGTGCCACTTTCTGAAGCCAGCCGACTGAGGACATGTATGATAAACCTTTAAAGCAGCAAAGTGCTGACAGCACCAAAGTGCGTAAACTGGCTGCAAAGTTGCTCATAAGCTCTGTAGCCTGATAGCTTTTTTCCATTGTCGCTCCCAGGACATCCTTCGTTTACAAGGCGCTAAGGATTGGTGGCATTTTGGGAAAGGAAAGAGAGGATTACAGTTTAAAATAGCTGGAAAACAGCTTTAAAAACCAAGAACAGCCAGAAGAAAAGGGACATCACAGTCCCACCCACCAAACTGCAACTTTATTGAATTTTATTTCTTGCTCTTGCTCCTGAAGGAGCCCAGGGCAGACCAATAAAAAGAAAAGTTGAGTAAAAATTAACAAGTCAACAACAAACCACATGCCTCCCGCAAAATATAACATCTTCTTTGAGCTGAATTCTACTTCTAGTGACTACAGATCATGTCATATGATCATGTCATGGGGGTAATTTGGCCTTTCTTCTTTTTCCCATTAAAAATGTTTATTTTCAATCTAGCCTACAGCCTCAGCCTGTCCTAGAGGTCGTCCTTCTAAACCTCACCCTGATTAGCTCTCCTGGATCAGCCAAAGTCAGACAGTGCTGCCAGCTAGTTGGGCACTTCCTAAAACAAAACCATACAGGCATTGCCCAAAGATTTAAAACATCACTAAAAACACCATCTGACCGCTAATCTGATCCTGGAGCAGTGGTAGTGGTGTGGAGTCAGCAGCCAAAGGAGATGGGGAAATAAAGAGGGGTTCCCATATGGAGTCACTCTGTGGGAGGAAATGAGATAGATCAGGGGTCTTCAAACTTGGCCCTTTTATGACTTGTGGACTTCAACTCCCAGAATTCCTCAGACAGCATGCCTGTCCACAAATCATAAAAGGGCCAAGTTTGAAGACCCCTGAGATAGATGATAGATAGATAGATAGATAGATAGATAGATAGATAGATAGATAGATAGATGATAGATAGATAGATAGATAACCTTTATTGTCATTTTTTTTTACTGAGGGCACAATGGCACACATTAAAAATGAAATTTAGTTGCTTGCTCTCAAAGTGTACACATACATAATACACATTTAAACATACTATATAAAACATATGTATAGACCTACACTCTTACATATAAGCAACATATAAACACTAATCACTGTCCATCTTGAATATATAACGGAAGGAGGAAGCTTGAGAGTTCAGAAGGGTAATGCTGTATGGAATGAAACTGTGGCTGAATCTGGATGTTCTGCTACGGATACCACGAAGCCTCCTCCCAGAAGGTAACAGGGAAAACAGGTCGTGAAGAGGATGTGTAGTGTCCCAGACAATCTTACTGACCCTGCTCAAGCAACGCTTCTGTGCTATGTCCTGGATGGAGGGGAGGGAACTGCCAATAGTTTTTTCAGACATCCTCACCACTCTCTGCACCGCCTTCCTGTCTGAAGCAGTGATGCTTCTGGTTCCTTACTCCTGACAGGAACTGCAGTATTTGAACTGCAGTTCAAACACTTGACAACAGACAAGTATTCATTAGCCACCTAGATCTAGGCTAAGAAACCTTTTTTGATAAGATAAGATAAGATAAGATAAGATAAGATAAGATAAGATAAGATAAGATAAGATAAGATAAGATAAGATAAGATAAGATAAGATAAGATAAGATAAGATAAGATAATCTTTATTGTCATTTTTTTACTGTGGGCACAATGGCGCAAATCAAAAATGAAATTTAGTTGCCCACTCTCAAAGTGAGACACATACATGACACACACCTAAAACATACTACATACAACATATGTATAGACCCACACCTGGTAACTATCTTCACAGGTGAATCATTAATGCACAGAGAAGTGTGGCTGTGCCTGCCTTTTCTGAAATCAACAATTATTTCTTTGGTTTTACCGGTATTTAAAACTAGGCTGTTTTCTTTACACCAGTTCACCAACCGCTCAACCTCCTTGCGGTAAGCTTCCACACTGTCATCATGAATAAGGCCCACTACTGTTGTATCATCTGCGAACTTTACAATATGGTTGGTGGCAAACCTAGCACAACAGTCATGGGTCAATAGGGTGAACAGCAGTGGACTTAGGACGCAGCCCTGAGGAGAACCTGTGCTCAGGGAAATGGTATTAGAGGTATTTGTTCCAGCTCGCACATATTGGGGCCTGTTGGTAAGAAAGACTCCCATAACAAGGAGGTTGCCACCAAGAAGTCCTGCTACTAGCCACCACGTTGCTGAAGTGAAGAAAGCCTTCCCAGCCCATCAGAATGCATAAGTTATGCATAAGTTATTAGGTCCTAAGCAGTGCTTTTTTTGTAAAAGAAAAAGGTGCCGGAACTCACACATGTCATACAACCCGCCTTGCCTACCCTACAAGGTTCCATCCAAAAAAGGTGCCGGAACTCCGTTCTGAGCGTTCTATGACAAAAAAAGCCCTGGTCCTAAGCATGTAGATGCATGGTGGCATTTATAGATGAACATCACCCTCTACCATTGGGACTGGTTGCTCATGAGTTACAAAGGCAGTATTTAAGGAACAGCTAATATTGCCCCATCTAGCCATTCCGCTAAGCAATTGGACTTTCTCCTTTGCTTGCAACCTCAGGCCTCTTTCAAGGTGAGAGGATAGAATTTGGCAGAATGCCACAAGAGGAATAGGTTTCCCTGTGAACTCTTTCCCCAGTAATCAGTAAGTGTTTAACTGTCTTTTTACACAGCAGATGCAGCCAGCTACTTGTGGGAGAGGGAAAAGAAGGAGGAGGAAAGTACAGTTGGACAACTAAGTTAATTTTTTCCTAATATGATTTACTGGATGATACAGGTTGATTAAGAACTGGAGTCAAAACTTTGAAAAATACTTCATATATGTTGCAAAGAAAGTTTCACCCAAAAACATGAAACTTGGCAAAGCAAGGTAAAATGGGTGCTTCTAAAATCCTTGCTCTCATCTCCTCCAGAAGTGAAGGAACTCTGAATGGAACCCGTGACTATCCTCGGACTATTAATATTCTCACCGTCCCTCTCCGAAACGTTTGCCAGCACGGAGCACTTGACCAAGGGTTGTCTCTTCCATGCCAAATCAGCCAGGCATGTCAACATCCTCGTGGTTGTTCTGTGACTCGCCCAAACATAAACATGAGCCATCACTTTTGATTGATTGCTCTGGCCAGAAGCTAAAGTCCAGGAACTTGTTGCTTCTTTCAAGCTGAACTCAGGATACATCTTAGCAGCAGGCCAGGAAAGAGGGACCTCTACTGCTTGGTTGGGTATGAAGATGGCAAGGCGCTTTTCAAGGCCATAGTGGTTCAATGAGATTCAGCCGCATCTTCTCTTCTCTTCTGTTTCTCAGAGTCATGGGTCACAGAATCATTTTGTTCAGTGGGACTAATGCCCCCTCCCCAATACTTTTGTTTCTCTGCTAACAATACTGAGTGTTGAAGAAAAAGTCTTCATCATGGTTCAGTCCAAGCCGGGGATAAACAACATGGCTTCTGCTTGGGACAGAGAGACCTGGGGGCAGGGTTGGTTTCTGCTTTTAAAATCCTTTAGGGAAATATATTCTGCCCTTTTAATATTTCCTTCTCTGGGGTGGCTGACATCCCACAAGAGAGAGTCCAAATTTTATGAATTTCAGAGCAAACTAGGTTGAGTTGCATCTCAGAATTCATGAGCTGATCAGAATGCAATTCTTCACTTGACTTTGCATTTTTTTCCATGTTTGTGATGGAAATCCCAACTTCAAAGTATATCGGGCCATACTTTAGAACGGGTATGTTATAACTGAATGGATTTACAAAGGTATTCCATAAACTGTGCTTTGTGAGAAATTACGTTCCAAAAATGTTGGGTATGTATCTCCAACCGCCCTGAGTCCTACGGGAGAAGGGCGGTATATAAGTTTAATAAAAAAAATAAAAAATATAAAAAATGAATGTTTATGTCAGTTTTTAATTTTAAAAAAACCAGGTCTTTATTCGGAAATGAGGGTTGACGTGGACCAGGAATAAACCCATCAATTTATCCCATCCTGACTGGAGAGAATTTATGGCCTCGTCAGCTTGATTGATATGAATTGCCCTGGCAAAAATATGGGTAATTCCTGTAGATAGGAACAGAAAACCTCACCATCAATCCAGCCCCAGCCGACTGGGAAGACAAGTTCTGTTTGTCCTCTTCTGTAACTTATCAAAAGTCCTGATTTCCAACTTGTGTTGGCCTACTGTACCAGGAATGGTCCTACTTCTCTGGTCACCAGTTACTGTTCTCCATGGCCACCTTCTTGGACCACTTGCACTCCCAAAAGAATCTCAACCTGGGAGCCTAAAGGGGAAGAGACTGCAGTAGTTAAATCCTGAATACATACATACATATACATATACATATACATATACATATACATATACATATACATATACATATACATATACATATACATATACATATACATATACATATACATATACATATACATATACATATACATATACATATAAAGGTAAGGTAAGGTAAAGGTTCCCCCGCACATGCGTGCTAGTCATTTCCAACTCTAGGGGCCGGTGCTCATCTCCGTTTCAAAGCCGAAGAGCCAGCGCTTGTCCGAGGACGTCTCCGTGGTCATGTGGCCGGCATGACTAGACGCCAAAGGCGCACGGAACACTGTTACCTTCCCACCGTAGTGGTCCCTATTTTTCTACTTGCATTTTTATGTGCTTTTTACGTGCTTTCAAACTGCTAGGTTGGCAGAAGCTGGGACGAGTAACAGGCGCTCAGGGGAGTATGGGAAACTGGGAGATTATGAGCCTGTATTCTGTTTAACTTTGCATTTTAAAGAAATAAACCAATCCAACATTGTAACTAAACCACTAAGCCTACATTTAGTGAAAGGTTGGTATTTTTACAAACTATATCCTCCCTTTGTTCCTTTTTTCCATTCTTTGCCGTGTCTTTCTTGGTCAAAAATTAAGATATGGCACATTCTTGAGATGGGAAACTATATTTGGCCCTTCCTTATTTGAATCCCAAACACTATGAATACTGAGAGTCCTATATGAATAATAAACACTGAACCAGCAGGGAGTGATGGCAATTACAATGCTCAAAGTTTTTCTCTTTATATCTTTTGTCTTCCTTCTTTTGAGGGAAGGAATTTTCCCCTTTCTCTCTCTTTTTTTAAAAAAACTCCCTATAAATTAACCACTAAGAACATGGATCTTGGCTCTTATCTCCTCTTCGAATCATGTCATATACTTTCTCTTCCCACCCTAATCATTGCCAGAGGCCATCCTAACTGCTTGAGAGCTAGGATGTAATTTATCTAGGCCTAGTGCCCTATCAATTTTAATAGTTTTAATTATCCAACTGTCTCTTTGATTAAACATAAAAAACTTTTAATATAACTCACCACTCCCTCTCAATAACACACACACACACACACACACACACACACGTGTGAATAAAAGAAGTTATGCTTCCTAGTCAATCCACAGCAAACAGCAGCCTTTGGATAGTTAATATTTAAGTCAAATTGTGCAGTCCAAATTCAGTTTCCTTCTCTCCTTCCCAAAATATAGTAATCTCAGATTCAAAATAGTGTCTCCCAAAGAAAACAAAACCTACTCTAACCCTATTAAATTAACCCAGAATAAAGAACCCCCCTTTATAGAATAGAAGCAGCAGACCCACCTCTATCTGTGCAAGAGTTCCACTATGTTTTATCTTAATCTGATGGGCTATTGGTCAACCTTTAACACTGAGATGAAACTGTATTTGAGGTTTGTTAAGTATTGGGTTCCGACGCGTAGAGAAGACGCCAGGCAGATGAGTACAAACAAACTAATGTTTTATTAGCAGTCATTATCTGTACTGAGGGGTTAGGCAGGGCATACAAGCAAGCTTATATACTTTCGTACAGCCAATCAGATTGAACCTAACAATCCCGCCACTAAAACTCCTGCCAGAACTGTTAGAGTTCAAATATGTGAATAGCTGTTTCCCAAAACCTAATACACAACAAGGTTGCTTAATACGGTAGGTGGATAACATAGCTATAAGGCTCTCCCCATCATCTCCATCCAAAACTCCACCACTTCTCTAAGGGATACATATCTGAGGATGTTTGGCAAAAGGCGGGATGGGGTGATGCTTAAGGATGCAGATAGGAATTGTGGGGCCATGAGTCACCATATTGTAACTGCAGACTTTTAGAAAACTAACACTTCCTGGATAGGAATGCAGGGCTCAGTCAATGAAAGGAACAATAAGAAAGCAGAACAAGAAACCTACTTTGGGCCAACAATATGCCTAGCTCCTTTGCCAGTGCATGCAAGTTTTTAAAGAACAATCCTAACAGGAGAGCAGCAAGAGGGTCCACAGCAAGGAAACCAATACTAAATCCCATGGTTCACGGCTTTCCTTTCTGCTTACTTATTTAATCATTTAATCATTAGCAGTGGGCTAATGCCTCCTTAAGTAACACCAGCTGCCTGCAATTAGTGCAGGTTCGCGTCCCACCAGGCTCAAGGTTGACTCAGCCTTCCATCCTTCCGAGGTAGGTAAAATGAGGACCCAGATTGTTGGGGGCAATTAAGCTGACTTTGTAATAATGCCGCTTGGGGTGTGTGTGTGTGTGAAAGCCCTAATAAGCAGGCATATACATAGAATGAAGGCTACTGCTAAGCTTGTAAGCCGCCCTGAGTCTTCGGAGAAGGGCGGGATATAAATGGAATTAAAATAAATAAATAAATAAATAAAAATTTATTTTTCCTCCCATTTTTCTGTGGCTAGTGATATGTCCTGATTCCTTTCCCTTTGCTGGTACATATTCAAAATAAAGAGATTTGACTTGACTCCTTCCCCGATTTGGGGACAGGTCCAAAAGAAGAACAGGGCTTTTGATCTAAGGAATCCACAGCCTTTCCTGACCTATTCCTTGAACACACTGTTGTTAAAATGCTACCACTGAGAAAATGAGTCAGCCCTCCAATGGGATAGCCAAACCCTTGTTGAACTTTGAGGAGTGCAAGTTTCATTGGTTCCTGAAGCAAAGAAGAGGAGATACAAACAGATTAGCACAGAATTCGAGAAATTGGCTTCCCAGTAAAGCTGGTGTGCAGGCTACATCTAATTGGCAGAGGTGCATGCAGCTCATAAGGCGAGAAACATTAGCATCTGGAAGCGCTCAACGCCACAATTCATCCATGAAAATGTGTCTTTGGGAGAGAAAAAATTAAAAGGAAATTCTCTTTCATCATATGGACTGAGAGCTAGAAGCAAAAAAAATATATAATAATAATGCAGGAGCATTTCTCTGCCTGACACGAAGAAAATGACAGCGGAAAGTGTTTGTTAGTGCAGCAAGGAGACGTTTGAGGAGTGAGTTTTCTCTCTGTAGGGGAATCGCTTTCTCTAATGGGCCTCCTGAGTCAGTCTCCCAGAAAGTTTGGTAGTGCTCAATTTGTAAGTCCCAGTTTGCCTTTGTTCAGCACAGGCTCATTTCCCTATAATGTGTCAATATTATAGAAAAATGCAAGCATACCGGCTTAGAAAACATACATATTCAAAATTCCAGTGACTGTTAAATATAAACAGATCCCTAGCCATTGACAAACGCTGCATCAAAATGCTTTTGCTTGGGTTACAGCAGACGCAGAAGTTAGATCTTTGAACGTAGATTCAAATCAGACCTTTGAATGTAGATTCAGAAATACGTAGCATATTTCAGAAGCCCATTTTTATTTTTGCTGGGGAGGAGAGATGGCAAAAGCGTAGCTGCAAAACTCAGATTGATACTGGGCCTAAAAAGGAACATCTGGTTTTGCGCCAGGCCCCAAAATTGGAAATTGCT
Organism: Vipera berus; assembly: GCF_964194415.1. Classification (NCBI taxonomy): domain Eukaryota; kingdom Metazoa; phylum Chordata; class Lepidosauria; order Squamata; family Viperidae; genus Vipera; species Vipera berus. The sequence continues at coordinate 145,633,852 of NC_138203.1, read as the reverse complement.
GTACCGGCAGATCATCTTCTCTAACCACCAAGTTTAAGTGCACTATGAGATCAAACCGGACATGGAATCTTCAGTTACTAATTCTCAGATTCTTTGGATTCTTTCCAATGTGATAAAATTCCATTTGCACCCTTGGCTGATATGATTGCGGGCCACTAAGCTAAGTAAAGCTGTGACACTGTTTTGGGATGTCCCCTGGATAACTGGCAAGTGTAGTTGCAGATCTTATTGCTTGGACAATACTGTAATACTCTATATTCTGATACCAGAGGAGGAATAATTGGAAGAGGGAACTCTTCTAGACATGACTGTTACAATCCATCCACTGGTGATGCCAGGGGAAGGCTGTATCCCTTGGGGTGGGTTATGGGTGAAGGTGAAGGAAGGTACAACAGGTAGGGGAGGCATCATCAACTGTCTGCCTCCTCCCCCATTATCACTATATTTTCTTTCTCCCCTCTTTCTCAGCAATTGCCATAATTTATCTTTTTCACCTTTGACTGTTTCCTCTTGTGCACCACCACTGTCTCACATTTCTTCTCCTCTCCTCTCCTCCCCTCCCCTCCCCTCTTTTCTCTTCTCTTCTCTTCTCTTCTTCCTTTCCCTCCTCTTACTTTCCCATCCTCTCCCCTCCCCTCCCCTCCCCTCTTCTCTTCTCTTCTCTTCTCTTCTCTTCTCTTCTCTTCTCTTCTCTTCTCTTCTCTTCTCTTCTCTTCTCTTCTCTTCTCTTCTCTTCTTCCCTTCCCTTCCCTCCCCTCCCCTTACTTTCCCCTCCCCTATTCTAAATAGGTTTTTCCACGGACTAGAGGGGGCATGGTTTCACATGCTGCCTGCGTCCCATGGATGGGGCTTCACTTGTTTGTATGGCCAAGTTTCTGTCATGCCGCAGAATGGTGCGGCATGACAGAATTGGGGGTTGGGGACTCCTGCATTGGAATATAAAAGCAGATCCCTAACACTATGGAAATTTTTGAAAATAAGAAAGGAAAGTTCTTGATTGAACCAAGACTAGATAGGAAACCAGTGTTAAGATTTAAGGAAGCCAGCAAATCAACATTTTTTTCAATATGGAGATGGACTCAGTAATGTAATGTCCTAACATTTAAACTCTCAGTAGAATTGATTACAAGAATGCCCCACAAACGTCTAGGACAGGGGTCTTCCAACTTGGCCCTTTTATGACTTGTGGACTTCAACTCCCAGAATTCCTCAGCCAGGCACACCAATGACATTCCCATCCTTTCAGTTTATGGTGTCTCTCATTCTTAGGAGCTGTCTCTGGATGTTACAAAAACCAGGCCCAAGTACATTATATTCACAGGACCCTTCTCTTCCAGCCCACCATCCTCCCACAGTTGTTTCTAACCCTATGAACATTGCCAACCATATTCTGTTCCACTCACTCCTGAAGAAGGTGGTTAAAATTCACAGCCGGCTTCCCAGAAAAACCAGGGGACTTTGCATATGACATCATGGACAAAGACTGCATTTGAAGCAATCAGTTGTAAGAAGAGACTGGACAGCCATTTGTCTGAAATGGCGTAGGGCAGTGATGGTGAACCTTTTAGAAACCGAGTGCCCAAACTGCAACCCAAAATCCACTTATGTATCATCGGGTGCCGGGTGGGTGTGGCCCTTTGCGTGGGTATGGCCAATTGGGTGGGCATGGCTGTAGTGGTAACGGCAGACTGGGTGGGACTAAAAAGTTCAATCAATCAATTCCAACTTTGCGAGAACTTTTTTTTCCTGCGAGAAGTTGAAATTGATTGATTGATTGAACCTTTTTTTGTTTTGTACACGGCGGCGGAGGGCTAAAGCAAAAAGGTTTTATAAAACCCAGCTGAAGGCCTAGGACTGGGGCGACAGCGCAAATGCCCACAGAGAAGGCTCTGCGTGCCACCTGTGGCACCCGTGCCATAAAGTTCGCCACCACGGGTATAGAGTTTCCTGCCTGAGCAAGGGGTTGGACTAGATGACCTCCAAAGTCCCTTCCAACTTTTATCATCATCATCATCATCATCACCATTGATCATCGCACAGTCAGCCAGATGTTCAGACTGGATTTGGCATTTTTGTCTACCTATCGAGTCCTTACCAAGGACCTGGGATAGGCAGATGTGGATGTTTGATGGTATTACAGATATCGTTGCAGGATGGAAGCAGTTCCTAGTAAGGCTGCCTTTTGCAATTGACTAATGGTGAATTTGTCAATGCCAATGGTGTTCAAGTGGTGCTCCAGTTGTTGTTGTTATTATTATTAGTAGTAGTAGTCGTAGTAGTAGTAGTAGTAGTAGTATTCTCCTTTCTAAGAATAATTCCTGCATACTTTTATGACCTCCTTTTTTTCTGTGACATTTAATAGGTACCTTGCAGGTAACCTTGGGCATTTGGGGTGTTTTTCAGTGGGTACAAGCTGCCTGAAATGTTTCCACTATATGCCTGTGAAACCACTAGTGGCACAAAAAAGTAGGCACAGCTAAGCCTTGCCATCCCACAGCAACAAAAATCTTGTGAGATCTTTCTGAAATTAGTATTCTCACAAGAGAATACTTACAAGAGTTCATTTAGTGACTGTTCCAAGTTACAATGGCACTGTAAAAAGTGACTTAGGCCCATTTTTCACACCTATGACCGTTGCAGCGTCCCCATGGGTCACACGATTTACATTTGGATGCTTCACAACCGATTCACACTTATGACGGTTGCAGTGTCTCGGAGTCACGTGATCCCCTTTTGCAACCTTCGTACAAGCAAAGTCAATGGGGAAGCCAGATTCACTTCACAACCAGGTTACTAATTTAAGAACTGCAGCAATTCACTTAACAAATGTGGCCAGGAAAATCTTAAAATGGAGCAAAACTCACTTAACAAATGTCTTGCTTAGAAACGTAAGTTTTGGACTCAGTTGTGGTCCTAAGTTGAGGACTACCTGTAATCTGATCAGGTTTCATTAAGAAGTCTCAAGATTATAGGAACTTTGCCTGAATCACTACATAGCATTACAGAGTAACAGCTGCAGCTGGGAAGTTTTCCCTGAACTGCCAGTTAAGTGTGTGCAAGCGTTTTATTGGAGTATGGCTCTTTAACCATGTATTTTTCTTGGACGCTAAACATTATCTATGCAGAAGCAGTTGTTCTAGCATATTCTTGGGCTGTAAAGTTACATATTTTCCTTTAACCACAGACAAATATTTAGAACACGCCATTTTAATTACTGCAGTATACATTCTTACCCTTATTAGTACGGGAAATTATGTGCTATTTATTTATTAAATAGACCCAACTCAAACTAGGAGAGAGAGCTGTGCTTGGCACAGTGGAAGAACATGCTTTAAAAATACATCAGCACTTAATAACACACCCAGGCCAACATGCCAAGTAATATGTGAAATTTGGAGACTTGAGATCTAGTGGCACAAACACAGCTCCAGATTTCAAACATGTGTCTCTGTCTCCTGTGGTGGTTTAGAAATAGCTGTGTAAGGATTTTCCTAATATGTTTCTTTCAATGCTTTTTGAGTTCAAAGAGACCTTCTGAGGATTAAGCACAAAATTAAAGTAAAGATAATTCAAGCAGAAGAAAGATACCTGGTATGCACCATTTTAAACTGTTCTCCCCAACTTGCTATCTTGGTAGAATTTTAGAAGCAGTTCATAACTCTGGGGAAGTGACATTATTTCTAAACAGAAAATTGGAGACACCCCTGAAGTATGTCTGTACACTCTAATGGACTCCTGTTGGACCTTGGTTCAATGGATACATTTGGGTACATTTCCCTGCTAGTAAAAATAAATGAACATCTGACATTAACCCACAAATATCTGTGATTAGGTTAGATTTCATGCAAATGAAAGTCTGTCTTCCTTCTATGACAGTGTTTCTCAACTTTAGCAACTTTAAGATGTATGGACTTCATCTCCCAGAATTTGCCAACAACTACCGTATGCAGTCTGGCAAATTCTGGGAGTTTAAGTTCACATATTTTAAAGCTGCCAAGGCTGAGAAATATTGCTCTATGCCAGTGATGGCGAACCTTTCAGAGACCGAGTGCCCAAAAACTGCCCCCGCCCCTCCTCCGCACCCACTCTGTGCCCTCCCGCTTCACTTCCATCCCGCCCGCAGGGCCACTCACCGCCTCCACGGCCCAGGCAGC